>NC_067235.1:17817500-18417500 GCF_019924925.1 Ctenopharyngodon idella | reverse complement strand
ACTGGTTATTGGTCCCGTCAAAAGCAAGATGACATCTTTGCTCACTCATTGCATTTCTTTTACATCTCCGTTGGTGATTTGCCATGTGTCGCTTAATCATTTCTCCAGCTTCTCTTGATTTTTAGGTGTTGCTGTGCATCTTGATTCCAAGTCATGTTTCTGTGTGTGAAATGTTTATTTGAGGGGCAGTCGCAAAGGAGCCGGCAAAGGAAATCTCACATAAGGCGTCAGCTTCATGCGTCTGATCAATAACACTCAAGCTGAGCGAATTTCTCATTTTATATCCATTGATTTTGACAATTTTTCAGTCGTGTGAGTTAAATGTCATTGAAGCTGAAGTATGAACTGAGAATTGTTATTATAGACCTAATTATAAAGGGTTTCTCAATCGTACGCTGTCCATCTCTGTGCCATTGACCATCAATTACACACTGGATTTGTTAATCTTCCAAGATTCACATGCCTTCTACCAATCAGGCTTTACAGCAGAAATGTGGCCTGAGATTTATTACCAAGAAGACGAATATTACTCATGTTATGACTCATGATTGACTGTCTGTGTTTCCTTTTCTGGGCTGTGCTCCACTGCCTGCAGGCTGACGTGTGCCCTTACTGGCATCATTTTTGCATCCAAGTGTTTTCTTTCCCTTGTCCTTCTCTTTCCTTTGTGTTTTTAGATTATTATTATGATTATTTCATTTCAACAACATTGTGTTTGCCTCTGCTATGATCTTTCTGCTCGATTGTGTTTGTTTTTGTGCTGTTTGAGACATTGTATCAGAGTTACCACAGCATCCCCTCGCTCACACTCAGGGCTCTCCTCTCTGCCCCACCCACCCGCCCGCCACTGATTGGCTGAGATGCAGGTCCGCCCATTCTCTAATTTAGCCTCTCCCACAATTTAGCAGCTACAATGTTAGCGCTTAAATTTGCCTGATGCCCAACTTAATCTTTTAGAACTCAACCCTGTCAACTTTCTGATGGAAGCATGCTGGTTAGAATAAATGTGCTTTAGATTATAAATTTAGATTTAGAATAGCTGTATATTCAGTTTTCTGATTCTTGTTTGGATCCATAAATTAGTTTGTGTGTGCGTATGTTTGGGAGTGTGCGAAAGTACGCTTGTATGAGTAAGTATGTGGATTTTGTTGTTGGACATTTTGGATTGGATTGGATTTTTTGGAAAGTCAGAGTTTTGTTTGTGTCTATGTAATAATGGGAAATATTTTTGCAATTCCAAAACTCTTATCAACATGTTTGCTTGAGTATTTTCCAGCCGCATTACATTCTCTGCAGAAACAGATTAACTCAAGGCTGGCTGCCGTCGTTGGGTGCTGATAGATGGGAAGGGTGAATTAGATTTAGAGGGAGGATTTGTATCACTTTTTCCTCCCTCCCTCACCCTTCTTCTTAAACAAAACAGTTTTCATTAGCCTAATTAATTGGCAGTGCTGTTAATTATGTGTAGTGCAGCAGCAGCACTTTGCGTAGTTTCTGTACACCTGTAAATTCTGACATTTTCTTCAATTTTAGAATAACAAAGTTTATTTTGATAAATTGCTGTGGTCTAAATCAAGAGCTTTCACATTCGTTTACTACCTGCGGCAAGACAAAACAAAAGATGAACTGTTTCAAAAATGGAGGGTAAAATAAATGAGACCATTTTAATTTTTGGTATAGGATCATATCAGCTCGGTCTTTGAAGTTCTTTCACGAGGACTAGAAAGATGGTCTTATATTTAAAAAAAAAAATTCTGATTGCTTTTTAATATCACTGCCTCTAGTGAGGTTTTATTGGTCGCATTGGCCTTTTGCTTGGAATTGAATTTGTAGTATTATGCAGGGTTTAATCTACAGGTCTGCCAGTAGCAGAATGAACTTCCTATCCGTTTTGGGCAGCCATGCCAAACTGATGGCTTTATTTTTATTTTTTTATTTTTTGCAGGTGGACATTTTGTGTGCAACAGTTGCATTACATACACTACCATTCAAAAGTTTGGAGTCAGTCATGTAAAAAAAAAATAAATAAATAAAATATATATATATATATATATATATAAGAAATGAATACTTGTATTTAGCAAAGAAGCATTATATTGATCAAAAGTGACAGTAAAGACATTTTTAATATTACAAAATATTTCTATTTGTTTCTATTTCTGTTCTTTTGAACTTTCTATTCATCAAAGAATCCTGAAAAAAACAATAATAATGACAATAATAAGAAATGTTCATGTGATAAGAAATGTTCATGTTCAATGGCTGCTGAAAATTCAGCTTTGCCATCACAGGATAAATTAGTTTAAAATATATTATAATAATAATATTTCACAATATTACTGTTTTACTGTATTTTTAATCAAATAAATGCAGCCTTGGTGAGCATAAGAGATTTCTTTCAAAAACATTAAAAAACAAAAATTGTTTCAGACCCCAAAATTTTGAACAGTAGTGTATTTTTGGACAATGTTAAATAATTAATGCAGCCTCTTTTTTTATTTTTTTATTTAAACTAAAAAAGGAAATGCATATAGTGTTATATTTTTCACATTTCATAAGCTGTCTGCAGATATTAAAATGCATTTGAGCTTCTCTATAAAAGCACATTTTAGGATAAAAGTAAATAGTCTTTAGACATTACAGACTGAAATATTATATACTGCAGTTTATTTAATAATACAAAAAAACAAGCCACGCATAGATATATGCAGAGTTCGTGCTTGCAGGATATTGGCAGTTATGGCTGTGGATGACTTTAATGTGTCTCCTAAAATGACCGTTATTTAGCTCGAGTCTGTGAATGCACGATCTCCGGCTGTCAACACGCATGAATGTTTGTGTGTATGTTTTTCAGCCAGCTTTTTCGAGTTCCCATGTCTCTCTCCAGGGCCCAAAGACAGATGCAGAGTGGGACGGATAAACTGCTCGCAGCCTAAATCAAGCAAATTCCATATGGCATACTAATACAAAAGAAGATTTTGATGTCATTGATATGACAGAATCAAAATCCTATCATGTAGTATTTTACGTAGACTGTCAGTGGAAATAAATGATGGTAATCCATACATACATGCACGACATATAGAGTTGATTCTTTTTTTTTTTTACTCGCTAGCTCTTTGTCCCACATGTTCAATCAGGCCTATTTAGAAATAAAACTATCGTGACAGCATCTTTTCCATCATTCCTGCACTCTTCCCAAAGCCTTGACAGAGATCTGCCCTGAGTGAGAGCTGGAAGGGGATTCTGTGGCCGCTAGGTCTGTGTATCTACATGTATATAGGTGTATGTGTCTCTGTGTGTATGTGTGCGAGAGCGTGTGTGGTTATATATCAGCGTACATGTGTATTTCAGTGTGTTGATTTGACTTTGCAGTCAGATGACAGTGCCACTGTACAATATGACGCTCAAATGTGCCAAGTGCGGAGTTATCTCGTCGGCTGACGTTTCCACCACAGCTACCAGTAACGCCATGTTAGTCCCGCTAATTATTTACCAACTCTTTGATGCTCTGCCTTCGGTTCTATTTTTCTTTTTTTCTGCATATTTCTTACCTCACCCCTTTTTTTTCCTTTTCTGGTTTTCTCCCCCATTCATTTCCCTCACCCTGCTCCTTAGCTGTTATGTCAGAAGTGATTAGCAGAGATGGAGCTTTCATGCTAAATCATGCAGATTGCAGTAGGAGCCCATCTTGAAGCCCTGCTATGTTTGTGTGAGTGTGCAAGTGTGTTTGTAGTGCGCAGTTGACCAGACGGTTCCTTGCTAAAGATTACCATGGTAACCATAATTTCTGTCAAAGTAGCATAGTTTTAGTTATAATAAATTACATTTATGCATTTTGCCGAAGCTTTCATCCAAAATGACTTTCAGTGCATTCAGTATGTGCATTTCCTGGGGTTCAAACCCATTGTCTTGGTGTTGCTAGCATAATGCTTTACCAATTATTGTATAAGAGAAAGGTCAATATATCAACAGGGCAATAAGTTGGTAAATTTGCCAATATTTGGTCATTTTGAGAAATCTGACATGCCAGCTTAGGCGGTTGACATATGCGTTGGCACTTTTTCCAGATATTTTAATAAATTTTGAGTAATATTCAGTGTTGTTATTGTTAACCAAAACTATTAAAAATGGCTTATTTGGAAAAAAAAAAGCTTAAATAAAAAATAAAATGATTGCTTTGGCAACTAAAAATAATTAGGTTAAAGTTGAATACTAAAATATAAAATAAAGCTAAATAGAAATATAAAAACTGACAAAATGACAAAAGCACAACAAAATTATTAACTAAAACTATAAAAATAAAAGCTAAATCAAAAAATGAAATACTATAATAGTATATAAATAATATGAAAAACATTCTGATAAAATGTTAAAATTTAAAATTAGCACATTTTTATACATTTCACTTGGTATAATTCAAATGAATTAACCTATAACGCATACTGTATATATTGAATATTGAAAACCTCAAATCGGTCAACCGCTATCCTTAAAGCAGTACAGGAATCTTTCTGCATGTTTCTGTCATTATTTTTTCATTTCTTTTGTAATGACAGTGGTGGCCAAGTTTCACAGTTTTTCCACTAATCGTATGGTATTTTGGTTGGACTCTGTGATATTTTGATGGAAGCTATGGTTGCCATGGGACATTTTTGTAAGGGCTAATAATAGCAGCCGTGCCAAGAATGGCTTTTTTGACTGCGAGACTGAAATGAGCCATGTTGGTCTGGTCTCTGTCATTAGCCTGTTGCTGGTAAGCTGGCTGTGTGTTTCACTCTCTAATGAGAGATAAAGCAGACCAGCCATTTATTAATGTACGTGAGTATGTGCAGGATGTGGTTTTGTATGTGGCGGCAGCTAAGAAACAATAACAGAGGTTAAAATCATGCAACCTGCAATACAGTGAATTGCAGCAATTTGTAAATATACCTCAGCAGACAAGTAGGGTGAAAGGTCGATAATGTTTTACTGCAATATGTGTGTGTTGGTATATGTGTATAGATGTCCGGGGTTGAATACATTTGTGTTTATCAGTGCTTGTGGATGTCAGGTGAAAGCTTAATAGGGCAGAGTACTTCATAAAGATGATTATATACATGCTTATGGGATCTGCATATCTATTCATAAAAGAAATGTATTGTAAATCCCTAATATATGTATATCAAAGAAATGAATGAATTGTGATTATTTCCCACAACAGTGTTCTGTAAGTGTTGCCACTGAACAAGAACCTTTCAGTGAACAGTTCTGAAAAGAACCATTTTTTTTTTTTGAAGTGTGAAGAACCTTTTTCCACTATAAAGAACCTTTTATGGAATGGAAAGATATCAAAGGTTCTTCATGGAACCATCAATACCAATAAAGAACCTTTATTTTAAGGGTGTATGAGCGTTCTTTGACGTGTGTGTGTGTGTGTGTATGTGTGATTGGCAGTGTGTTTGTTGGTGTGTTTAAAAAAAGCAGATCAAGAATCCATTTTTAAAATAATAAAAGAGAGGAATAAAATAGTAAAAATAGTGAGATGTAGGACTTGCTGAGCATGCTGGCCCTTTACTCCAAATCCATGATCAGGGGAGAGTTTTTTTCTCTAAAGACCACTAATGTGTCTACATTCCTTCATCTTTCGCCCTCTCATTTGTCTTCCTCTTTTTCATCATCCATTGCTCCTTTTTTATTGCTTCTTTTGGCTTATTTTTATTTGTTGCACCTGTTCACATATGTTTTGAACTGTGATTGAACCATGTTTTGAGTATATTGATATTGTTCAGAGTATAATCAACAAAAAGGGCAACTCTAGCTCATATTGAGCACTGTATTGATCTGTGTATTCACATATTAATGCTCTTTAGTGCAATACCAGACTCATGTCTTTAAAACACTCATCAGACATCCAAGAAATCAATAATAAGCATGATAAATATGAATAAGTTTTATGAGAAATTATTAAATATCAACCAAAGTCGCTCTGAAAGAGAGGCTTATCCTTTAGTTTTGCCCTCTTTGTCTTTTTGTATGCCAATGGTGATATAAACCCTCACTCACTATAATTCTGCTCCTGTCCTGTAGGGCGTCACTGTGGAGCTCCTGCGTTGTACTTCCATTGCTGGCTCTCACTTGGATGTCAGCGGTCCTGGCCATCACTGACCGCCGCTCAGCCTTGTTTCAGATTCTTTTTGCCGTCTTTGACTCTCTCGAGGGCTTTGTTATCGTGATGGTGCATTGCATCCTACGCAGAGAGGTGAGTGAACCTTATCCTATACCTGAATCTGTCTCAAAATTTAAAGGCAGACTTTCCAATTTTAGATGCAAATGAAAATACTCACACATGATTTTTACAATCGATCAGGTCCAAGAGGCAGTAAAGTGTCGCGTTGTTGATCGTCAAGAAGATGGAAACGGTGACTCTGGTGGATCTTTCCAGAACGGCCATGCTCAGCTGATGGTGACTTGCAAATACATTTCTGTATTTCTGTTACACATAAAACATAAAATTGTGGATTAATACTCTCATTCTCATTGTTTTCACCAGACTGATTTTGAAAAGGATGTCGACATTGCTTGCCGATCAGGTGAGTCTCTCAACACACTCTCCGGTCATTTAAATTTGCTGTGATGTCCCTCTGAGAGGTGCAGATGGTTGTTTAGACAAGACAAGTGCCATTTTACAGGCCCCATAATGCATTTTCTTCAAGGAGATTCAGAACACGATCTGATTGCTGGCGAGCAGCAAAATGCAGATAAATAGACTTGTCTGTTCCCTTGCCGTGCCTCAGATCTGCCGGCCTGTCCTAATTAAGTCCCTCCCGACATTTTATTATCAGATAGCAGCTTTCTTCTCTGATATCTATCGGAAATGGGATTCTGATTATTTGTCAAGACGACATATCAAGCTAGCATCTGGAAATAGAGACTTGTGATGTGATATTTTTTGCTTTTTTTGAAGTGTGAAGGACTAAAAATTAAGCCTTCTATCAGCCTCCCTGATAGAAGAGACTGTTTCACATGACTTGCTGAAGCTAAAATTTTGGCCACACTATTTTGCAAAACATTGTAATGCGACCCTCAAAGTTCAAACTATTTCAACTTTGCTTGGTCCTGTTTTCTGCAGACCTTTTGTAAGGTAGCCAATGATTACCTGACAATTTGCATAATGTATAATTAACTTGTCAATGCTTTTTTGAAAATCAAAGTATTTGACGATTCCTTTTTCTTTTTGCAACATATCAAAACAATCACTAGGACCTTTATTTGTTTACCTTTAAGTTAAAATATGTTACCTATTTTCACTGTCCACAAATTCAACTTTCTTGCTACCTTGGTAGCTCATAAAATTGTTCTTCTATCATCATCATCATCAGACTTTATTGCAAACTCAAGGTCAAATAAAAAAATAAATAAAAAAAACACCAGATAAACATAAGTAATGCCCACCAAAAAAAACAAAAAAAAAACAAAAAAACTCTGAGATCAAACTGTTGTCGTTAGGGCCCTGTGAATTCCACAATGCAGAAAGCTTGGGTGGAATCATGGAATCCAGGCATAAAAATGTATTAGTTTGTCAAATTTTGGATTAATAAATCAAAAGTAGACCTGTAAAATTAATAAAATTCACAATATAGACTAGCATCAGTAATTATTAAAACGGAATCTGAAATATGGAATCTTCTTGTTCTGCATGTGTCTGTGTGAATGAGTGACGTAGTTTCGTTTACTACACATACTCAAGCACACGTGACACTCATGATATGTAAAATACTCACAGGACAATTTGCCAACACAAATAATAGTCTTGTTGAAAGGATAGTTCCCATAATTTACTTACCCTCAAGCCATCCTAGGTGTATATGTCTTTCTTCTTTCAGCTAAACACAATCAGAGTTATATTAAAAAAATATCCTGGCTCTTCCAAGCTTTATAATGGGAGTGAATGGTACCATTTTTTTGAAGCCCAAAAAAGCACATCCACCCAACATAAAAGTAATCCATATGGCTCCAGAGGGTTAATAAAGGCCCTCTGAAGCGAAGCTATGTGTTTTTGTACGAAAAAATATCCATATTTATAAATTGATAAACTATAATAACTGGCTTCTGGTAACAACTGTATGCGAGTCTAGTTTTTGGTCGTAAAGTGACCTCTAACCTAACATAAGACATATTGACGAACGCAGAAGCGCAGAGGATATAGCAAAATGAAACACCAGTCATGAATTAGAAATCTAAAATGAGAATTTTTAAAGCAAAATGTTGGAGGAGTTTGAGTTTGTTGCCCAGCCCTATTTGTTTGAACCTCGAGAGGCATCTACTCTCACATAAGCATACGCTACGCCTACGTCATATGTCAGAACTCGACTCTCTCTTAAACGCACGGACAGCCGTTAACGGAAGCTAGCGATTACCGTTTATAAAGTTATTATTATGGATATTTTTCTTACAAAAACACATCGCCTCGCTTCAGAAGGCCTTTATCAATCCCTGGAGCCATATGAATTACTTTTATGATGGATGGATGTTCTTGTTTGGGCTTCAAAAATGGCACCATTCACTCCCATTATAAACCTTATAAGGGGCAGGATAGGATAGGGCTGGAGGGTAGGGCTGGACCAGAATATTCAATTATTCGAATATTCGTTTGGTAGGTTGGTATTTGATTTTCAATGTTGGGAATTTTTTTTTTTTTTTTTTTTTTTTTTGCACATCTGGCATTCCGGTGCTGGAAACGGTTCTCATTCACGCTTGAATATGTTTACAGTATAATCTGGCGAAATACTATACTCTTTTTTACAATTATCTTATGTAACTAGCCGTTTTTAATATGATGGACAGTTTAAGGAACCCAACCTTGTTATACTTAATAAATATTTGCTTTTTAGACTACTAATGTGTTCCCTGCAACTGGAGTTTTCTCTGTCTGAAGCGCACAACTGCACGAGCTACTATTTTGGGTTAAGCTGCATTGCTTTGACATTGTGGAAAATAGAATAGAAACAAAATGTATTAGCCTTTTTACCCATTATTATCAGTATAAATGAATCTACTGCGAAATATAGTTGTTAAAACTCAAACGTGAGATTTTACTGGGACGGCGTGTTCTTTATTTATTACCGTTCGTTCATTTAATTTTCGTTCATCTTTTATTTAAATAGCCTACCCTTTACTGTGTCAGTAATTACTGTGCTGCTAATTTCTGATTTGGGAGCGATTTGTTTGTCAGAAAAATGTTAGGCTACCTTTTTAAAAGTATTGCTCTTAACAGACCTGTGTTTTATATCACTAGTGCAGTGTCCGTTCTCGGAGCATATAAGCCCTGTCCACGTGAGGCGCGCCGCTTTCCGGCTCGCGCTGTTCTGTAGTTTATTAAAAGTTTATTAATTCTGAACGTGTTCTTGACATAATCAAAATGCAAACAGACACACAGAGATTCCTGCTGTAACGCGTTGTGTACGGAGCAAATAGGGATAACGTTAGCTCACTTAGCTTGAGTTATTGATACAAGACAGACTTCACAGAGGCGATTGACATTTCACAACTGGCGCTTTATTCCCCATGAAACACGTATAACTGTCCATCGCAAATGTTATGCCATCCACAGCGTTACTTAATAAAGAAAATAACTTTAAATGAGCAACAGAAAAACAGAAATAACCCGCATACATGTGGTGCTCGAGTTGTTCGAGACAGTTCAACCGAGAGCAGGCAGCTCTTAAAGGGGCCACACCATATTTCTACTCGTTACACATGCCTTTATTAGAGAGAAGAATATCTTCAGCCCCCTCCCGCCGAAGCTTCGAATATTCGGTGCTGATTACTACCGAACTTCGAAGCTCAAAAAATGGTATTCGGACCAGCCCTACTTGAGGTTGAGTAAATTATGAGATAATTTTCATTTTTGGGTGAACTATCCCTTTAACTTAAAGAAATTATGATTTGAGCTGATGAAAGAGCAGTAAAATGTAGCATTGCTCTATCAGATCACTATTCACTTTTACTAAGGCTTTTTCCCTTTGATTTGCAGGCACCCTGAAGCGTTCCTCCCAACAAGGCGAGGAAAAGGTAGCTTCACAGCAGATCACAGTACAGAAAGGCTCCAACTTCAACACCCTTCCTGCCAGCATGGCAAAGGTCCACCTGCAAAATGTTGCCGATTACGCCAGCCACACTCTCACCATGCGCCGCGACAAAGGCGGCATTGCCGGGGTCAGCACCGAGCTACCCGGAGCCAAATCTATTTACATCTGTGACGGCGAGCTCTTCAAGCAGCTGGACGGAGCTCCGGGAGACAGCGGCGGTCTTGAAGGCGGAGGAGGAGGAGGGTCGGGCCAGGGTTATGTGCTCTTGCCCAACAACAACAACACCCTTAGGCCCTCGAAAGGTGGCAAGGAGGACCAAGCCACCAAGTACAACATCAGCATCGAACAGTTACCCCAGACCAGGCTCATCCACCTGGCCAACCCCGCTGGCACTGATCCCGTGCCAGGCTTTGGGCTAAAGAGCTTGCCCACCGACAGAGTCAGCGTTTCCTGTTCGGAGAGGGACTCCCCGGGGCAGACAGTGCAAAACATCTCCAGCGAATCCCAAATGACATGTGAGCAAGGGGACTCTGGGAACTCCGGCATAATGTCTAAGAGTGAGACCATCTCCACACTGTCTATGAGCTCCTTGGAGGTAAGAAACAATGATAATCATGCTATCGTTGGGTATCGTTCAGGTACACAGCGGCTCAGTGGGTAGCACTGTTGCCTCACAGCAAGAAGGTCCCCGGTTCAAGTCCCGGCTGAGCCTGGAGTTCTTTCTGTGTGGAGTTTGCATGTTCTGCGTGTGTTTCCTCCAGGTGCTCTGGTTTCCCATGCAGTATAGGTACGATAGATAGATCTTTCAAGGATGTGGACTCGAGTCTTGCGACTCAACTCAACATAATGAAAGAAAACTTGCGGCTTGACTTAGAATTTGACAGCAATGACTTGCAACTTTGACTTGAGCCCTCTGACTTTTAATCAAAGAAGACTTGCGACTCGACTTAGACGATTTGACTTGAACTTGAGCCCTCTGAATTGGAAAGACTTTATTGCCTACTTGCTCAAACCAAAGATCAGAATTGTGATCACAATAGGCCGGTCCCTGGAGCGTATTATCACACTGATTTTGTATGATTTGTGCAGCTTTCGCGCTTTGGCTGGCACTGAGCCAGAGAGGGACTCGCTCAGCCAGTGCTTGTGTAACAAGTGGTATACCAAATAAAAGGATTATTCAACATTAAACAATAAGTTTAGCTCAGATATATTTTTACTCCACTACACAAACAGTGACTGAACGTTCGAGTTTTATTCTTGTCATCTTTACAGCACACTATTTCTATTGATTTCATATAAATGGATGCGCAGCATATTCTGATGAACTGTAAACTCTAGTGCATAGGCGCAGACTCTCTGTGGCTTTGCTAAGAATGCTCTTTTTCTCACATGCACTCAAAGAGAGAAAGCGAGAGAGTCTTGCACACCATGTAGAATTGACACACTACATGTAAATGGTGTTCTTTCTTGTATTTTTTCCAGTCAAAATATCTGAGATTGTTTGGAATTACTCAAGCAGAAGCCGATTCTTTTGCATAGAGACGTTCTGATAGATGTCCTTGACCTGTTTCCTCATTGTAGACAAGCATGTTTGACTTAATTTTGTCTAAATAATGAAAAAGCTCATCACAGTTTGTATGGAAAGATTCACAGCCTAAATTATTCAGAATCCCAGTGACACAACTGCTTTCTAAATGACTATCCATTAACATTTGATGGTTAGCAGAACAAATCTGTGTGCATCTTACAACTCTGTGGATGCTGTTTTTAAATCACGTCTTTTCATCTTCGTCTTGTACACTTTCTTTTTTCAGCCGTGATTATTCCTGATAACTGATGGACACTTTGGTTTCTGGTCCAAAGAAATGCCTGTGATGCTGTGATTTCACATCAATGTTTGTCATATCTGCCACAAGGGAGCGAGTGTCCTAATTTATGTGCGGACTGAGTGAAAAAAGCATGTTTTATGGAGAGTGTCTGTCATTACGTGGCTCAGAATTACATTTCAACTGACATCAGCCAATGCACATGCACTCGGTTTCAATGAAAACTGCATTGGAACACTTAATGGTATGAAAGATCTGCCGTTTCAAAAAGGAAGAAATGAAAGAAGGCTACATAAAATTATGCCTTTTTGCATTTGCAATTATCCCGCTTAGAAAAGAGAGTCTCTGCAAAGGTCAGATTTTGCTCATGCTTTAAAAGGGAGCAGATGACAAGCGTGGATTCCTCCTCACCTCAGGCCAAACATGCTCCCAGAATGCATTGCGGGCGCACAGCTGCAGCCACGCACAGCACAGGCAGAATGTCAGACTGCCCTCAGACGCTCTCCGACAGGCTAAAGAAAGGCCATTCGGTCACAAGCTGTTTACTGCACCCTCATGCCAGGAGCTCGGCGGAAACGTGCAATATACAAGCGACACAATGCTTTCTCAAAGTCTGCCCTAAGTGCCAAAATTTTTACAATCATTTTTTTCTCTACTTACTGCATTTGGGTCATTCTCAAACAGTACTGACTTTCTGACTTACAAAATATAATATATGAACGTTTGAAGTTCAGTTTTTCCCATATTAATCTTTTTGTAAACTTTTTGTATTTTTAAAATCAAAATAATAGTTTAACTTTATACTGATGCCAATGACATGAAGTTAATAATTTATATTATTAATTGGTTTTATATTAGTTGCTTTAAATGTCAAATTAAATAAGTTAATTTAATGAATTATTTTATGTTAACTTTTTTTAACTGGAAAAACAAATTATATTATATTATAGCATTAATTGCTTTTATATTAGTTTGTTTTAAATGTTAATTAAAAAAAAATTTTTTTGCTTCATGTACTAATGTTTAAACTGGAAACACAAAAATGAGTATAAATGAATAAATTGTTCAACATGGATTGTTCAACATTAAACCATTATATTATGTATTGGAATATTAGGTTATAGAATGTTGTCTTTTATACAGAGTTTATATATATATATATATATATTTGAAATCTTATTTATGACTAAAATATCTAAGGACATGTTTATCACTTTATTTTGGGAATGACCCATTTGCTGTCTTTTCCCTAAGACCACTCTGGAAGGACACACAATAACATCCTTTATTCTTATTTGTCCTTTTAGAGACGAAAATCACGCTATGCAGAGCTGGACTTTGAGGTCAGTGTAATGTAAATCTTTCCACAAATGACAGCAGTCTTGTGTGGTGCAGATTCATTCATCTCTGCAAAGGTTTAAAGTCGGGTTTTGTCTTGCAGAAGATCATGCATACACGGAAGCGCCACCAGGACATGTTCCAGGACTTAAACAGGAAGCTGCAGCATGCAGAGAAGGACAGAGATTCTCCCCCAGTGGATGGGAAGCCTGGGAAGAGATGGAGTGTGTCGTCAGGAGGCAGCGATAAAACCAACCTTAGTGTACGAATTTACATTAATCACTCCACATCTTACCCTTTTGTATATAATATAATATCATAATTTGTGCTGTCAAATCGATTAACGGTGATTAATCGCATCTAACATAAAAGTTTGTATATATATATATATATATATATACAAAGTTCTGGCATGAAACTCTAGATGGCACTGGCTGATAGGTCCTTAACTCATTTGGTAGTGGTCACGTCATTATCTACATAGCGCAGCTGATTGGTTGCTGTGGTATCAGCGGCCAATGAGCTTGCTGCTCAACATTCAAATACCTGACAAGGTTTGCTGTTAGCAGTCTGCAGCGTGCTTTCAGAATCATTGTAGCCAATCACAGACATATCTGATGAGCACTTGAACACAATGGCCAATCAGAGGTGTTTACGAATCCGCCTAACAGCACTCAAAGCGTCACATTTTTAAAATTTCAGTACCGACTTGGTACCGAAGTCGGTACTTTTGACAACACTAATATATACACACACATTATATATTTACAAACTTTTATGTTAGATGCAATTAATCGCGATTAATCAATTTGACCACACTAAATATAATATATAGCAATGAATTCAAATGTATTTAATAATACATAATTTTACTAACAATAATATTCATTTTCTGTGTTCCATTAAAGTAATATTAATTAAATAAGTAATAATAATAATGATAATTGTCCTAATAATAATATTGATTTTCTGTATTCCATTAAATCGATATTAAATAAAATAATAATACTTGTCCTAACAATATTTCTGTATTCAATTAAGTGTATATTAAATACAATAATAATAATAATAAAAATTGTCCTAACAATAATATTCATTTTCTGTATTTAATTATTTATTTATTTTTTGCGCTGAAGTATGACCCAAACAGTTCTTGACATTTTACATACATTTCACATTTGAAACATTCTTCTTTTTTGATAATGCAGGACAAGCAGCAGACCCCCAGTAAGCGGGCGTGGGAGGGCATCAGGAAGACCCACTCCCCACCATCATGGGTGCGTAAGGAGCTGGAGCCCCTACAGGCTTCTCCTCTGGAGATGCAAGCGGTGGAGTGGGAGAAGGCCAGCGCCACCATCCCTCTGGTGGGCCAAGAGATCATGGACCTGCAGACGGAGGTCTGAAAGACCCCCAGAGCATACAGAGAAACAGAACAAACTCTACTCGCAGGGAAAAAAAGGATAAGGAGATGGAATAATATTTGAGCAAGAGTGCGGGCAAAAAAAGTATGCAAGAAGGACACTGAAAGAGAGTGAAAGCAACATGGCTGTGCAATTTTTATTTGTGTTGTTTTTTTTGTTTTTTGTTTCTTTGTAATCCTGGAATGGCCTTTTCCTTAATGTCAAAGCGAATCATAACACTTTCGAAAATCCAGGTCTGAGCCTGTTGCTATGGTAATGAGCTGGCACTACCAAGAACGACTGAACTGGGCAAGTTAAATGGTGACCCGGGATGTTGCCATGGGAACATTGGGAGTGACTGACTAAAGGGAAGGACTGGAATTCAGGCTAAGAGCAGATGAGCCTTAGTGAGTGGCCTTCAATTTCTTACACCTCTGGATACATATTAGTGATCATGTCACATTTAAGAGCGTTATGGAAGAGAGTGACGTATCGCTACGACAGAAATCTTTCAAACTGCCCGGCAGGAATCAGGTGTGCTACACGTCATTCAAAATCAAATTCTTGAGTATTCTTAGTATTATTATCATCGTTGTTGATCAATGTGACACATGCGTATGCTTGGGGCACAAGAGGCGACGTGAATGCCCAAAGCCATCTGCATATGACTGTTAATTTGTCTCAAACGCCCTCCTGAACCAGTACAGCCCACAACTTAGCCACTGTGCTGTCCCATACACCGCACCAACCTGCGGATCCTTCGAAAGTCGGTCAATACCGAAGTGACATCAGTGTGAGATTCAGTTTGGAAGCAGGTCGAGGTCCACGAGAACGGACACGTTTTCATTCGCTTGATGTTTTCATCAGAATCACTGGAGCTGAGAGACCTGAAACAAACTGCTGTGTCTCAGAATATGTGCAGAATCAAGTTTGAAAGAGAAAACGGAGATGAATATGAATATATAAATATATATTATAAATAGTATTATATATGAAACTGCAGAGGGGTGTTATTCTCTGGTTAGATTGTGGTCGCACACAGAGAAAGCACAAGACTCACTCCTCAGAGTCCTGTTGTACAGCATTGTAATTATTTCCAGAAGAGTTCTACAAAATGAATTTTAGCCTATAAATATCTTTCTTACTGTGCTTGGGGACTATTGTTATCATTATTATAGATATCATTGCGATTCTGAGATCCCCCACCCAACTCTCATCGGGTTACTGGACTTTATGAGTGTTCTGTAACATCATGTAACAGTGTGTATTTCGGTATCACTGACTGTCACTCCAGATGATACGTACTTGCCTGAATTCTCCACCATGAACCCCCTGCCCTCCTCCTCCTCCTCCCCCTGCCTTTCCACAATTCCTTTTTTAATTTCACTGGGGTTTCTTTGTTATTGTACAGTTTTCAGAGCACAAAATGAATGTGTCATATTTCTAATAAAAAGTATATCTATATAATAAAGGGAAAGATGTCGTATTTATGGTGCTTCAAAAGTTTTTGAATTTGCACAGGCTGCTGTGTCTTTATGGATAGACATAGATAGATAGATAGATAGATAGATAGATAGATAGATAGATAGATAGATGGACAGACGGACGGACGGATAGATGGATGGATGAATATAGAAAGACAGATAGCCAGATAGATGATATATAGAGATGGATAGACAGACGGATATGGAAAGACAGACGGATAGATAGATACAGATGGTAAGATAGATGATGGATAGATGGATGGATATAGAAAGACAGATTGATGATAGAAAAACAGATAGATAGATAGATAGAGACGGATATATAGTAGAAAGACAGACAGCAGACGATAGATAATTTACTGTACACTCTGTCAGTGTTGCTATTGTTAACTAAAACTATTAAAATCATTTTCATTCATTGAAATAAAAATGAAATAAAAGAAAATACAAATTTATTAAAAAATAGTTGAAAAACTTAAACTTAAAACCCCTAACGAAAAATTCAAATTTAATAACTGAAATAAAAGTATTAAAATAACTAAAACTGAAAAAAAAAATAGAGCTAAATAGAAATATTTTAAACAAAAATGAATAAAAACACTAACTAAAAATATAAAATAAATAAATACAATAATAGTATATAAATATTACTAAAATAACACATTTGCATTTTCATCTGAGGAGCCCATAAATCCACTGATAAAGATTTAACTAATTGTAAATGCTGCTGATAATAAATGTGTGTTATTATTCAATTAAAAGAATACATTAGGATTGGAGTCATGGGAATCTGGTGGGAGGGAAAATGTAGCTATGCTGCAAATGGAGGACATTAATTTCATGCCACCACAGAGCGGCCCAGTGTCCTGAACCTAATTATGTCAGCATTAGTTACTCAACACTTTTTTTTTTAATGCATCACTGGTTGCAATAAAATGGACGGAGTAATATTGAAGAAAATAGATTAGTAAAATGCCCGTTAATAGATCCGCTGCTGCTACAACAACAAGTAATGTTTATGAATAATATATGAAATAAATTGTAAATAATTAAACAGAAGAAATGGACAAAGAGGAGAGAAATTATTATGACCATTATATATAGGTTACAGTAATAGAGGTAAAAACAAAATATGATAAATAGTATATAAAAAATATAACACATTTGTCTTTACAAACACTGGGTGGGCACTCATTATTATAGAAATTTAAGGTGCATCGTAAGATTGCACTTGTAAACACACTCAGTTATTTTTAAAAGACAAGGTCCATGTATACTGTACTGTATATATGATTCATGTAAACAAAATTAAACAACAAACCGAAGCTGAGAGGAGAAAAAACAGCAGAGGAATATCAAAGTAATAATTTAATGAACATAACCCCACTGGCTTTATCTCATTGGTGTTCGTTAATTTTTTATATTCGGTTCACTAATGCATAAGGACATCTGTTTTCAAAGTTTCCCATGTACTGAAGTGCAGTAATCAAGTTCAGGCTGTTTAGACCAATAAACAAGCCCATGAAGCCTATTTAATGCTTAGTTACAATACTACTAAACAGATCTTTCAGATGTTTATGAAGTGTATGCTATGGAAAAGGACCTTTTATAACCTGTGTAGCTGGAAGGCTTGGTGAGATACGCTACAAACTGCCGGGTGACTGGAGAACATGATATTCTTCTAATTAAACACCTTGAGCTAACGAAGCATGTTAAGATGAGACTCAACAAACTGCTGGATGTTTATCTCAGGGACATAAGAAAGCATGTTCTGACAAATGACTGTATGCTGTGATAATTTGACCTCTGATTTGAACAGAACCGTATGGAATGTTTTGATTCCTCCAGTTAATTAAATAAGCACTAATGAGTTGCACTATATGTAATGAAGCTTCGGGTTATTTAGTTGGAAGTGCCTGGTGGATACTTTGATTGTGTGTGTGTGTGTGTGTGTGTGTGTGTGTGTGTGTGTGTGTGTGTGTGTGTGTGTGTGTGTGTGTGTGTGTGTGTGTAAATGTCAGCCATGCAAACAAGTCAATTCTGCAGCTTGCATGCCTGACATTTTATCATAAACATCCAATAGGCCAACAAAATAAAAACATGATAATTCAAATGTAAACAAACTAAATGCAAGTCTGGATTCATTTTTAAACAGCAGGGAGTGAAGCAATATGGGAAGACTGATAATAGACTACGGCTTTTCACCCATCCGTCTGTCAGTCATTGACTTTGTGTACTGTATGTTTCCCAAACAGTTATGTTTTTCTGCATATTGCTAACTGACAGTTAACTTGCCATTATTTAAAAATATACTCTGGTGTATGGAAGCTTGTTTCTGCCACGGAATAAAACAATTTAAAAGATAATTGCAACTTTTTATCTCACAATTCTGACTTTATTTCTCAGAATTGTGAGATATAAACTCACAATTGCGAGTAATAAAGCCAGAATTGTGAGATAAAGTCGCAATTACCTTTTTTGCTTTGTATTCAGTGGCGGAAGCAAGCTTCCATACCTGGTGCTCTGTATGGTGTTTTCTGCAACATTGCTTTATTTGGGTTGACTTTTATACATTAGTTTATTTTAAACAGTCCTGCAGTCAGGCAAATATTTTTTAAAAAACACACATCAATTAATAAGAGGTCATAAAAGGCACTTGCCTCATAATTATAAATTATAAATCTTGTATAATAGTTATATCCCCGGTTTCACAGACAACGCTTAAGCCTAGTCCTAGACTAAAATGCATGTTTGAGCTGTTTTAACTGAAAGAAACTTGCACTAACATATCTTAAAATATGTCAGTGCCATTGTTTTGTCTCAAGATGGACACCAGTAATGTTTTTTTTCCAAGGCACGTTTATAAAAGCTACACTGTAAATCTAAATAAGTTGGCAAAACTCAAAAATTTTGAGGTAATCAGTTACCTTCATACCTTTAACTTAAAATTATCATGTAATATCAACTTAAATATTTTTAGAAGTGGAAACTTGGTTAGCTTTAATTAGCAAATTCAGTAAATGCTAACTGGTAATTGGTAACACAATGCTTTGACAGCATTAGCATAACACAGCAATTGCTGAATGAGTGTGGCACTATAACTAATAATTCAACAAATAAACCTTTTTTTTTTTTCCAAACCAAGCTCATGCTCCACTAGTCAACCTTGATGGTAACCCCCCAAGAAACCCAACACAACAGAAACTCTTCTAAATTAGCATAGAAAAACAATAAACACTACTAAATCTCCCACTTAGCATTAATCTTGCACACACACACACACACAAAATGTACCACTTAATTTTAACATTTACTCTCCTTTTCAAGTGTCATGGCAAAGCATGCTGGGAAACTGAAATCCCAGCCTAGTTTCAGTTAAATTTGTCTAAATTAAAAGAAACGAGTTCATAAAACTCAAAACAATTCAGAACAATTCCGATTACTTAAAATTTTCAGTTTCGTGAACTCAAAAGAAACAAAGTTTTAAATACGCATAAAAGTTAATTTGATTGAACTAGTTTGCTTAATTTAAGTTTACTCTACTTAACCAATTAATTATTTTAAGCATTAAGGTTTACAGTGTACTTAATTGCCCTAGTTGAACTAAGGCCTAATCCTGGCTTAATCTAAGCCTTCTCTGTGAAACCAAGCCTTAGAGTTTTAGATGTCACACCGCAGGACAACATTCATTGTATAGCCCACCGTATGAACAGCACATCCTAATTTTGCTGAGTTAGTCAACATATTTTGTTGATCCTGGAACAACATTCCTGTCCGAAAATTTAATCCTAACCATATCCCTACCCCTAAACCTAACCCTACCCATAATTTAGTCCTAAAATCAGAGGGAAATGATAGGTGAATAACACTGATGTAGAAGCACTTAACCCTGCTTATAAGCCTAAACTTGACATAAACTGTAAACTTGTCCCTCAAATCTGACTGGTTGATTGGAATGTTGTTCCAGGATCAACAAAGATGCTGATCCAGGAACATGTTGCACTTGGTGAAATCAGGTTCTGCATATAAACGTATGATGCTGACTACTAATTGTAAAAAAAAAAAAAAAAAAAAAAAAAATTCTGGGTTTCTCAGTACATAACATTAAGTCATAATATAACATCTAGATAGACAAATTACCTTTTCTGAAGCTTTACAAGGCATATGTGTGTGTTCCAGGGATGCGCTTTCAGTCATGCCAGATGAGGCCTAATTAAATGTAATATGGATTCAATTATGTGAAAACGCTACTTTCAGTATTTCAGCCATGAAATTTTGCACCATATGTGTTTGTTTATCAGGTAAAATTGACAATATTTGCTTGGAAAGCACTCACTGTTGTCATTTTCATTAGTTCTCATCTGATGCAACTCTGTCAAAAAATCAATGCAAATTTATATTGCACCTTTCACAAACACCAAAAGGGATTTGAAATGAATCAATAAATAACACTATACGTTTATGTCTTATAATTAACATTTAAAATGACTAAAAATTACATGTACACTACCAGTCAAAAGTGGGGTCAGTACGATTTTTATTTTTATTTTTTTATCTATTTATGCATTTATTTTATTCAAGGCTGCATTAAATTGATCAAAAGTGACAGTAAATAAATGTATAATTTTACAAATGATTTCAAATAAATGCTGTATTGATCCACAACAAATATTAAGCAGCATAACTTTTTCAACAGTGATGATAATAAAAAATGTTTCTTAAGCAGCAACTCAGCATATTACAATGATTTCTGAAGGATCATGTGACACTGAAGACTGGAATAATGATGCTGAAAATTCAGCTTTGCCATCACAGGAATAAATTACATTTTAAAATATATTAAAATAGAAAACAGATATTTTTTAATTGTAATAATATTTCACAAAATGACTCTTTTTGTTCAAATAAATGCAGCCTTGATGGTGAGCATAATATCAGACTTTTTTCAAAAACATTAAAAATTCTTACAACTTCAAAATGTAGTCTTGGACTTCGGAACCAAAAGTGACCAACATCATGCATTATTTCTAAAATAATGAAGGCAGTTACTGTACTAAATAGTTTTTAAGGCAAGATTTGGTATTTGGTTTGAACCTGATGAGCAGCAAAGGCCCAAAGTGAATCACTTTCCTTATTGCATCCGGATCAACAACATTAAAAACTACTAAATTAGCTTCTTGCAATGGTAAATGATATAATAACAGTCTCAAATGTACTATTTTCAAATGCTCTGTTTATATCCAACCTAAGTGTTGATACTTTTCTAGGGAACACTGCCAACTTATCACATTTAAAGCCTGGGATTATGTCAGGATGACTTCAATGAGAGGCGTTTAGAAGCCTGTCAATGGTCCGGAATAGCACCCTTGGGGTGTTCTGGTTCTCAGAGACCAATTTAGTGAAATGAGCGTACCAGCCTGATCTAATTGCATTATTAAAAATAGATAGGTGCTGTCTAAAGGTATCAAAATTGACTTGCAGCTTCATCGTCCTCTATTTATATGCAGCTCTTCAGCAGTTTCTACTGCTGATATTTTAATTAATTCGTTTTGAGAGTTTGTAAGCAGGAAGCTGGAGAAGGAATATGTGGTTCCCATTCGAAGTGTAACTTCAACACCAATTTTTCAGTGTAATAGACCTTATTCAGAGCAGCACCATTACAGGTATGAAATCGATGCTGTGAGGGATAGACTTACCGTGTTTTCAATGGCATCTGCTGTAAAAAGCTGTATAAAGCTCTTAGATCATTTATAATTTTCCACAGCTCATGTTGTCTGGTGTTTTTTTGTCTACTGAAATGTCTTGGAAAGGTATTTTTGCAGTGTTTCGTCAGCAGAACAATTCAAAAACACATTAAATAATAGTACAGCCCACTTAAGAGGTCTATATCCCTCACAGCCTCACTTTCAATCCCGTTAAAAATCCAAGATGGCGCTGCTGTGAATAAGGTCTATAGAATGGCTTGTTAACAAATAATACTTTGAAGCCAACTTGTTTTTGTAAAATAAATATATTAATTTTTTGTTCGACCGAAGCAATCATTACGTCTTAGGTGATATATGGAACCCGGTTCCCTGAGAACTATATATAGACGCTATATGCCTTAAGTATGGCAACATAACGCAGCGTCTTGTTCCCTTTCTCATAGTTACACACATAACCTTAGATGTTCCCTTTCAAAGTGTAAATTCAACATTGCGTCGGGTTGCCATATATACTTCAGGCATAGCATCAAGACCATAAATATTTATTCTATAGACCTTATTCACAGCAGCGCCATCTTTGATTTCTAATGGGAATGAAAGTGAGGCTGTGAGGAATAGACCTACATCCCTTCAGTGAGTAGTACTGTTATATAATCAGTTTTGGGTGCAATGCGTTACTATAATTAAATTACTTATCCACTGAAAAAGTGAAAGTAAGGGATTACTGTTCATTTTTAGGTAATTTAATTACAGTTACTTATAATGTACTTACAGTTACTTATAATGTACAGTTCTGTTTAAATCAATATTGAATTTAAAATCTAAATTTGTCATCTAAAGGTAAAAGTGAACACTGCCTCTTTAAAATCGTTAGCTGTAGTGCAGTTTAGCGCACCAGTTGGCTGCGTCGTTGCTGTCTGAAGATGTCGGCAGAAGCGAGTGGCTGTTTTGTTCAAATGTTCAAATACACACACAGTTATGTCAAAATGCCCGTCTTGGCGTATATTCGTGTTGGTTATGTGAATGTGAACAGCATGTGTAACAGCATATTGTCTCCGTCCATTAGGCCTTAGTGACAGCAGCCTTTAAAACATGCTACTGTCTACTATTGGCTGTCTGTATTATAAATGATAATCAAACAACAAAAGAAACGCTTTAATAAGGATTCATCTATATTTCATTTATACAGTTATGACTATGCAGAGTTATTTTATATCTGATTATTCAATTTCTGTGGTATTTTTACGTACTACTATTAGACCTGCCTGGAAAAAAATATATAGTATTGTTTTATTTGTAGTTTTATATATTTTTACCGTGGTATCGAGTATTGTGCACTTTTGGTAGTATCGGTACTGACTACTAGATTTTTGGTATAGTGACATCCCTATTTGTTACTAAAAAAATGTAAGTATTATAAAGTAAATAAAAGTATTACAGTATATGTTTTAATAAAGTTAAAATGTTTTTAAAAGCTATAAAAGGCTAAACTATTGTCAAAAAGGCTAAACTAACATGTTTGTCTAAATTATTAAAAGAGTTTCCTTTCTATTGTCTATCCGGTCAAGGTTTATAGGGATTTTAAGAAGTAATTAGTAAGTTACTTATTGAGTAATTAAATTACTTTTCAGACAGAGTAATTAGAAAAGTATTTTAAATACGACATTGATGATGTAATTAGTAATTAGTAATTAATTACTTTTTTGAAGTAACTTACCCAACACTGTATATAATGTTTTTAGATAGTTCTGCTAAAGAAAAAACTGCAAAAAATATCTTTCCAAGAAATTTCAGTAGACAAGAAAACTCCAGACAACATGAGCTTTGGAAAATTATAAGTGTGATCTAGGAGATTTATACAGCTTTTTACAGCCTGTCGAGGCTGTGAGGGATAGACCGACATCTCTTCAGTGGGTAGGATTGTTCTGCTGATGAAACACTGCAAAAATATCTCTCAGAATTTCAGTAGACAAAAAACTACAGACAATATGAGCTGTGGAAAATTACAAGTGATCTAGAAGCTTTATACAGTGGATGCCATTGAAAACATGGTAAGTCCTCACAGCCTCGCTTTCATATTTGTCATGGTGCTGCTCTGAATTAAGATCTATTACACTGAAATTCACAAGTTCACACTTACATATAATTAATTAGAGTAAAGTTTATGCGTATTTGGCGTGCTGTCAGAGGGGTTGGCTCTAAGCTCGGAATTTGGCCTACACCCAGAGTACTTCCCCCATACCAGGTTGGGATAGGAATAGTTAGATGGTGGATGCAGAGGTAAGTGTTCTATATATATATATATATATCCTCCCATGTTAAATAGGTTAATTATCTAAATGTGCTCCTTCCAAACTTTGTTAAATGGTGAAGGTGTAAGATTTATTTTGAAACAAATTTAAAGGTACAATATGTAAGATTTTTTCATTAAAATATCCCAAAACCACTAGAACAATGTTCTATATTTTGTTGACTTGTGTTTACATTATCCCAAATGTTTCAAAGAATGTTTAAATCCAGAGAAATAAAGAATTTTTAACCAGGACACGGACCGTGTCCGTGCGTCGCCTATCAATGATATCATACCTGCGTTACCCTGGAGTTTTATTTTGTAGAAACCATGGAAACACCAAAGACGCTTTAATATATTATGTTTTATTAGACAGGTGAGCAACTATTTGGATACATTCATCGACAGAAAACTGATCATGTTATATAGCTCAACACAGTAAGTCTTATTGTTTAAATCTTATTTTCTTGATTTACTGCGAGTAGTACCATGTTTTACCATGACTAATATCAATCTAGCTTATTGCAGTATGCAACAAGAGTCCCATAGTAGCCACCGAGCGAATGCACAGAGTAGCATTATAACAGCCAATTAATCTAATTTGATAAAAAGCGGTCATCTGCGGCATAATAAAAGTTCTGCTGCTCTCGAGCCGTGTGTCGCGCTTTTCTCTTATTAGCAATCGCAGCGTCCTTCAATGGCTTTCAGCCACACCCTGCTTCATACTACAGTAATGTTAATAAATCCTTAATACATTAGCTCATCCATGAATATGATTTCTTCAAGAGTCCCGTCGGATTCTTTCCACCAGCTGTAGACGTGAAGACATAATTCTGCAAAATCAAGGCGTCATCAAGCTACGCCTTTGTGTTGAATAAGCGACCTCTAGCAGCAAAAATTACATATTGTGCCTTTAACTCAGAAATTGCTAGTAAATTTCTAGTAAACTACAAAGAAATGGCAAATATTGAATTAAATATAAAATTTGAAATATAAAGACTGAAATAGTGTTTTTTTTTTTTTTTTATGAAACATACTCCAATTATCATATTTTACAGTGTAAAATATGATCATGTTTATGATAGGAAATTCAAGATATTCATGGTGTTGAAGACCAGCATTGCATCACACAGGTTAGGGGGATTATGCATGCTCATTGATTCTTGTTTGTTTAAGAGTCTGCTCCAAACACTTTCCAATGGGAAGAAAAACAAGAGCTTTCAAAAGCAATTTTTAAAAATTTTACCCTTGGGATTTCTCCCTCTGTCCCACTCAGCATTTTTGTCTCTGCTTACTGACCTCCTTCCAGCCTCCTGGTCTGCTCCGGTGGTAAATCTGTCTCGAATCCATCTGCTGTGACAACCACAGACAGGCCCTGATTTAAAGCCTGTCAGTCTCACTCTCAGACACTGAGGTCTGCCAGAGACGCCCAGCCACGGCCCATCCGAACTGATCTGTTTCTGCTTCTGTCAATGATTAATGTTTCCCTATTTTTAACACCTTCCTCAGTAAACACATGCTCACATTCATTCATGCACGTTCCTTGACAGATGGGGATACACAGACTCACACGCAGCTCTACAGGCTCATTCATACTTGACACATACAGCTGCAATAAAAAAGCCTAAGTGAAGAATTATATAGTTGTTTTTTTGTTTGCTTGCTTGTTTGATTGTTTGTTTTTATCCACAGTGTGTGTGTACATAATGATCTATAAATGACTTCCTCACAAATTTAATTCATTAAGATTAGGGGCCAAGTATTTATTTAAAAAGAGTACAGACATCAGAAAGTCCAAATAACTAATCAGAGTATTCAAGTCACCATGAAATCAAAATTCTTTTTTTATGGAATATTGCAGTATTTAAATTATTATAAATGATTTAGCCTCATAGGGGCTGTTTACACGACTTTTATGCGTTTTGAGCGTTCATTTACATGATAACAGCATTTTGGGGGCCTGAAAACGCAAACATTTAAAAAAGGGTTTCAAAGTGCAGGTTTTTGAAAACAACCTTTTGAAAACTATCGCTATCACCCCAGTGTAAACAACAAAAACTGGGTACTTTTTGTCTATTCTTTTATGAGTACTGTGAATTTTTTTGTCACATACTGTTTTTTGTCTACTGTATAGTATAAGGAAGTATTTCGGATGCAGCCAGACCAGTGTCTTATGGTGCTGTAATTGTCCATGTATGGATCGGCTAGTCTTGGCTGTACACCAGCAAAGAAAATAACAGATCTACTAGATGGTAAAATCACCTTCAGCATAAACTTCAACAATAAACATAAATTTCAACATGAAGTCCAATTGCACCAGCAATAACTTCTAATGGATATTGTTGCTTGCATAATTGGAAAAGCTATTAAAAATAAATGAACAACAATACTTAGTTTGCATAGCGGTATTAGTCAAACATCAGTCACTTTTTCAAGATACAATAGCTGAGATATGAGCATCCAAAATGGAAAATTATATTTTGAAATATTTATATTTTAGAAGAAAAGTGTGTTGTTATTTTAGTCCTTTAAGGAATGAAAGAGTTGGAAATATTCTATATGCATGTTTCACTCGCTAATGACAATCTGCCCCTGTAATCATAATTTGTGTGAAAAAGAATAAAAGTTGTAAAACTGCAGTGAATTTTATGTATGTACA
Organism: Ctenopharyngodon idella; assembly: GCF_019924925.1. Lineage (NCBI taxonomy): Eukaryota > Metazoa > Chordata > Actinopteri > Cypriniformes > Xenocyprididae > Ctenopharyngodon > Ctenopharyngodon idella. Next base: position 18,390,728 of record NC_067235.1, on the reverse strand, counting down.
TTTTTGGAGTTTTGCAAAAATGTGGGTGTTACTGCAGGGCTGAGGATGACGATGAGACAAGGTGAAGTGGATCTAATATGCAGCGTACTTTAACAAATAAAAGAGAGTAATCCAATTAGCTTCCAAGGTTGTGAATCAGTATTTGTTTTAATGTTAATTTCTTTGATTGTTACATATACGTGCAACATTTCAGCTGTAAATAAATGATAAATGTTAGCTAGATTATGTTCATTACCTGTCTAGCGATGTATGTTTACGATGAATTATAATGAAATAATGGTCTGTGTTTTAAAAACATCTATCGCATGTCATTATGTGAAGTGAGTTGGCTCATGTGATTTGTTTCATGCTCCAGAACTTCCATTAAGGGAACATAGTGAGCACTGATGCTCCCTGGATTTCATGATGCATTATGGGACTTTTTAGGGAGCGAAAAGTGTCAGTGCACTGGTAGGACAGCCCTTAAAACAGCCGTCTCCCTGATCAGTGCCCTTATTACTGAACTAGGGAGCTGACTGAGACACACTGCCCAGACAGCAACATAGTGTGTCCCAGATCTTTGTACAGGTGGATTACATGTGGACCAGATGTGGGCCGAATCTGGGCCGACACTATGTTGCTGTCAGGGTGCGTCCGAAATCATGTACTGTCTGAGCAAGGTACTACATTTGAATTTACTTTGCAACCGTTAAAAAAAGTATGTTCTATATAATATAAATATGGGTAGTATAAATGAAATTCAGATGTACATCCGCCATGTTGTTACTGTCATGTGACTTACCAGCGTCAGTTGCATCGCTTCACTGCCATTCATAAAATCTCTCCTATGATCTCACAGGATAGTAAAGTGTCCATCGAATGCGCACTTCAGAATCTCGGCAGAAGTAGGTAATCTGGGGACTTTCTGCCTACTGTTTTCGAATACTATGTATTCGGACATAATACTCTTTTGCCGTACTGTTTTTCACATGTATGTATTTTTATAAATATATATCATCTGTAGAAGGCGTAGAACCATGTCAGAAAGATATCAGCTCTGCTGTATTGATGTTGTACAATGAGGACGGTGTCACGTCACCGGAAATAGAGTCATAAGTGTCCCTGTGTGTTGAACCAGTGTCCTTTACTGTCCTTACCAGTGCCCGAATTCGTGTACACGATATACTGATTCACGAGCTCGGGCACTGTTCAGTCAGACTCGGAATTATGGGTTTCCATGTCAACACTGTCAACACCAAAATTAATCTGCAGCAGTCAGGTACAAGCCAAAGTCCCTTTAAGACAAGTCATTTCACTCGGCGGCCATCTTTGAAACGCTTTTGGGCATTCAAGTGCAGCTCCTATCACTTTGAATGGGGAAATATCAGATTCTCTAAAGCTGTTTGCCAAGCTTTCAATTAAATTTCATATTTGAAATCACCAAAGAAATCTGATCAAGCTAATGTGCATGCGCAGTTCTAAATGTGCGTCTCTTGTGTCTCATTTAGGAGGTGCGCGTCTTCTAACAGCCGCTGCAGTGACGCAATGACTTTACCAAATGGCAATTGGCTCTTATATAGAAGGCGTGACTTATTCTGCCATATTGCGCGTTGCACTTTCTCCCATTGAAAACAATACGAGTGACGCGTCTTGCGTTATTCTATAGTCTTTGGTTCAAGCCCACTAAGTTGTTTACGTTCATTATTATTGTAATGTTATGTGCTTTTAGACATGAGGTAGTTTAACGCTGTGTAAAGCTGTGTGTGCTGCGTGCGTTCGTGTTGGCTTTGGACGGCAATTTGAAGGGAGAGTGGGATCGTATGCTTTCAATGCTAGCAGGCTAACGTTAGCATTTCCCAGATCGCCTGCACCTTTAATAGAGAATGCGAATCTGACATCACGCCGCATTGAGTTCTGGGTAACATCTTTGTTTATCCTCCATACTGACAGGATCACGCAGCCTTTCCGTTGAGTTTAGTGCAGTAATTTGTTTTCTGTCATGATTGTGAAAAATGTCACCATTTTATGTCATTAATGCTGCATCGATAATGGCAATAGTAACTCAGATCATCGTTCTGAGAGAAAACTGGACAATGAAAAATGTTTTTCCGTCTTTTCTACGTGTAAAAACACCAAGGGAAGCAGGTCGAGGAGATGACGAGAAGACGCCGGATGGCAAATCTTTTAGTAATGGCACTGATTAAACCCACTGCTTATCACTCAATAAAAGAATCACATTGCTAAGTGTTTTTGAAAGTTTTGATTTTGTTTGGTTTAATAATTAACATTATTACCTTTTGCGAGTCTGACTCTCACTCCGCTCGTGAATAAGCAGAACTTGAACGGGGATATTCTAAAATGCTTAACAAGAAAAACGCTTCATGTGGCTTAAAGACAAACACAAAATTCTGTACATATCTATTAAAGTATACTGTGTGGAGATACGCATATGAGCCCAAAATATGAACGTAACACGTTTACATGTTAAGCAGTTTCCTCTCATGTAAAGAAAATGCTTAATGCACTTAGACTGATATTAAAGAGACCAAATTCTGTACATAGTTTACTAATAAAGCACATATGTGCAGAAAAACAGATGAGACTAAAATATAAACTTTCGGTATTGCTTAAAATGCATAAGCCATTTTAAGCATTTTCTTCATAATGGTTTTATAAAGGGAAGAAAATGCTTAATAGATTAAAATTACTTAAAAGTAATAAGGGGCGATCCTGTCAAAATGGCGGTGCCGCCCCAGCATGCAACACGGCATGACGTCGGTTCGCATTCTCTATATAAAAAGTTAGAAAAATGGTTTTACTTTGACTTTTAATATTCTGTATGTTGAATTCGTTGGGGGAAAAAAATAATAAAAATAAATCAGTTAATACATTTAAATAAACAAGATTATCTCTAAATAGATATTGTTTTGTGTTGCATGTAGCCTATTTGTGTTATCTGTCAAACATACATTTGAGACTAGAAATATCTTTGTTTATGAGTTGTTTAGTATTTTATGGTCAGCTTTCATCTTACATCTAGCCTTTTAATCTTACACCTTGCCATCTGGACCTGACTGAGACATGATTCGTTCATTAGACACTCACAATATAGATACAGGGTATGACCAGAGCTCAAGCTATGAACATTCAGTGTACATTAAACATCTGCAATATACCAAGCACAAGTGGCACTCTCCTTCCGAGACAACATTCTTGATCAGCTTACACACTAACTCCACAAAATCAAAATAAAATGCACTGCATGAGCAGTCAATTACTAATAATGACGTCTCTACCTTCCTGAGGTGTTCGAATAATGCCGTCACTAAAGCTACAAATGGATGCCGTTGCGAGGGAGCTCTTCAGAGCGTGCGATCTGCCAGAAAAGCTTTCATGCTAATGAAGGAGAGTGGAGCGGTGGCGTTCACTCACTGTAGAAATGAGTCACAGGGCTGCGGTCGGGCCAGAACAGCTAGGCTCTGGCGGTAATGAGGAGCAGCAGAGCTAGCCTATTCCCCTTACATTTTGTTGCCGTCAAAGCCCAATTTCTACCTGGAGAAAGGGAGCCAACTTAAAAGGGACTTCATAAAGATATGACGATATTCCATTACCGCACCCCGTTAGTCAACAGAGCGGAGATGTGGCCAATAATCAGCAGCGCATGTCTGTGAAAGGCTGTTTGCATGGGGAGCAAGGGTCGTCCTTATTGCTTTTAGAAACGGATGTGGACGTTGTTTTAAAAATATGAAGGTTGAAACGTAATCTTTGAGGGTACATTTTTCATCTTTTGTTCTGAGTTTTTCATTTCCTGTAAAACACAATATCCTGTCCAAAGGGCAATTATTCAGCCGCCAGTATCTTTGCTTACTAGCATTCAACACGCATAGATGTAAGGCAGATTACCATCTGATGTATTTTAGAAAAGATGTTTAAATCTGGAAATGCACACAGACATGATTATGTATTCATACAATATTTATATTTATAGTTTCAAACATATTTATGATGTCTCAGGGGCTTGGAGATATATTCTGGAGAGGATGGTTTTCCCTGAGGAGTAACAGTCAGAGGGCAGTTTTAGGTGAGTGGCTAATTGAGTTCATTTTATCATAATTAGCCTACTGCTTTTTTGGAACAAGAACCCCATACACAGTTTTTAAAGCACAAGTGACAGGAAGTAAATTGCATTTGCACACACTTTATGTATAATGGTTAATAATTTCTGTAGACTGCTATAAATTTTAATGACTGGAATTGAAGTGCAGAAATTACAGCTGATAGCTAGTATCACAATCATTAATTTTAATAAATGCAGTATAGGACTTTTCGTCTCAACAACTAAGCATTGTACATTCTGGGTGAGGAAACTGTTGATAATGTTACAACAGCTAAAGAAGGGGTCATCATTTCTTGATGTTCAAAGCTATTGCAAATACAGTTCTCCATTGGTCTGAGTCAAACAGATTGGCATACCAATTGTTTTTTTTTAGCAAATCAACCTAGAAATGACTTTTTCGGAGAAAGTATTTTAATATACAGAATGATATACCTTTTTAATAACAAAAATGACAGTCAATCGAATACATTCTAGAAGGCTTTAACAAATTAGTTTGCATGCTTTCCTCTTTTGGGCGTACATAAAATTACTGTCATCACTGTACGCATTAAAGAGATTTATTCTTGCTGAGTAAGATGAAACATTTGTCAGATCACAACAGACATTTTAATTGCATTTTAAATGCATTGATATAGGTGGCAATCTAGCTGTGAAATGACGTAAAGCAACGTTATAACAGTGTGGGGAGTAACATGGGAAAATACATTTGCTATGTCCTTTTACCTACAGACAGCAATTTTTTTGTGTTCTGTCAAATTCCTTACTTTTCATCTCACATGGTGAGGCAGACTTAAAAGGGTCTTTCAATGAAAATATCAGGCTGGGAGATGCACTGCCTCTGTATTTAGGATATATGGAGGCAGTCTAGGAATGCTTTATTGGCATGGCTCACTCTTTGCTCTCTGAAAGTCATTTTTATTATTCTACCTTCATTCTCAGTTTTGTTCTTTCCTTCTCCTACCTTAACAGAACCATAAAATAAGAGGAGCATCTTGTAAAATTAAAGGTTTTTTATTTGGACTTAACAAAAGACATTAAACTGATATATAATTCATAATATATAACTGTTATTTTTAAAACATTTTATCATCAATTGTTAAATTTGTATTATATAATTTATTTTATTTTTAATACAAAATCAATATAATTGTTAAAGGGTTAGTTCACCCAAAAATGAAAATTGAAAATTCAGTCATTAATTACTCACCCTCATGTCGTTCCACACCCATAAGACCTTCGTTCATCTTCAGAACACAAATTAAGATGTTTTTGATAAAATCCGATGGCTCAGTGAGGCCTGCATTGACAGCAACGTAATTTACACTTTCAAATGCCCAGAAAGCTACTAAAGACATATTTAAAACAGTTCATGTGACTACAGTGGTTCAACCTTAATGTTATGAAGCGATGAGAATACTTTTTGTGTGCCAAAAAAACAAAAAGACTTTATTCAACAATATCTAGTGATAGGCGATTTCAAAACACTGCTTCGTGAAGCTTCGAAGCTTTACGAATCTTTTGTTTTGAATCAGTGGTTCAGCTGTAATCTCTGCACTTCATTTCCAGTCATTATGATTTATAGAAGTCTACAGAATTTATTAACCATTAAAAACATAAAGTGTGTGCAAATGCAATTTACTTCCTGTCACTTGTGCTTTAAAAACTGTGTATGGGGTTCTTGTTCCAAAAAAAAGTAGCAATTATGATAAAATGAACTCAATTAGCCACTCACCTAAAACTGCCCTCTGACTGTTACTCCTCAGGGAAAACCGTCCTCTCCAGAATATCTCCAAGCCCCTGAGACATCATAAATATGTTTGAAACTATAAATATAAATATTGTATGAATACATACAATGAGTTCAAAATTAATTATATAATTTAATTGTATTAAAATAACAATTAATTATATTATATCAATTATATATCAATTTAACTTAAAGGGTTAGTTCACCCAAAAATGAAAATTCTGTCATTAAATACTCACCCTCATGTCGTTCCACACCCGTAAGACCTTTGTTCATCTTTGGAACACAAATTAAGACATTTTTGATAAAATCCGATGACTCAGTGAGGCCTGCATTGACAGCAAATTATTTTACACTTCCAAATGCCCAGAATGCTACTAAATATATATTTAAAACAGTTCATGTGACTACAGTGGTTTAACCTTAATGTTATGAAGCGACGAGAATACTTTTTGTGTGCCAAAAAAACAAAATAACGACTTTATTCAACAATATCTATGTGGGTGATTTCAAAACACTGCTTCATGAAGCTTCGAAGCTTTAAGAATCTTTTGTTTCGAATCAGTGGTTCAGAGCGTCAAAGTCATGTGATTTCAGTAAACGAGGCTTTGTTACATCATAAGTGTTCTGAAATTTCAATGGTTTACGTGACTTTGGCAGTTTGATCCACGCTCCGAACCGTAAAGCTTCAGGAAGCATTGTTTTGAAATCACCCATCACTAGATATTATTGAATAAAATTGTTATTTAGTTTTTTTTGGTGCACAAAAAGTATTCTCGTTGCTTCATAACATTAAGGTTGAACCACTGTAGTTACATGAACTGTTTTAAATATAACTTTAGTAACTAATTTTTAACTCATTATAATATAATTTATTTGCATAAATCATTTATATGCTAAATCTGACTTGTTGATTTCCTTGGCAAATTATCACTGTGGAAAATTCAAAAGAAAAAAAAAAGTTATTAAAGATTTTTTGACTCAAAACCTGCAGAAATCATCTTTCCTCAATGCTACCTCTGTGCTTTTAAACCTCCCTGCTGGGATCACACTCCTGAATGATTTTATCTGGCTCAAAATTGGCAAAATTTCACATCAGTGGCTCATTGTATAACCATTATCTTTATACCCATCCTCTCAGTCTCAACTCAAAGAATGCAAAACACTTTCCACTAGTTCATTTTACTTCTTCCTTGCTCTCAGAGTTGTCTGGTGGGCTTAGAATGGTGTTTTGACAGCACTGCTGAAAGATAAGTATGTGTTGGCATACTCTTCATCAGAGGAAGGTCTCCGGCTGACGCTGAGGGTGAATGACAATCTGGGGGTGGAACGGATGTTCTTGCGTAAAGCTGGTGTTAGTGAGTGGCATTGCAGCTAGGTGTTTTCTACAGCTCAGTCATTAAAGCTGTTTAATCGCCGCAGCACCTCCCACTCAACAGATGGCTACAGTTCAGGAAATCACGTTATTTCCAAGAATAACAGTAGATTGATGCTACTCTTGCATTACGTTATCTCGATCAACTTTGGTGGAGAAAGTTACTAATTACAAAAGAAAGACAAAGAAAATAGAGAGAAATTGACCATACACTCAAGTTGTATAGCTGAAACAATAATTATTTATTTACATAATTTTATTCAAAGCAAAAGAGGCACGCTTCTGAGATCTTAGCAAATCTCAGCCTTACAAAGATTTGAACCTGCAACCTTCATCTTGGCAGCCAAAATCCTTAAAGGAATAGTCCACCAAAAATGATACAATTACAAAGTTTTCAGTGAGTAACAACTTGAATCTGATCTATTTATCGCACAAAGCGATCATGTGGCTTCAGATGACATGTATGACTAGTTCTGTGATGATTTTATGGTACTTTATTATGAAGCTTGACATTGACAGCACAGATTCTCATTCGCTTTCATTATACTGAGTAGAGTGGCTAGAATTTTCTTCAAAATTCCAACTTCTGTGTGTGTATGTAAGTTTGAAACAACATGAGGGTGAATAATGGAAAGAATTTTGGGTTACAGAGACAAAAAGCAGCATAACTTGGTATCACCATATTGAGCCCGGATGGTTTTAACTGACAATTTAGCATGGTTTCTATATTTGCACACATATCAGGATGTGTCATGAACCTTTGTAAGCTGGAGATAAACAGATTTTTTTCCATTATATCAAAGTGAGTTTGTCTTTAAAATCAATTGCATTGTAATTCAGGTCCTTACTACAGGAGATTCTCTTTCAGAGTAGGTAATGAGGGATCTCAGACTAGAATGGACTGAATAAATGGAATAATTATATCGACAAAGTGTTGAAGAAACCATGCAAGGGGAAAATGGCAGGGGAAAAGTGTTTCTACTGCTCAATACATATAGTCTCTCTCGCAAACAAAGAGGACACATTACTGCCAGCTAAATTCTGTGTATTGGACACATTGTCAATCTTTGACATCCCCTTACTTAGAGTAAATCTCATGAATGACCCAGCTGTCTTGGGCTTTTTTCTCTCTCTATCTTTTTTTATGGGTATATCCTGCACAAATTGAGAGATCAAGAAATTTTATCAATTTTCAATATCTCATTTCATACCTGTTGTGTTGATGCGAGTTGGTGAATCTCACAAAATCTGTCAAGAAGGATTTTTCACACCAAAATCAAAAGAAAAAAAAAAGAAATTATATTTTCCTAATACAATACAAAGCCTATTTTAGGACCAATCGGTTACAGGAAATTTGTTTTGTTTTGTTTTTTGTTGTTCCCTACAGACTGCATGGTGGTCCATAGAGGGAAATCTCTTTTTTTCATCTCTTATTCAGTCTCGGTGATAATGTCATTCTGGCCATGGTCCTTTGCTTCTCAGACATCACGTAAGGTCACGGCGTTCAGTGTTAAATGCAAATGGGTCTGTGAGTGCCATTGACCTATCAGCACTACTCAGAGAATAACCTCTCCTTGTACGACACTGAATATTTCACTGGGACTTGCAGAGTGGCGCGAGAAGAAAAAGCTTCCAGTTGGAACACAGCGTCCGGGCGATTATACGCCACAGTCATCTTCAGCAATCAAGCATTCTGTTGAGGCAACAAGTATGACAAAAATATCTCAGGATTCTGTGCACTGTAAAAAATGAGTGTAATATTAACTGTGATATACAGTAGCTGCAGATTCGTTTACTCCACGCTCTCTCATCTCACCTTGACAGTAGGCAAGTGACGGTATCAGATTTTCATGTTGCGATAATTGCTGAAGCTTTTATCACGGTATACGGTGTTATCACGATATTGAAATAAGTTGCAAAAAAACTGTTGTCATACTATAACAGGTTTAAGAATTATTTTTCTTATAACAAAAAGAACTCTGAACACAATACACAAAAAAACTCCAAAGTAAAATGTTTCAAACAGATTAATGTGCAAAAGAATGATAAAGAACAACAGGTAATACTTTAGAATAAGGTCTCATTATTTAACATTAGTTAATGCATTAACTAAGAATGAGCAGTAGCTACATTTGTTACAGAAGGTATTATTTTTGTTAATGTTAGTTAAAACTAACTGATCATTGTTAGTTTTAGCTCAGGTCCATTAAATGATAGTAACATTTTTTGATTTTAGTAATGTTATTAAACTTTAACTCAGAAATTAACATTAATAATTGCTTTATAAGTATTTTTCATTGTCAAATGAAAATGAATTAACATGTTAACTAATGAAGCCTTGTGTAACCTAAGTGTTACTGAACAATAACAAATAATCAGAACATTTTCAATCATATAAGGGCATGTTATAGTCCAGATTAAAATATAAAAATGTATAAGTTTTAAAGTAAATAGCCTATTAAGTCTTTAAGTATTTGGTACTGTGATGAACAACATTGCGAATACCAAAAAAACTGAATGGCTATTTGAAGCATTTTAATTACTGTTCAGTAGTGCTTTGTTTACAGGGTTTCCGTGGTAACCGCTGCACTTCTGCTGTTCCATCAGCGCCCTCTGCTGTCAGAGAGTGAACGTGCACTTTCATTCAGCGCGTCTCCTTCACTAGTTCCGCCATGTGCTTCTCATGCACGTAGGGTTTGTTTACATCTGAGTGAGCGTGTTCTTTTGACAGCATACAGCGCTGTTGTGCATTTATATGGTTGATGGGTAAAGTATTCTTAAAATGTATTATAAAAATGTTAATAATTCAAAATAATAATTTTTCACTGTATTTTGAAGTTCCCACGATATTTATCGTGTATATTTATTATCATGATATATCGTATTACCGAATATCGGCACATGTCTACTTGACAGTGGTTCTACCTTAATATTATAAAGCGATCGAGAATACTTTTTGTGCGCCAAAAAAACAAAATAACGACTTTTCAACAATATCTAGTGATGGGCAATTTCAAAACACTGCTTCGAAGCTTTTGTTTCAGTGATTTGGATCGCGTGTCAAGTTATTAAGTAAAAGATCTAGCGTCCGCCAGACTGCCTTTCGTATTCAATTTACGAATGTAACCCCTCACACAGGTCCTACTCGCCCCGCTCTGTGCAGGTCTCAAACCTGGGTCTCCGGCGTGGGAGTCGGAGGCTCTAACAAGGAGGCTAAAGGCTGCAACCTCTAGCGTCAGTCGCTAGAGCATCTTTTGAGAACAGAGGAGTGAGATTTACTTGCACAGCAACTACTAGCTGGCCTCCGTTACACGAAGAAAGTGTAAACTGGCGTTGTGTAAGGTTAAGCTTTTTCCATAAGTTGAATAGGGAAGGCGTAAGCGTTTTGAACTGCAAGAGTTTTACACTTTCTCCGTACGTTGAATATGGAAGGCGGTCTAGTGGAAGCTATATATTTTACTTCATAACTTGTTAAATATGGATTTTTTTTTTTTCACAAACGCATCGCTTGGCGTCGCACAAACGCATCGCTTCGCCAAAGGCCTTTATTAACCCCCCGGAGCCATGTGGAGTACATGTTTATAATGGATGGATGTGGATGGAGGCACTTTCTTCAGCTCACACTCGTGACCCCATGTTCACTGCCATTATAAAGCTCGGATGCGTCAGGATATTTATTAATATTTCTCTGCTTGTGTTCATCAGAAAGAAGAAAGTCATATACACCTAGGATGGCTTGAGGGTGAGTAAAGCTTTTATTTGAAAGTGAACTAATCCTACAAAGGTACAAAATAAATTTTAGCAGTAGCAGTGTGTGTTGTTGGTTACCAGTTCAAATTGCAGTTTTTGTTTGTAAATTACAGCTTTATACTGTAAAATTTACAGGTTGTTCTGTAAATATGTTTACATTTTTATTTTATTTTTTACAGAATTATTCTAGCAACCACAGCTGCCAGGAGTTTTTTACACTGTGGCTTTAACAGAATTATATGAAGTCTGCGTCTCAGGCTATGTGTTTATTATTGTTTATAGCTAGACATGAATGCAAGTGAACAGAACTGACAGGCATGCAGCCCAATTGATTAGAGACAGTCTATGACAGGGTGAGAGGGAAATGCCATGGCTGAAGAAGGAAGACAAACGCAAAGAGAGTTCGATCCTCGGTGAAGAGCCCCAGCCAGACCGATGAAGAGGCGTATCGATCAAGCCTTTTGTCTGCAACCATCTTAGTAGGATCAATCATTCCTTATTCAGCCCACCTGATAAGAAAGACTTTTCAGCATTGTAGAGCATTATAGGTGTACTCACAATGTCCTGTTCCAAAGAAAGGCAACTGAACTAGGCTGCCTCCTAAGATACTTCATTTTTACCTCAATTATAAGGCTGTATCACATGTAAGCACTGAGGAAAAACAAGAAATCCAAGATGGCAGACAAAGCAAAAGAAATGTTGACAAATCAAGCGTATAGCGTTAGTTCTGGCAGGTCACGTTAGTCAAGCTCGCATCAGCTGACACTCAGCTAATTCACATTGACCTATAGGAATACGACACCTATCACCGCATTTGTATATATATATGGTCCATTCAGTATTATCAGCAGCTTTATCGCATTGCTCAGGAGCTAATTACCCTCCTCCATCCCCAGCTCCTCCTTTGTCCTGTCAGGACTTGACCTTCTGATATTTCTTTTGATCAAAGTCATTTCTTTAATTATGTTACATGAATTATTGTCATTACTGTTCTGTTTACCCTATGGGGGGTTATCGCTGCTCTCCCTGCTCTTATCCATGCTAGGCTGCATGGATGGGCAGGGAGATTTTGCCCAGAACAGAACCATACCGCCAATCCAAACTGTATACTTACTGCCAGTCATCTTTGACGATAGTGATCCTGACAAAAATAATATTTAGTTCAATATTAAAAATATTATATAGAAATTTAAGTAGAAATAGAAATATAGAAATAGATAAAAGTATTATATATAGAAATTTAATTATCCCAAAATAAAATAAAATAATATAAAAAATAAAATAAATTTATATATATATATATATATATATATATATACACACACAATATATAATATTATAAATATTATGTTTTACAAAAACAATATTATATTTAAGACTTTTTTAACCCTCTGGCCCTCTTATTAAAAAAAAAATATATTTTGAAATGTTAAAAATCGTAGCTTCATTGGAATGAGATGACACTTGGTGACTTCTGTCGCATTAGCAATATGAACACACAAAAAAATCAAGGATATGATTCGGACATGTTAAAGGGTCGTAAAAAAAATAGTCACACTTACCTTCTTTTTGGTCAAAAATGACGGACATAGGAAATGAATGGGAAATAAAAAAAATACGAAAACTCAGAGAATCTTTTGTTGGTACAAACTACAAATCAGACACTGTGCAGAAAAAAAGTGCACAGCACTGAAGGAGGGACACTCTAAAATGCCAAGAGGGCAAAATAGACACATCCAACCCCCCTCCCCCCTCCCCACACACACATATATATGAACTAGCACGACTATAAGACAGAGCAAGTTTATACAAATAAAATCAAAAATTCAGCCACAAAGCAATAAAAAAATGAACAGCAAGAAAGAGGTTACACTTTAAAACACAGAGAGTACAAAACAGAAACACCCACTCAAACACACACTCACTTACACACATTCACAGACAAACACACACAACACACCATTATACACACACAAATGAACCAGTGTGGCTGTAACAATATGGTAAAATTGAGCCAAAACTCAAATAAGAGGTTGGAATCAGATCAGACCCAGATTTATTAAGCTGTTATAAAACACACCTGTTCATTTTTGTTATTTTTTATTGAATTTTGATGTTATGTGTGACAAAATGTCCTCCTCTGTGTTCAGGTTTGACTGTAGTAAATTAATGTAAAAACCGACACTTCAAATCAACATTTCAAACAAAAAAAAAAAATCTAAACCTTGACAAAAAGTAGTCTTTGAGAATGTCTAAGTATAAATCCAAATCCAAAACTTAATAAAAATAAGTGTTTGTGTCCAAAAACCACTAGAGAATTTATAAGCCACTTTATATAGAGCTCTATAGGAATCTAGTGGTTACAATATGGCATTGCATAAGTTTTTCTTTTTTTACTCTCACCAAATGGCACTAATCTACCTTCAAAAAAAAAAAAAAAAAAAAAAAAAAAAGGATTTTTATTGCCTTGTCTTTATTTTAACATGGAATACTGCTTTAATTGAAAAATAATTAAAAAATATGTTAGAAAAAAAAATTGTATTATGTTCAATGGAGAAAAATAGCTAATAAAAATTGTATAAATATTGCATAAAACTCCCTCAAAATTTTATATAATAATCAAAAAATATTATTGAACAAAAATATATTACATTGGTTTTCCTGAAAAACAAAAAAGTTACTTTTCAAGGCTTCGGTCACTTTTGACCGTAAAGAAGGCAAGTGTGACTCCTAAACGAAGAGGGCCAGAGGGTTAAAAATGTCTTAAATCTGTTTTTATTTGGCATTGTTTTGTGTTTGCATGCATTGATTTGATACCCATGTATAGCCTATGTTATATAGCAGTTAGCATGTTGTCTTGGAAGTCAGACGTCTATGTAGGGAGTAGGCAGCGAGGCAGCTCAATAGATTTTGAAACTGAGTTTTTATTCTGAACTGAAACTAGCATTTCACCATGGCAACCATGATGGTTTAGTCACAGAGTCAAATAAAAACTGCCCCGACTCATAAATCTCTCTGGATCATTCTTCATTCTCCATCATAAGAGCTGTTTTGCATCGGTTCAGTTTTCAGTAACCTGTGAGTCATTGGCTATAAGAGGTGAGGCATTCTTTAGTACCCTCAGCAGTCTCCTCTTCAGAACATTTCCATACGTGAGAGGTGTACATATATATGTGCCCCTATCATCATGGTGCTCAACATCTGAAATAATGTGGCCGTGAATGCCTCTTAGGCAGGCTTTCCACACAACCCACACTGAGGTCACCCCACCACTCCTTTCTTATCTTCTCAATCACTGCTTGAGTGCTTAAACTTCCCAGTTCCTCCCTCAGTATATTACAATAGACAGTCCTCAAGGGCTATTATTATTCAACAGGCATCATCTATTAAACAATCTATAGGTAGTTTGGGGAAAAATTATGTTCTTTCTAAAAAATAATAATAATAATAATAATAGTATGGTTAAATGAAAATATGTATATTTTATTGGCATGATAAAAAAAAAAAGTCAATAACATTATGTCCAACAGCACTTGGACTTTTCATAGGATTAGCAGTGAGGATCTTTAAGACTCTTAAGTAGGTGTACTCTTACAGTAGGTGACTGTCTTTATGTGACAAATGACTGTATTTATGTGAGTCATTCGCTCATTCGATTAGTTCAAAAACGCTGATTCATTCAGGAATGAAACATGAGTCATTGAATCATCCGCTCAAACGATTTTGTTCAAAAACTTGGGCTACATCCAAAATCTTAAAAATGCTGCCTTCAGAGGACACATTCCAAGGTAGGAAAGCATCAAGGCATATCTGAAACCAATGTTAGCTTCATTTCATGTCTTCTGAGATACCTTTATCTGATAGATTTATGAAGGCAGCATAAATGTATCCTTTGCTGCCTTTGATATCCCACAATCCTGTGTGTTCCATTCTGTGACAGTTAAGATAAAAAAAAAAGATTGTGTCTGAAAGTTGCGGATGGTGGTCAGTTTGTGTGTAAATGTATGTTTTTGACCAATGTTTTCCACTTTTGATTTCATTTATAGTGAGAAATTACTATTGTAGTAATTAAACATTTGCTTAGTTTTCTCCAAAGCTCTCTATTTTGCTGTAGATCATTAAACCATTACGCTGCTTCAGAAGTCTGTCCGAAATCAGTTTCGTGAGGTACCTTCATGCGAAAACGCTGCCTACAAAGTCATTGCCCGATAAGGCAGCAAGGCAACAAGTCACCTGCCTAAGTTTTCGGACACAGCCACTATCCATACAGGAATGAAACATTAGTGAGTCATTGAATCATTCACTCAAACGTTTCGTTCAAAAACCATTCAGGCATGAACACCACTGTGTGTTGCATGGAGATGCATTTAATTCTACTGCTTTGTTTGGGACTATTTTTGTTGACCGAGAAAAAAACGGAAAAAACAAAAAACAAACAGACAAAGTAACTGGCAATATTGCATCCTAAATGAAAGTTATTGGTCAGTTTGTGTGTAAATGCATGTTTTTGACCAATGTTTTCCACTTTTGATTTCATTTATAGTGAGAAATTACTATTGTAGTAATTAAACATTTGCTTAGTTTTCACCAAAGCTCTCTATTTTGCTGTAGATCATTAAACCATTACGCTGCCTCAGAAGTCTGTCCGATATCAGTTTCGTGAGGTACCTTCATACGAAAACGCTGCCTACAAAGTCATTGCCCGATAAGGCAGAGAAGCAACAAGTCACCTGCCTAAGTTTTCGGATGCAGCCACTATCCATTCAGGAATGAAAAATGAGTGAGTCATTGAATCATTCACTCAAACGTTTCGTTAAAAAACCATTCAGGCATGAACACCACTGTGTGTTGCATGGAGATGCATTTAATTCTACTGCTTTGTTTGGAACTATTTTTGTTGGCTGAGAAAAAAAGAAAAAAAAAACAGACAAAGTAACTAGCAACATTGCATTCTAAATGAAAGTTATGCTCAAAATTAACTTCTTGTTCAGTGGAAGAGGAGTAGGGGTGCTCTGTCTACTAACTAATTGTAACAATGATGACCATTTTTTTTTTTTTTTTTTTTAGTTTCCTATGAGTTCTTTATGTTACGTTCCTTGTCTGTATCCGTGAGACTGAGCAAACATTTTTAAAGAGAGTTAATTAAGTTTTGACATAATGAATATTTGTAATGACAATTAGTTGTTAATAAGTAGCTAACCATATTTTGGAAACACATTTGTACACAGAAGTGAGCTAAAGTTGACAAAACCTGGTTTTGGGGATGTACTCATTTGTAAAAATGGTATAAAAATAAAGCAAATAAAGTAAATTATTACTTAAAAATATTAAAAATATTTTTTTTTTATTGTAAAAATGCAGAAGGTTTTTCTTTTAGGGTGGTGGTGTGGGTTAAGGTTATGTTATAGTAAGCTGTATATAAAAACAATTGAAGTGTCCCCATTTAGCTATAAACAAGTGTGTAGGTCATGTGGCATTTGGTTTCTATTTTATATGCACATTACAGATATACAGATAGTTATGTCATCATGGGCCTGTTTTGTAAGAGTATATAATTACTGAAAGACCATTATTTTGCAGGAAGTTGCAATTTCAGAACAACATGAGGATGTGTAGATAATGGCATAATTTTCATTTTTGCACGAAGTATTCCCTTAACCAGATATTTCCTAATCTCTTCAAAAAGAAAGCAAATTTATGTAATGCTCCACAGGCCTTCGTTAATCTATGTAATTTTTATTGTTTTTATATTAGGCTAAATTGTCTCTCTTTTTCACCCTTCTTGAGGAGTTTTTCCTCATCTATTTCACTTTTTCATGCGGGCTGTTGGGTTTGGCATTTCTGCAGTGCTGCATGAGGAGGATAGGACATTGTAACTGCCTCAGGCTCTGTCAAATAAATCATGTTGTAGCAATTAAACTGCTCTTCTCTTCCCTAGATACCTGGAGAGAGCAGACTGGAGTGACTTAAAGTACTTTTAAGTTAGGAAACACCCTAGTTAAAAAAAAAAAAAAAAAGATAAGGAAAAGAAAGAGGGCGCATTTAGGCTTTCGGCACTTAAAAAGCAAAGACAAAAACATTAATAATTCAGTGACTCAAAAGTGTGTGTTATTCCATTCTTTTTTTCTTTTTCTTTTTTTTGATAAAAGAATTTAAACAAACACAATATAAACCAATATTTATTAACCTAAACTCTTATAATTTACTGCAATTTCTGCTAGCCACATGCTGGAAAACACTATCCAATCTGTTTTATCACCTGCTTTCACCACTGGTTCTTTATTTCTGGCAATTTCTGTTGCCAAGCTCAATATAAGAATATGCTCAGACTAGCCCCTAGTCATTACATATCTAGCAAAAATACATTGAAAACATCCACACTGGTTGTCCTAAGGCAATGCAAATCATTTCATACAACTTGCAAGATCAAAAGTATAAAAAAAAATCTAACATAAAACAAAATACACTGAATACTGCCTAATTTCTGGTAAACTACACGGACAAATCATTAGCAACACCTCAAAACCAGCATCCATACAGTTTAATAATATGAGTGGTGCATCTTAATTATATTAAATGTGGTGTTTTAAAAAGTTAGTGTATACCTTTTACATACATTCGGTCAGTCTCAAGCACTCTGTTTTGACGAGAGAAGACAGATTTTTGTCTTTTACAAACATTAAAAGAAATAAACATCAATATGCAGAAGGACAAGCACCATTTCCCATTTAAAAAGCTTCTGTCAAGCATTTCCCAATTCATCCTTCATCCTCATTTGCTTTTGTTTAGGATGTAAATGAAGATGAATGTGTTGATTATAGTACTAAAATGCAGTGTATTATGCGGGAAAAGAAGCAGCATGTCTTAGTATGGCATAGTACGGAAATTAATTTCAAAAGGGCTATATTTGAGCATTTAAAGTTGTGCTATAGTTTTAATAGCAAAAAGCTCACTGCATCATCACTTTGAATCATGTTTGTGGAAATTTGGGTCAAACTAATCGGTGTAAGTGAACAGAAGCAGAAGTATGGTCTAGTATTTATCAGGCTATTTTTGTGTACATCCACAGGAAAGAAAAGCAGTGACAGAGAGAAAGGTTTGGGGCAAGATAAATCTGTCAGTCTCTCTGTGCACTCTTTTTGGGTTGCACGAGTTTTTAGGGATTATTTGCCCAACTCCGCAGTAAAATTCTAATCTGAGTACTATCTGACTCCTTCCCCAAAGTCAATTTGTCGTGAAGTATCAAAGAAGCAACGGGCTAAACGGGATAAAAAATGTATAAAGGCTGTCACAGTATCTAATGGTGCTGGTTAACTCGAAACCTTCAGTTTTCTCCCCAGCGCCCACTAGAGAAAGTCCCCAGAGAGAGATTGCCTTCTGGGGCGTCCGCTGCGTAGTTAACACTATAAACTGGACACTGGCTCAGAGAGCAGCAAAGTTCAGTCTCAATCAAAAGGGTCTGATCAAAACTGGCCTGATTGCTTAGATCTACCAAAGCACTGTAACCTTTTTATTGACCTTTCTGTAGCTTTCATCCCCCTTACTGGATTTATTTACAAAGGCTTCAAAGACCCCAAAGGTACAATACTACAAATCTCCTATGCTTTTTCCTGTTTTTGGATGTTTGATCATCTTGCAAACTAATCAATATACTATTTTTTTTATTTTTTATTTTTATTATCTTTTGAAAGCACAGCTTTTGCAAAGAGCTTTATGACAACATCTCGTAAACCAAGAGCAAGTTATATGTTATTAGATTCACTGTCATTACATAAAAATGTGAACTGAGACCTGACATAACCACAAGAGCCGACATTTGATTTGCACAAACTCATCACAGGAATAATCCGTTACAATTACTGAGCAAGAGAAAATGCGACTCGGAACTCAGCCAGTTCATATGAAAACACACACAAACAGACCATGCGTATCATAGAGGCTGCCACTGAAAATACACAAGACAATAATGAGAGGCACAAAGCTGACAGAAACAGAATAAAGTCAACACACAAAGAAAATTGGATCTTGCTTCACTTTATTATAAATGCAGTTGGAGATTGAATGCTGTCATTCATTTTTAATTTTGTATTAACTCCGAGATCTTGTTGCTCATGGAGGCTTCATTAACTGTAAACGCTGGGATGTTTTCTGCATGAAGCGTGATACTGCCTGTGATGATTGCTGCTTTGTCGTCTTGACTAGGCTTGTCTGACCGACACAGGTATTGAATATTAAAGAAATAGTTCAGTGAGAATTATCATTCTTGTCATTTACTCATCCTCGTGTCATTCCAAACCTGTATGACTTTCTTTCTTTCATAGAACACACAAAAAAGTGCTTTTGATGGTTCTTTTGTATCCTTTTTGATGCTTGAAAGCGTCAGTCTCCATTCTTTGTAATTTCATGGAAAAGACCTACGAAATGCATTCTCCAAAATGTCACCTTTTGTGTTCCATTGAAGTAAAACAGTCATATGAGTTTTTCTGTGCACTTCTGGTTGTCGTCTCTTCTATTAAGTTAATTTTAAATGTTAAAAATCTTAGAGTTGTCATATCATTAAAGTATATATGACTAATGCAAATTTGTTTCTCAAAACCCACTAACAGGAGGTGGAAATCAGAAAAATAAAATAAAATGAAAGGTTCTGAGTAGAGATTGAATAAAAACTTCTAATTAAAAGTAATACTTTTTATATCAGTAAACCTGTTTGCCATGTTTTTGGGCACTGACCATGATAAATGCTCTGTGAAAATTGGCTTCCACATTTTTAGCTCAATAGCACCACCAGTGGTAAGACTGTGTGTTTATTTTCAGGAAAAGACTTCTCTGCAAGAGATCACACTGATAGCTCTCACTCACACACTTGCCCAGTATTGGACATCCTTCTATATATATCTCTACACATAAGGCTCAAGTATATATAAAAATATAAAAATACAATTTTTAAAAAAAAATCTAATTTATATATATGAAAATGTATTTTAATATTACATATTTTTAAATTAGGGTATTTAAATTAGAATATATATACATATAGAAAGGATAGAAATAAATAAAATGGAACATAAAATAGGAAAAAATACAAGTAAAATAGGATATGTATATACATGTGTGTATGTATATATATATATATATATATATATATATTCTAATGTAATATGCAGTATACATTTAATATAATATAATCTAATATAAAACAAAAAGATACAAATATAGTATTACTTGAAAATGAATTTCAGATATATATATATTGTGCTCTACATGCTACTACATGCTATGTCAAAATATACTTAATAACTGAAGAACTGAACTCTTAAATTAATTTAAGATGTGGCAGGGATGTATCTCAATTCTTGAAAGTTTGTGAGGTGACTCCGCGGACTTTTATGCGCATAAAAACACTAAGTCACTTGTATTCCCTTTATTGGTTTCAGCCTGCCTGCATATGAGCACATATCAGGCCTTAATTGCCCTCACTAAAATCTGTATAGCATTGTCTGGTGTAAAATACAGCCTAAAATGGTGTAGTAATTTGGCCAGGGGGAGCAATATAGCTCCCTGTTTCCATGGTACTGATGTGATTTTAATCACCAGACCTCAGTCTATCGTGGCCAAGTGTTCTAGAGGCGTCTCTGCCCTGGAGGAGCCCTTTCCATCATCAGTGACTGAGACCAAACTGCCTCGCCCTGCTAGCAAGTTACGAGCAGAGCAGGTGCGGGTGTAAAGCCTGACTTGTTACTTTCACGGTTTATACGGCACCTGTGTAGAGGTTGTTGCCAAGGTCAGTCCATTTTGCCTTGTAGTTCTGACTCATGTTAACAGATGTTGATTTAAAATGAACCTTGAGAATGTGAATGTATTTTGATTATGCAGGCAAGCGTCATTTGGAGGTCTTTACTCAGCATTGACATAATTACAAAAATCAATCATGCGCATATTTCTAAATAATGCTACCAAATAATCTGTAAAGATCCACTAAAATATTTTACATTTAAAAAATGAATAGTATTTTTAAAATATATTTATGAGAAGAAGAATCCAGTCAACTCAGTAGCCTAAAAAATGTTTTTTATTCTGCATAAGGCAGGTCAGCACCTCATGATGACTAGCTGTGTTTTGAAATTCAAATTAATAAACACAAAATTACAACAAACTGGCCTTTCTCAGAGAACTTATTTTGCACAATCCGTAGGCTCTTTATTCAGAACCGGAATGACATTTGCTTCTGTTAACTGTTCTAGCATGTCCGTTAACTGTTCTAAACTGATGTTCAGCTGTTCTTTTTAATAGTCTACTTATTTTTGGATCATCAGTCATCAAACTCGATAAACACTGATCACAGACACTAAGATATACCTTTAATTTCACCTAGCTGATTGCTCACTAAAAAGTCATCATGTTTTCAGGCCAATTCAAGTTTCATTTTGACATGACAAAAAAGTGATGATATCTAAGTGAGTGAGTTTTTTACTTACGTTTTAATTAGTCTTTCCATTAAAGCCATCATTTTGTTCATTCAGACCAAGCGTGCCGCACAAGTCCTGAAAAGTGAAGCCAAAGCGTCTCAAACGCCCCCAGGTGGTTGGTCCCAGTATAGGTCATAAACCCCGCCCTCTCCATGTAATTTAATGGGATGTGAGACAAACTAAACAATTAAATTACACTTCAAATATTTTTTTTCCAAAGATGGTTTCTGTCATTTTATGTCATTTTTATCACGCTGAAGTCCAAGTGTTCATTTTTTTAAATAAGTTTGGTTTTAGTTAGTTATTTGATTATAAAAATGGGGGTGTGATGTCATGATTGACAGCTGTGATTGACAGCTTCTCTGAGCGAAGTAGTCACTGAGGCACCAAACTGACTTTTTTCGGGATATTCTGGAGGAGATTGGAGCTTTAACTTTAATTTCTACATTTCCATAACTTTTTTTTCACACCGACATAATGAGTTGTTCTGCAGTAAACTATACTAAATTAATCTGCGGGAGTGTGGGCGGAGCCTTGATAGCGCGCAACTTCACTTCATGCACACTACTGCGCAGAATCGGGTCCTGAGATCACTACTGCGCAGATTCATTGTAAAAAAAAATATGAACAACTGCGCAGTTGTTCACTCTCTTCCATCGTTTTTTTTCTACGATGGAAGAGAGTGGAGCTTCCATTGTAGAAAAGTGAAACCGCCAATGTCTCAATATGGCGCTGACATCTTGTGCTGATTCGGGACCTGAATCTGCGCAGTTGTCCAAATTTTTTTACAATCTATGATTTACACAGTTTCGCAAAGACGTGAACGTGCATGAAAACAAGAGGTGGGTTTTACGCGATTAGGCAAAGGCTGCGATTATTATATAAATTACATATTATTATATAAATATAAAATTACATAAAATAATCGCAGCTTGTCAGAGCTGTACGGCTCTGTGATCAGTAGTAAATGCTTCTCCATCTGAAAGACAGAGGGCGCTCTTGTGCAGAAACTCCAAATACGCCCTGCAGTAGAAGTAGACGCCATCCAGGAAATCCCTATCCTATCATACTATCGCTGTAGCTGAATGAACAGAAGACTGAAACGCTTTGATTGATTAAGCATGACTAATAAACACGACTACGTTATTCTGTGTAAGAAGCCACATCATCTCACAGAAGGATGCTCAACTGTCGTTATGAAGTAAGTTTGGAGTAAAAACATGTTATTAAATGTTGTCTTTTGTTGGACAAGATGTTAATAAGTGCTTCTCATGTCTGGAAAGATGTTTGACGCGTGTTGCTTTTTCAAATGTACATTATAAGCGACTCAAACTCACAGTGCTTTCAGATGGATAAGCATTTGGAACCATACTTCATTGACAAGCTGCGCATAAAAAAAAAAAAAATCATAATCGCACTAAGAATCGGGTTTAAGCGATTATCGTGTTTAAGTTCAATGTTATTTTTCGTATCTCATGCAGCCCTAATTTCCAACCACAATCATAGCGAGATGGAGGCATTGCCTCCTCTCACGTGACTTCCCCCCATTCATTCTCAATTAGGGGAACCCTGCCAAAAAGCGGATTTTACTCCCGAAATGTGATTGGGCTAGTTTTGGGCTAGTTTTGAGTAGCAATTGGGTGGGTTTTGGCAACCCTATTTAGGGGGTCTGTTAAAAGTCAATGGGCTCAGGGCAAGAGAGGCAAGAGAGAAACCCGTGCTCCCGCTGTAACTTTACTTGCGTTGGTTTATTTTTATAATATGGATTATTTTCTCATCCACTTTTTTGAGGAGGCTCTGCCTCCCTTGCCTCCTCGGAGAAAACGCCTCAAATACTGGATTACATTTGTCGAACTAAACAGACTGTGAAATGTAATTTCAAATGTAAACAATGTGTAAACTGTTTTAAATAAATTTATTATTGAAATTGTTATTTGCCAATGGAATTGCATTTCTTTTTTCTCAAATATTTATTCCTTAAAATACCACAAGAAGCTCTGATGGAATTAAAGAACCAGAATCATTCTGATGAATTGGAACCAGAATACAATTATTAAATTCAGTTGGCCTGTGATATTATTGCATCAGAGAAGCTGACGTATCCGTTATGAAAGATAAACTGGAGAAAAATAAAAAAATTTTTTTTTTTTTTTTTTGTATCTTTAAGTAATTTTTTACGTGATTCTGTTGCAAAAAAAAAAAAAAAAATTCAGTAAACGGCAGTCAGAGACAGGTTAAGGTTGTCATTTTCCTTGGTGTGGCTGCAATTATAACAAATGCTGAAGCATTTTACAAGGTCAGGCGTCACTGTGTGAGGAATTGCAAAAATATTCACTAGGGCCTCTTGTGCAAGGCTGCCATGTGATGTCAGTCTAACCTTTCAGCCTTGTCAGTGCATAAATTCCTGGCGAACATCAGTGCTGTGTTTTAGGCCAGGGTGACTCAGAATGCCCTTTGAAATTCTTGCTGGTGATCAGAGAGAGCAAACCGCTGCCCTTTTCTCTCTCCTTTGGAAGGAGGCGGACCAAGAGATTGGCCACTAGTTTCTCTTGAGCCTTTGTGCTCAGTCTGAGCGGCTCTCATTACCACGGCCTCGGGTTCACTTGTAGTCTTTTAGATTCAATTAGCTCCAGCGCCCAGGAAACTGTTGAAGGGCATTTTGATCAAGCGAGGCTTTGAGGGAGCTGGAAAGGTCAGCAAAGAAATCTCTTCCAACATGCACAGAGAAATCTCACATTCGGAGCTGCAAATGCATATAATTTTGCAAAAGTCAAAGTTTATATATGTAAATGCTGTTGTGTGTTGCCTAAATTTGATCATTTTTAGTTCTAGTTTTAATGGATTATTTCCAAAACACCTACAACATATAATAAAAAAGATGCTATTTTTCCATGCTTATGCTTTGTGAAACCTCATTATTTAGGTTAATTGTGATTTGCTGTTGTTTCTCCCTGTGTGTCTGCTTCCTGTGAGGATGACCTTGGTGGGCAGCAGGTGTCAGCGAGAAGGAAATAATATGCCTGAAATCACCTGCAGGGGACATAAAATTCCCAATTAAACCTCACAATGCCTGGATGCATGCAGGAAACTCTGCACGTGCTGAGAATTGAAAGAACTACCCGAAAAGTTTTAACCCTGTTAATGGAAGAAGGCAGACTGAACAAAAGAATCACTTCTAAATATGGTAAAACATTTATTAAAACACAAGCAGGAACACCTGGGGCCTCATTTATAAAGCGTGCGTACGCACAGATTTGATCTTAGAGTGTGAGTACACTTAAATCCACGCCAACGCTCATATTTATAAAAACGGTCTTTGACGTGGAAAAGTGCTTAGAGCCACGTCAGGGTCTGAGCAGACGTACACACTTTTCCTGGTCAGATTACTGCAGGTTTTTGGAAATCTAAGCTATTCTTGCAGTTCGCCAAGGATTTGGACGATGACTGGTGATCATTTATATGTGAATTACATTAATTTAGTGTCATTTAAAACGTGGAGAACTGAAACCATTCAGCTGCGCGCAAGTTCAAGATCATTTGCGATTTATTTCACATCTGAAAGAGAGGCGTACGCTCGTTTTCTGTGTGTACGTTCATTCTATGAATCACACGTACGCACATCGGAGAAATGATCGTAAGATCAAATTTAGGATGGTTTCTGCGCAACATTTTATAAATGAGGCCCCAGAACCAGTTTGTCACATGAAATTCTTCTGATCTGTAAGGATAATGTGTGCAAATATAAAAAAATAATAAGAATAATAATAATAAAAAATGATTTTGAGGTCATTTGAGCATTACATTATTTAACTACACTGTAAAAATTTATTTTTATGATTTATCTTTTGTCAAATCAAGCAATTAATGTGGTTCAGATCTCTTTTGTATTAACTCAAATTTTTAGTTTCAATGAACTCAATGAAAAAAATGAAAGGCAACCAGATTACTTACTTTTTAAATTTAAACCAACAATATTTTTTTATAGTGTAATGACAATCTCTGAAACTACCACATATTGTAAAACAAGACTTGATTTCCAGTTTTTTCAAAGTTATTAAGTCAACATTTTTCAGTAATTGTTTAAATTGTACTGTACTAATCAGTTATACTGTAGTTAAAGGTGCAGTAAGCAATTTCTGAGAAACGCTGTTGATATTTGAAATCACAAAAACAAACATGCCCCTACCCAAAAGGATCACACCACATATTGATAGCTCCGCCCCCAAATTCAAGAACCAACTATGCAACTCAGGCACCTCCCCCCTAATGAGTGGACACGCCCCTTACTGCTGATTGGCTACAATTGTGTTTTGATGTTCGGTCCGATCCACTTTCAACAGCGTTTCTCAGAAATCAGTTAATGACTCTTTAAAATGTAAGTAGATCTGTATGATCCACCATCTAAAGAGCCACCAACATAACGCTTCTTTTTTCTCAACGTTCCCTGTGTAATGTAACCCAATGTTAATGTTGAGTCAAAGGCACTGAGAATATGTGCAAAGTTATTCAGACAGCCTCTTCACTTTGTTGCTCCCCACTAATTATCAAGAGATTAAAAGGTTGAGAAGAGCATCTGTTTGTGTCAAGAGAAATTAAATAACATTCAGTTCTTTCATAGGACATTGGGTATGGTGAAACAGTATCTCTTTAAATAGCAGCACCATCGTCGAAGAAAAGTCAAGGACTCTCTGTCCTCAGAAATCAACAATATATGACTTTAGTTTCCTGGTGTATTTTGGAATAATCACGCCGGATTTAATAAACCGCCTGCCTCTCAAGATGCCTGTGTTGCATGAGATTTATTGAAGAGGTAAATAGAGCTCGCATCAGGTCAGGAACATGAATGCACAGACACTTTTCCCACAGTGGTCCACAAAGTTGGCTGTCCTTCTTTAAGCGGAAATTGTATGAATAATGAATGTTATTTTATTATGTGCTTGACTTGCTGTAGTTCCCAGTCTTGACCAATTCTTACGCTACATGGAAACAGAGCAAAGTGGTGCTGAATGCATGAGTGGACTCAGTTAAATGACTCAAATTTCCTCTTTAATCCACCTCTAGAAATTACTCTCTTCTAATTCATGTGGAATGTTCTCGTTCTTTTGGGGGCTGTGCTGTTACCTAGTGACTATCTTTCTTTGTGATCTCTAAAGCCGCACCAAGAACATAAATGAGCAATAAATGATATTTTAACTGCGGAAAAATCAGTCTAAAGTGTAGAGAACTCATGAATCAAATTAATGGCACTGCCTTTCATCTGCAAATGAAACAATACAAATGGCTGAATTTACTGCAAAACTCATGAATTAATCTTATTCTAGTGAATTCTCTGCCTCTCTAGTTTAAGTTTGACACAACAACACTAAACTTGTCTTTCAGAGATTCAAATTATAGGATAAGCATCATTCTGAAGTGAAGTGATGGGACATACAACAGTCAGCAAGACCAAAATCAATGATAATCAGATGTGCCTCTACCATCTCATTTTTCTTAGGCTCAATACTTGACAATTAACTGAATAAATCTAATTGGTGGCATTTAGTAATGAAAATGTTGCAGCATTCATATGTTAATGCATATGTATCTGACATATGTAAATTCAGTGGTTCAGACTGAATACGGTCCTGCTGTTTTAGTGCATATGAATCAAGTATAGGCACATATCAGATTAACTATGCTCTTCTTTTAAACTCATATTTCAAGAAAACAAAAGGAACTCACATTTGAAGAAAACATGTGAATATTACGGTATGCCATTTATTCCAAAGGTTATTTTGAATGTACAGAAAACTGGTATTTGTGTGCAGAGTAAATGGCAGAATTTATCTTAAAGGTTAGCATACAATATATTACACTTCTGAAGATGTATAGATATTTTGAAAAAGGTTAAGTCTAGACCAGAAATGAAATGAAACAAAAACTTTACTTTTGTTATAATGACCCTGACTGACTGAAATATATATTATCATATCCAATATATATATATATACGTTTTTTATAGTTATTGATTGGTGGTTAACAGGTGAAGAAAAAGAGACCCAAACTTCAGTTTTAAACACCTGAAACCACAGTTATGTGGTATGCATAAAATTCTGTCAAATTGTGTAATTGAGCGATTTAATCAGTGTATATATTATAAACTACACATTCTCTTGGAAAATTTCAATCAGTTCACTCTAAAAAAACAAAACAGGCCAATTTGGGTTGTTTTCAACTCAAGGGCTGGGTAAATATAGGACAGAACACATGTTTGGTTTATTTAACCCAGCATAATAGGTTGATTAATTTTTATTATAATACTAGCTTTTTTTTTTTTTTTTTACTTCATACATGAATTAATGTTTATGGATGAACTTAAATCCTCTAAAAAAAATTTAAATACTCCACACAACCAATGGTTTGCATGATAATTCCTTTATTTATGATCATATTTTAAAGTATAGCATATTTTATATATATATATATTGTCTACATTTAAGCTCATTTAACAAATATTAGAAGTAAAAATTGAACATTTAGAAGTAATTCAAGTGTAATTGACCAGTCTCTGTTGTCCTGTTTCCACCGAAATAGTGCTGGATCTCGTGCCAGAGATGGTTCGCATTTTTTTTTGGGTAGAAAAAATAACCCAAGAGTGTTTGCTATAATAGCATCTGGATGAATAAAGTTAAAAGGGCTGTCAAGCTCAAATTACAAAAAAAGCATAGACCACATTATGGCTGACAGTGATAAAAAAAATAAAAAAAAAAAGTAAAGGCAAACTAATAGACCTGCTACTTGTAATGTCATTCCTGTTTCAAAAACTTTTCACTTGACCTTATTAAGCAAATCCTACTTAACTGAAAATTGTCTGAAGGCTACAAATAATGTATTGTTTACTTATAATGTATTGTTGATAATGTATTGTATTGTAATGTATTGTAATAATGTATTGTTGATCATTGTTTTATCATTAATAGTTAACTCATTTCATGTATTTAATACTTTTTTTTTTTTTTTTTTTTTCAAATAGTTTAAATGGTTAAATAGTTCCAATAGTTTTCTGATAGCTATACTATTGAGAACTGTGAATTTGTTCTGGTATTGTTATCAAATTTAGATCATGACAACACTAATCAAAATCATGGACAACATTAAATGCAATATTTTTCTCCTTAAAATCACTGTCACACAGGCGACTACTTCCGTATCACTCAGCAACTCTAAAGTCCAAGCCTGAGAGAACCATTTGTATTCCAACAGTGAATACTCCATCCTCCTAAACAGTTGCTTTGCCAAAAACAAACCTGTAAATAGAAACACATTAAATAGCTGTGCTCATAACCTAGGACTGGCCTGGTTCTGCTGTGAAAATGCACTCAGGGGTGTATCCGAGACAGTGGAAACATGCTTCGCTAAAGGTCTCCAGCATTTGTCTTGTCAGAGCGAGCGGTTCTTTGATACTTGCAAAAATGGCCGAGCATCTTTCATAAGGACAGCAGGGTATCTCTCAAAAAAATCTATCCATCGTCAGTTGGCTGAAGACCTATTGGTATTTCAGATGTGCTACGGTGAACAAAGACCCCCCTGGAACACAGAGGGCCGATCGCCCACTGATCAGAATTCTTATATCTGACCAGGGTCTTTCAGAGGGGAAAACGCCGGAAGGGCCCGCCCGACACCAATAGGCTGCATATGCCGTCTGCAGTTAGGCTCTGAATGGAGAGATGAAGAAAAACAAAAATCAATCAATTCAACTCCCAAACACTTGACAGAGTATTTTCTCTGACATTTAGCTTGCGATGAGCATTAGTTTTAATACAGTTCTTACAGCAGGTGTAGGTGGTCATGAAGCAGAGTGGAATTCGATATGTTCGTGTTTTTCACGTTTGGTCATATTGGATTGTTCGTAATCCTTTATTCATCAGCAATCAATTCCAATCATTTCATGACTTGCAGTTCTATTTGACTCTGCAAGTTGCTTTGATTTGGTCTGTCATTACTCTATTAGAATCTCTGTTTTTGAAACAGCAGGCTAAAGTGGATATTGAATAAAAACCGCTGAAGTCAGAGAGGTTATCGTCTATCACCAACAGGGAAGATTATGTATTAAGAACAGAAGGAACATGTTAACGAATATCCCCTAGTGTACCTTTGAACATGATCGCTTTGACTGATGTTTGAACTGTATTTTTGGTTTAAAGTTCCAAAAAAAATGTACTATTTCAAATAAATGCTGTTCTTTTGAACACTCTATTAATCAAAGAATTCTGAAAATAATGTACCTCAGTTTCCAGACAATATTAACTGTTTTCAACATTGATAATAATAATAAATGTTACTTGAGCACCTAATCAGCATATTAGATTGATTTCTA
Organism: Ctenopharyngodon idella; assembly: GCF_019924925.1. Taxonomy (NCBI): domain Eukaryota; kingdom Metazoa; phylum Chordata; class Actinopteri; order Cypriniformes; family Xenocyprididae; genus Ctenopharyngodon; species Ctenopharyngodon idella. The sequence continues at coordinate 18,360,938 of NC_067235.1, read as the reverse complement.
AAGGATCATGTGACACTGATGACTGCTGAAAATTCAGCTTTGCCATCACAGGAATAAATTACAGTTTAAAATATATTAAAATAGAAAGGTTATTTTAAATTGCAATAATAATTCACAATATTACTGTTTTTTACCGTTTTTTGATAAAATAAATGCAGCCTTGGTGAGCATAAGAGACAAAAAAAATTTTTTTTAAATCTTACCGACCCCAAACATATTTTAATTTTATACTACGGGGCTGTTGAATGCTCAAATCTGATTGGTTGACCAATGTTCTAAGGTGTGCAATTATTTTCAGGGAAACGCACGGCTAAAGTAGTTCTAGGCAGGTCTTGACCGCATTGCAGTTCCATATCACTTCGCCAAGCTATTTCAATAGGTCCTACAGCCTACAACCGCAAAAGAAACAAAACCCACAACGACACCGACCAATCAAATAAATATAGTAAACAATAGGATGAAAACAACAAAAACGTACACACATACTGTATAGTTTAGCAACTTAAAAGATACGAGTCACCAGCGAGATAATAACGGTTCTTGAGGTAGATAAACTTATAGTTTCGTTATTAGTAGATACACTGCTGCCGTGAGAGACAGACTCAGGTAGGCTAATTCACATATGCTTATTCTCTCTCTCTCTCTCTCTCTCTCTCTCTCTCCCTCAACTGTGTTAATAACTGTATCAACTGTATTATTCTGCTATCAAGGCTCAAGCCTCCGTTACTAGTTCTGAAATTACGTTTTGGAATTAGCTTGGCTTGGGATGAGATGCGTAAGAAATTAGTCCCACACACAGGCCCTGCCCACAACCGTTGACTGACAGTCCTGTATTACCATAGTTTGTGCCCTCAGCGAGCTGTATGCTGTCCGCCATTTTCTCCGCGCTCGAGCAGCTGTAGCGACAACTATGTCTGGCAAGTTACTGAGATGTTTTGTTGTTGGATGTAAGAGTGATCATAACAGTCTTCATTTACTGACATCTGAGCCGCTGAACACAGTGGATTAGTTTTATTTTTGAAGGGAATGCAGATCTAATATACACATACGATTTCTGTAACGTTGCCTGCTATTTACGTTCACAGACACAACTGTGTTTATGTGAACCACAACAAATGTGAAAGAGAAGTTACTCACGAGACTTGACGTCTGACAGCCAGCTGTCTGTGTGCGTGTGCTTCAGATAAGTGCGCTCAGAAAACGATCCATTGATTAGATGTTTAAACTGATATATCTTTGAAACACATGGAAATAATAAACTGTAATGATGAAAGAAGAACTATGCTATCCGTGAGAGTGATCGCGATATAGATGTTAATCTAAATCAAGCAGATGTCTTGTTAATATTCGGCAGAGAATCGATTGAGGCAGGAAGGAACTGTGATCGTAGAGAGGGGGGCGGGGCACAGCAGCTCATTTGCATTTAAAGGCACATGCACAAAAACAGCCTGTTCTTGACTGTAGTCAGAAATGGGTATTTACAACATGGATTTATAAATGATCTCTGAGGTATTTTAAGTTGAAACTTCACAGGCACATTCTGGGGACAACTGAGACTTAAATTACATCTTGTAAAAATGGGCATAATAGGTCCCCTTTAAGGACAAAAACCTGACAAATGTCTTGAAATACAATATCGGAACAGTGTCTTGAGGTGTGGTAACTGTAGTAAAGCGGAGTAAGCGGAATAATTGACTTCAGCCTGTTTAATTCCTAGAAAATAATGCAATAATATTTTAGTTGTATATAGAAAACGAGAGCCTCCCCTCACAGTGAGTTACAATGTACAAAATAAAATAAAAGAACATAAAGCCATTCGATATTGCTTTCTAACCAGATATTTTAAAAGAATTCACAAAGTCTGTCTGAATGATTTGTTGAAATCAAATCTACACCAATACCTGCTAATAGTACACAACTAAACAAAGGTCAGACATGCCAAGCTAACTGATTTGACAGCTATTATTCCAAGTCTTGCAAGGAATATGAAAAGTGGGGAGTAAGTGTAAGACATTTGGTTCAGGAGAATGGATGAAGGTGCGATTAGGTCATGTCAGTTTTGTTTGCATTGCTAGAACATCCTTCGAAACACAAGACACATTCTGACCTTTGACTCATTCCAAATACCTATTTGTTTGATCATTTGACTTTAATCTCTTATGAAAACAACATAACTAATACTTATTCATTTTTTTATTCTGATTCTTTTATTCAATTAATGTAAGGGATGTGTGGGGTATATTCACTCGTGGAGAGCTAATAATGTAGTTTGTTAACTGTTAAAACCATAGCCAGTACCTTACTGATCCAATTGTTGATTAGCACTGAAAACGAAAGGAATTTCTTTTGATGGTGCACAGCCCTCCCTCTTTCTTAGAACGTTTCTTCTCCACTCATTGTCTCAGCAACAATATTGATGCTGCAGTTTTTTTTATGAGTGAGTCACTCTTTTGTATCTGCTTTGACCTTTTGTTGCTAGGCTTTGTGGTTGCCTGGATACTCTCTTTCCCCCGGCAACATATAAATCAGAAGAGATGAGCCATTAACAGATGCAGTAATTTAACTGTCACCCTCTAAAGAGACATGTCCATAAAGTGAGCTTTAGCGGTACATGAAAACAGATTAGATGGGAGATACAGACAGACTCTCCCTGCAGACGATGTGGATGTGGGTAAAGGCTCTGCAGTGCTCTTGTGTCAAGATGGTGAACTATGCAAAGTGGGAAAGAAGTGGGCTGTTTATGTAATGGCTTTTCACAGTGGAGGAGGTGAAGAACAAAGAGATGGACTAGTCCACGTGTCATGCACCCACATTTAAAACATACACATCTCTCCAACTCATCCCCCTACTCACAAATCTTTATTGACTCTACTTGTATGCTTACAGAGCTCTTTCCTCATTTTTTGAGGTTTTGTGCCACTTTTGTGGCTTGTTCTTTTTTTTTTTTTTTTTTTTTTTTTTTTTTGAAGCTGAAATAATGACAAAGGCTTTCAGACAAAGACAGTAGAGTTTGCTCTACTAGAGGAGACCTACTGTATTTCTCAGACTGAGAGCATTTCAACGTCATTTCTGATACTTCTTCTAAAGTACATTAGGAGAAATTTAAAAAGCTATAAAACTAATGTGAAAATCATAGCCTAGGTAATTTGGTCTTGAAAGATGATAAATGCTTGAATTCATATTGAAATGTTCAAGCTGAATTGACCTAATCACAGGCTTATGGTGTCTTGGCAAATCTTTTTAAACTGAAAAGACGTGAGATTACTGGAAAAATCTAAGAAATATACTAAAAAAAAACATCCATTGAATGTCATAGCTTCGTACAAAGTGGTTCTCAACTGGTTTTGCTTAAGGATCCAGATTTTGGAGCAAGAAGTGGCGAAACAACACAATACCAAACACTTAATTTTGTCTGTAGTATTTTCTTTTACCTTACATTTACCTTTGTTTTGTTCAAGATCACCTGACTACTCGACCTGTTCGTGTTGGCATCTGCATAGTTTGGCTAGCTTTAACCAAGTGATAAAATGAATTTTATTAGACTTTTACATCATCAACAACATAAAAAGATTTTGGAAACATTTTATTCTCCTTCGTCACCTTGGAATTATAAAGTTCTGTCTGACATTTTTGTCAAAATTGAGTTATTCACATATTCTGTGACAACTTATTTACATTATAGGGCTTTTCATACTGCGCTTAACCCCTGGTTATCGTCGTTCTAAACACCGCTTTTAACCCCGGGTAAAGGAGCGTTTTACACTTATAATTTAGATGTGGGGTTAGCACCGCTTTTTACCCGGGGTTATGAAACTCTGCTCTGGAACAGGGCTAGCACTGCTTTTGCGGTGTTAACTCGTGTTAGAATGTTACAACTATATGCCTAGCAACCGACAACCATCGTGTGCCTTATATTCACACACTTTGGGCAGTCACGGAAACACTGCGCGATGTATAAACAGTCATTTCTGCGTATAGTAAAAATGTCAAACGGCGATGGAAAACGCGACAAGTGAAGTGAAGAAGGGACCATCATTCTTATGTAACAGACGTAGGCTAATAAGAGTTGTGCGTGTAAACCTCACTCCCCTGAACTCAAGAGGTGCTCTAACAACTGATGCTAGAGACTGCGGTCTTTAGCCTTCTTGTTAGAGCACTCACCTCCCATGCGGACAGGTCCGGGTTCGCGTCCCACTTGGAGCTAGCAGGTGCAAACTAGAGGGGCTACACTTACCTTTATAGTTCAAAAAGTTCACTCAGAAAAAAACTTGATATTACAGTCAGCAATGTGTAATTTGAGGACACGCAATGCTAGAGCCTTTATGTAAACAGGTCACATGCTGCGTTTGTCCAGTCAGTGACACTGACACCGCAAATATGCAGATAAGGACTTTAACCCGGGGTTTAGGAATTTGCAGTGTGAAACGGTAGCTTATGAATACCCGGGATTATAGTATGAGCCATGTGAAACGTGAGTAAAGATAACCCAGGATTCTGTTTACCAGGGGTTTAGAATGACCCAGGGTTAACTATTTCAAGTGTGAAAAGCCCTAATATGTGTAATGCTGAATAGAAGGTCCAAGGAATTCGAAGATGAAGGTAATATAACATGAGGTTTATTAGATAAATACAAAGATAATAGTCAACATGCAAGACAGCGTGTAAATGTGACACGAACAATACCGGAGTGAACAGGAAGAACTTAAATATACAATAGTGATGAACTAAAAGACGTACAGCTGTGATGATTAGTGTTTAGTGTCCATGGTAACGGATGAGTGGCGGGAAACTCAAACAAAGGATCACATGTGATGAATGAAAACAAACTGAAAGTCCTTGATAACTAAGACAAACTGAACGTGACTGTGACAATGTGATGTTTTTTTTAATGTTGTATGTTCTACAAAGTCGAATTGAATGCAAAAAACTTTGAAGCTCAAAATCTCAAAACTGCTCAGAATGCAGATAGAACCTTATAATTCCAAGGTGGTGCCTTGGAAAAAGTAAGCCTGTTTAATTAATCTTAAATTCTGATTATATAGGTTTGAGTTGTGACCCACCAGTTGAAAACCACTTGTCTAGGGGCAGTAATTGAGACATTAAAGAGACCTCAATTTGTGAACTCATTTTGAATGTTGTTTTTCGACCTGGCTCATATGAACTACTTTCTCAAATAGTCAAATTGTGAAACAAAACGTGACTAAACAAAATCTCTATGAAGATCAATGGAAAAATAAGATCTGGTAACGCGTGTGAGAAGTTCGGCCGGAGGCTTTGACCAAGTATGTCAATCAATGAGATTAGTGACCCCTCTCATCCTCCCCAGGGCTCAAGAAAGCAGAGACCTGAGAAACAGCCAGTCTCTTATTGCATTACACTTTCAATTCAGCGTAATGAAATCTACTATGCTGGACAATGGGCAGAAATTACATTTGAGCAATGAATGACCAGCCTTTAGATCAAGCCTCTCCACGCACCCCCAGCCTCTTAACTTGCTTGCCGTCTCCGCAAAGTCACAGCGAGAACATCTGTAAAGATGGAATTTGCTTTAAAGATAATTTTCCTAATTAACCAACACAAGATTTAATTAAAAGCCGGTCTGCTTTAATTACAGTGATTCTCGCTTGTGCGCTCTCCCTCTCTCTGGCTGAACAATGAGCGGCGCGTTGAGCGTAGAGAGCAGAGCCATGGAGGGACTGCGTTTTCCATGAGGCCGAAGCAATATAACCTGATTGATGGGCTGTGAGTGTCCCTTCAGCATTGCCCTGTTTGATGTAGCTGAAGTTTTAGCTCCAACGCTGCCCCCTTGCCCTCTTTTTCTCCCTCTCTCTATATCTCCGTCCCCAGGGAAGCGCTGACAGTTCACGAGTTTGCCTTTCCCAGAAGCAGATCTGCATGCTGACTAACGTCCTGTCGGAGAAATAAGCGTTAATCACATTAAGATACAAAAGCTGGATTGATCCTCTTAAAGAAGTGCAGGAAGAGGTGGTGGCATCCCGTCCACAGAATCTCTGCAGTGCTGATGTGTTTTTCTCCATACTTGCTGCATTGGCAGGTCTGCTCACATATAGCGGCAGATTATTGTGTGTGTCAGGGAGCAAGAGCATGGCGGTGACAATAAGCAAAGGCAGATATGAAGTTAATTAAGCTCTTATCCCTCTGAAGACACTAGCGGTCTCAGAGAAGCTTGCTTTATAAATCAGATACACAATTCAGATGGAGAAAGCTTCTCACAAACCCAGGAACTTTGGGATATGGTGAGCTTTTTTTGATGTAAAGTTTGGTAGGTTATCTGCCCATAAGCTTTGAAATAGAGTCATGCTGTCATCACTTCTGTCAGTGCAACTAGCTGCCTTGGTCAACTCATAAAAGGGATTGGTCATCCAAAAATGAAAATTTTGTCAGTTACCCTCATGTTTTTCCAAACCAATATTCTTTTCCATGCAGTTATACAATATACAAGGACTGAAGCTTTCAAACATCAAAAAGGATGCAAAAGCCTCACACTATAAAAAAAATTTCTGGGTTGCTTCAACCCAAATTTGGATCAAATATGGACAAACTCAACCACTGGGTTTAAAATTGAACCCACCGTCCATTTTTGACCAAAATTTGGGTTGAAACAACCCAGCATTTTTTAGAATGCATAAAGGTGTTTTTTTGAGTAAGATCTTTTGAATGAATCACTTGACCCCATTCACAAAATCTAAATCATTCAGACCAATTCTTAACTCACAGGAAAAAACTGCTCACACAAAAACAGTTGTATAACTTTATAAGACTTGGAATATAGCCCATGATTATTTATATGGAGGTTTTAGCAAAACCAGTTGAAGCAAAACCAGTTGAAACCATATTTATATAAAGCGGTGAGATTCAATGGGGAGTAAATGGAGATTTTTTAGACCGTTTCATAGATTTTTCTCCAGATTCCAGTAATCTCATGTCTTTTCAGTTTCAGAAGAGATCACTGCTCATATTTGCTAAGACGCCAAAAGCATGTAATTAAAAATCATTTTAACTTTTAATTTCAGATTCATAAAATCCTGACTCATTTATCCAACCACAGTGGTTAACAGCTTAGTGGAGGGGGAAATTATCAGTAAATAACAAATTTGTCTTTTTCCTCAAACAAAACAATCATTTAGCTTCAAAGACTTGGAATATAGTGAATGGATCATATGGATCATTTTTGCACCCTTTTTTGATGCTTGGAAAGTTGCAGTGGCCATAAGATGTAATTGCATAGAAAAGAGCATCAAAATTTCTCCTTTCGTGGTCTGCAAAAGACAAATTAAAACTGGTTTGGAATGCCATGAAGGTAAGTAAATGATGACAGAAATGTAATTTTTGGATGAACAATTACTTAAAACACTCACTAATTGTGGTTTTACATCGAGGTATCAGTGTTGTGTCATAGTCTTTGTTTTTCTTTGCCTCTCTCTATGGACAGAGAAAATCCTTTGTTTACTGGGAAACAGACATTTTCTCTTCTGCCACATCTCCCTTGAGGACTGGCAGAGGGGACAACCAAAAATCAATGGCAATAAAAGAGCTGTGAAAAGAGGCATACAAATTACGGCACTCCATCAACACACAGCAGCTCAAACAGTAACTCACTCATCGCTCTCAGAGGTCTAACTGACTCCTTCAACCAAAAAACAATACACGCGATCACTGAAAAAAAAAAAAAAAAAAAAAAACTCTGCTGAAAACCGCTGGGATGCTGGTTGTGAAAAAAAACAGCTCACCTGTTGTCACAAGGTACAAAGACAGCAAATAAACACAAAATTTGAATAAACATGGTTCCACTGAAAAAGTATAATTTGCCAAAAATGTTCTCTGCCTCCTGATAATTGAAGCAGATAATAGTTTGTGTTCCTCATGAAGGAGTTTTTCATTCACTTGCTGATAATTGAAACCAATCTCAGCTCATGAATAGCTCTGTGAAGTTTCTCTTTTCTCGACATGAGTCACGGCTGACATTTAAAAACATGCATTAAAGTCATTGATTTTAGAAATAGACATTTTTTTACCCGCCCATCTTAAAACAAAAATCCAGGTCTGACACAAAGAATGCCACATTTTCATGCAAGTCTCTCTGAATAATTGATTAATAATTCAGAGCCTTTATTCGAGATTTAATGACTGTACACAACAGCACAGGTCATGCTCTATCAAAACAAATCCCTCAGTAAACATTTTGTTAATTTCTGGCAGGTTGCCCCTCCACGGCTTATGTATTTTGATTTATTTACCAGTTTAAAGCCTTTGAGGAGATGAAATATTGATTCTCATCTCTGAATAAAAGCGTTTCAGCAGAGAGTTTAATAAAGAGTTCTTTACACTCAGCGTAGTGCTCAATGATTCCCTTAAGACCCCACACCATTTGCCTCCTAAATCTGACCACACTTAACCAGGGTGTAGCTAATAAAACTTAACTCTCAACTCAAAACTAGAAAGGTTTTCTATGATCACAGATAAATTTTGTTTTTGTGGAAAAAAGTATGTATAGTTAAGAATTTTGTTGATGTTTGTTATATTTATTTCCACACCAGTTTAAACTATTTGACCTTGTGTCTCATTTCTGAATACCAATCATCTCCAATTTTTACCTGTGCCTCCGAATAAGCCAGACCTACGAAAACAACAGACATGACGGTCTCCGCTCGGTAGGATTATGCTAATTGTCTCCGCCAAACATAACCGCCCCCCTCCCTCGACTCCACACCCTTCACTCCCCAGAAATGTGCAGCGCTCCGGGGAAGAGTTGAATGCAGCTGCCACTCCTACTCTCTCCATATTCACACACTCCTGTCAGCTTGCTGGAGAAAGAGAGAGGGAGATTTAATAGGATTTCAGGCCGCAGGCAGGCCGCAGTGTTTTTACAAAGGTGAACCGTTTGTTTGAAGATGATACACACGCTGCCCCTAGGGAGAGAAAAACCCAACACTGAAGCAGTTTGGAAGGCTAAAGCTGATTTGATTTTGTTGTGGCACACGGGAAAAAGGTTACATTCATTCAGTATTTCACCATTCCACCGTTATAAATGGTCAGAAACGTGTTTTGGAAACATATTTTAAGTGCAAAAAAACAAATTTTGCTATTCAAATGAACTTTATCACATCTCACAGAGCAAATTCACTAAGAAAGGACTGCAACCCCAGATGGCGCCGTTTATTTGCACTGTGTTGTTTTAGAGGCCAATGCAATGAAATGAATTGCACAAATCCAGTGTAAACTTGCCCACAAATCTACGCTGAACTCTGGACTATCCTGATCTGGCATACAAAAGAACAGACAACTAAAGCTGTGTTTGAAATTGCCCCCTATACATTCACTATTCCCTACATTACTCCACTAATATAGCCCACTTGAAGGTGTGAATGAAAATGAGTGAGCAAATTCGGAGTGTGCCGGAAGGGCTGCATGGTTTGTGCTTGCTGTTTAATAATCATCTGAAACTTACCAAACTGGCAGCTCCAGTAGTACTGAAAAGATTTACCTTGAACTCTGTCATGGAAACTAGTATGCATAAACCTTAATTAAACATTTTAATAATAAATTAAAAATTAATTTATACCTCTATTACACTGTACCCACATTGGACAAGCGGTTTGGAAAATAGATAGATGGATGATTCAGCTGCGGGCGCCATCTTATGGCGAGACGCGGGAATTCATTCGGCGCAACCCTCACAGTGCATTATGGGTATTCTCTAGCCTTTGAGTGTACATTTATTGTACACTCGTTATTGCGGTGCATCATGGGAGTGAATGAGTGCACTCGATAACGTCCACTATGGTTTCGGATACCACTAGAAATGGCTGTCCCCTCAAACAGTGCCCTTTTTAGTGGTATAGGGGGCGAATTCTGACACAGCCTAAGATACTGATATTGATATCTTAGGCATAGTGTTGAGTAATACAGTACCTCAATGAGTTTGAGATCTGCTGGTCTTTTGAACGTTTCTGAAATTGTCACTGTAATTACATTTAATGACTGTTGAGACATTGCTGTCATAGTAACCTAAGGTGCCATGGCATTCTACTCCTGTGTTTGTGCCTGCTATTTTAACTGAGTGTAAAAAAAGAAATAACATTCTTAAGCCAACACAACTGATACCATGTATTTATATCAGGCCCACTTTATATGCTGTAAGTGCACATACTAGACTACTAAGTCTATAAGATGCATAATAGAATGAATAATACGACTATAATCTTGTCAAATGTGACATTTATAAGCTCTTTCACCTTTCTGTCGTGCACACACACATACTTGCCCTCCCTGCTAGAAAATGCATAATCAGAACCAATTATAAAGACACATTTTCATTCATGCATTCAAACAAGTTTCAAAAACTCAGCCGCTTCCTGATTGACGTTTCACAGTTCGCAGCGTTGGCCCCGTGATCGTGCGAGCTTATGCGGCGTTCTCTTACTAAGTCATTTTCAATGCATCAGCAGATTTCAAGGTCAATTTGATTATTCAAACATTTTAAGATCTTATTTCTCAGCGAGATGCAGGATTAGGAGCAGCTGTCCCAGGGTGTAAGGGGTTAACAGAAGACAAATAACCTCCTGCGGATCTTGCCTTCACAGTGAGCCCACTGTCCCGCATTATAAACCCAGTCCCTGAAATCTCTCCCTCCTGTCGCTGTGGCTCTAATACTGCCTCTATTTGAGAAGGAACATCTTGCATGTTTCCGTATATTGAATCGGACTGGTTTATCAGTGTACATTTGTGGCTGTGAGCTTGCGCACCTGCATACTAAACATTTAGTGTGCTCTTTGTGTGTGCGTTTCTGTGTATGTTTAGTGTTTGTTGTCTATCTGCACACAGGTTGGCTTACCCGAGGCTTTTGGCTGATAATGCAGTGCCACCAGTCGTCAGCTGACAGGAACTGCATGTGCTTGTGTGCAGTGAATCCTCTCGATCCTCTGTGGTCCATTGGATGGAGACAAATAGATATTGGCACAGGCTGATTCACTGTAACTCTGCATTGGCTGTTTGCTCAGACAAAATCGGCACACACACAAACAAAAGGGAGAACGTTTTGTTCTGTCTGTGACTCCATCTTGCAGTTACAAATTCTCTATAGTTCATACTCTACTAATGATTTATAGTTAAACTACAGTCATGTTACACTTTAAAAAGTAGTTAGCTTCATTATAGTTAGCTGTTTTTGGATCGTAGCCATTTAAATGGAAGGAGGGTGCAACAAGCAATATATTTTTTTATATTTTTAAATATTACCTTAGACATAAATAAAACTAGAAAATTAATTTCCACAATTGTTTGTTTCAGAAACAAAGCAACATTTAACTAAATATATTATTATATAGAATTATTAGAATAAATACATCAATCTCTAATTTTATACAAAAATAATGGTGTAAAATGCTGATGAATTTAACTTTTGAATCATTTTTTGATCCGGATCATTTAATTGAAGTTAAAGTCTGGAATCTAAAGACTGTCCGTCCTCTCTTTTGAAACTCCTCAAAGCCAGATCAAAAGTGAGAGCGAGCCAACGCGAGACGATCCGATAAGAATCGGTGTCAGCTCAGGTGATATCACAGCTCCACTGACTCTTGCATTTCCTCAGAGGCAAACATTCACCCAGCACCAACTATAAATACACCCCACCCACCCAAAACCATTTCCTGCCCGATAAAGATCTATATTCCTGACGGAACTGGGAGAATGGACATAGAATAATGAAATTCTCCATTGGAGAGAAACGAGAGGGGGAACAGTGTGTTCTTAGTCTCAGTTGTGCGTATTTCTCTTCATTTTGTCCTGAGCAAACATGGACTGTGTGACAAGACCCATCACCCTGTGAGGAAGAATGAGACACAGTAATAAGACAGAGTGAGTAAGAAAGTGAGAAAGAGAAGAAAACAGCAAGGGAGGGTGAGAGAGAGAGAGATTAAAGCAGCGATAACCTTGTTTTTGTCCTTAGGGAAACCAAGAGACGGAAGCCCTAAATTCCTAAAGGTCAGTCACCATAAGGAATACCTTCTGTAGACAGAACGGAGAGCACGTCAGGGTATTCTGTTCATAATGTCAAGTGCCATGAGTGTTTACGGTAGAGAGATAATTCATGAAGTTCCTACCTCTTTCTTTAATTGCATAATGGAGGTATTGTATAGTCACAGTGACCCTGCTATTATCAGCCAAAGGCGGTCTTAAATACTTGGAGGTCCTATAATACCCGGAGAAGCAATCCGTTAGAATTATCATTCATCTTAATAACAATATTCCTGCTGGTGTGATTCACCTGGTAGTATGCGATTTGAAATCTGCCATGCAGTTCTGGAAAGTCTATTTCTCATAGAGAAATAAAAATTTGATCACTGGTAAAACATCTACCTTTACAAAACATTAGCCATTTATAATGTTACTTGCAAAAAAAGTCATCAGTATAGCCCCTTTCACACAGTGCATTGATCCCGTAAAATTGCCAGAGTGCCTTCTGCGTGAACACAAACACGTCCCGGGATCGATCCCCGGATGGGGACCTAGTAACATTGGCGAGATCAGTCCCGAAACGCGCCCTGTGTGAGCAAAAGGCAGGACCAATGCCGTAAGGGGTGTGTCGTAATGATGACGGCGAAGCTGAGATCATTCGCCAGCTTAGTGGAATGTGATTATGATAGAATCAGAACAAAAAATGTTCGAGGGTGTTTTTTCGAGAGAGAAATCGCAGATCATAAGCAAACTTAAAGGGTTAGTTCACCCAAAAATTTAATTTCTGTCATTAATTACTCACTCTCATGTCGCTCCACCTGTAAGACCTTCGTTCATATATATAACGACTTTATTCAACAAATTCATCTGTTCCTGCCATTCTCATATGCTAATTTGTTGAATAAAGTCTTTATTTTTGTTTAGTTTTTGACCACAAAAAGTATTCTCGTCACTTCATAACATTAAGGTTGAACCACTGTAGTCACGTTGACTATTTTTAACGATGTTTTTACTATTTTTCTGGACCTGGATTGACGGTAATTTTGTTGCCTTCAATGGAGGATAAAAAAACCTTTTGGATTTCATCAAAATATCTTAATTTTTGTTCCGAAGATGAACGAAAGTCTTACAGATGTGGAACGACATGAGGGTGAGTAATTAAAGGGTTAGTTCCCCCAAAAATGAAAATTATCCCATGATTTAAACACCTTCATGCCATCCTAGGTATATATGACTTTCTTCTTTCAGCCAAACACAATCAAAGACATATTTAAAAATATCCATAGTCCTCCAAGGTTTATAATGGTTGTGAATGGCTGCCCAAATTTTGAAGACAAAAAAATGCATCCATCCATAAAAAAATGAATCCAAATTAACACTTTTTGGACTTACACCGAATGGAGGACTATTAGATATTATTCTATATGGATATTTCTAAATATTTCTCCGATTGTGTTTGTCTGAAAGAAGAAAGTCATATACACCTAGGATAGCTTAAGGGTAAGAAATTTCATTTTTGAGTGAACTAACACTTTAAGACGCTGCAGAGACATTACACCTCATATCCTGATATCACGTCTTTACAGGATCTTTATGGGATATGTGTGAACGCACCTACAATCGCTGGCAGTGTGAATGAACCAAAATCAAATGATCCCGGGACAAATTATCTGTGTATTTTCCGGAATCTCTGTGTGAAAAGGGGCTAACTAATACATTTGAATGGCCATCAATGAAGAGAGATGCTTTTTGCAGCCAGATGGAAACATGCTAACCAACCAAATCTTGACCCCTTGAGATGGTCTAAAGAACCCAAGATTTGTCCCTACAACTGTGCGTCTATACTCAGCACTTAAGCCCAATCATTTTTATTTTTGCTTTACGAAAATTCTGTTCCTTGCTTGGTGCCAAATCATGCAGCTGAAGAATGGATTCAGAATTCATCAGTATTCTCACCCATCCCAATCAGACCACTCAGGCAGCCTCTTGACAACTTTATCTCCGTCCTGCCACTTTAAAGGCTAAAGATAATTTCTAAACGAGAAAGAATTTGGCATCATTTACCACAGTGGCCAGGTGTGCACAATCATTTGAACCCAATTTGAAATGGATAACTCGTGTCAGCCAACAGTGTACTCACTTACCAGGTGACATGAAGTCAACAGCTCTGCTATTTGAAGAGAGCCAACTAGAACATGATGAGCCTGGTGGTGGTCTACAGAACAAACAGACCAGGTGTGTTGAACAGGTGTTTTAACATACCCAGTGTTAACAAAGGAGGCCTATAATACATGAAAAAAACAATCCATTAACATTCCCTTTTATTTCAATGGCAGCTGCTCTACTGGCGCAGGAACCACAAAAAGAACATGATTATAAATATGTAATCTTTGCTTATGATAGACATTTGGCTGTGTGTGCCATGTTGGCATAATTGCCAATACTGATTCGCTGATGCACTGCAAGAACATGCATGGTCCAAAGCCTTCACAAGCGACTACCCTGAGCTGTGAAAGGCAGAGGAAGTTACACTCAGAGACGAATCAGTCATGGTGGGCCACCTGTGGTACCACATCTGTCACATTAATAAAACATATTCCTGATCCCAATGCCCATTCTCATATGTCTACACAGTAAATATTATATTATTTCACACCTCACAAAATGACCTGCACAGCAATCGGGCACTTGGCCACCATCACGTTCAGATGGCAGAAGATCAATAATTTCGCTCCTACATCATGAATGATGGAAAATGAAGCTTATTTGAGCAGAAGTGCAAGGCACTAAAAGAATCACTTGCCTCCCTCTGGGGTCAGTGGTCTCGTCCGCCTACTTTGTGTCTTTCTCCTGATGCTGGATCTGCACACATTGGCGGTGGGAGGGCTGACTCACTGCCTCATTGCACTGAATGGCCTCTTATGGGTTTAATTGAACATGAACAGGAGCTGTTGGAAATGCGGTGTGCGTGTGTAAGTGTGTGAATAGGTATGCATAACAGGGCCCTCTTTAGCTGTCATCTATAAAAAATTGCATGTAATGGCTCATCCCTTTAGAAGAAAGATGAGAGGGTGCAATCACTGTCATCAGTGACTACAAGCTGACAATTGGGCCAACAGACAAGGTTATTATACCTCACCCTATGTTGGAAATCCTTTAGTGATCATAGGACTGTCACAGGAAGGGAAGCGTGTGTTGCTGTCAGATGCTTGTGTCAGAGATGTCAGAGCCTCCGGCCCCCTCACGCAAAGCCTGCTAAAACACCTGGCGATACAAAAAGGTGTCCTCTATCAATCACAAGAAAAGCGTGTTGGAAGCAGTGACATCAGCGCAAGAACGTCCTCTTCTCGTACTGCGAGTTCTTACTCGGGTTAATTGCATCTTTATTTTTCCCTACGCATCTTGTGTCGTTCTCAGCACGGAAGGCCATAATTTAGGGGCAGCGAACTGAAGCTTCAGCAAGCTGTAACTGTAGGTACATTTCACTCTGCAGAGACCCTCGCTGGGAGGAAGGGGGCAGGAAGGGAGACGGGATAGGAAAATCAATAAAGTCATCAAACATGAATTGCACTTTGAAATGACTTCTTAAGTCCCATCAGGCAGAGGTTGAGGAGTAGAGGGGACTTGGGCGATGACTTTTAAATGTCCTTCAGTGGCGTAGACTCTCAATCAACCTCTGTTCTACCTTCATTGAATGGAGCTCAACACTGTAAATGTGTTTGCCTATTCTCAGTCCCCCTTTTATCCACCTCACAGAACACAGACACAATGCCTCTTTACCACCGTTCAGCCTTCAAGTCCATGGGACTCTTTTTATTGTGGATGTTACTTAGGCCACATATTCAAAGATGAACAAAAATTCAGAATTTTATAACAGACTTTTCAATTCATGAGAGGAAGAGGAATTATTGAACTGGATTCAAAGATATTCAACACGGTCACACATTTCGTTAGTCCAACACAAGTTTTGTAAAAACATTTTGACTAATTAAGCCTATTAATTTACTGAAATGTTGATGCACTTTTTCAAAAGTTTAAATGTCTAAATTTATTTCAATATGGTCAAAACGATTAACCGCTGATTTTAATTTTGCCATATAGTGCCACAATATATAAATTATTGAATGATCAAATAATATACATTCAATATGTTCACATTTAAGCATAAGATAATATAATATAATGTAATATAATATAATATACACAGCAAAATCCCCAGAGTTAAATCAACTCTGCTCAGAGAACATGTGGTCCCTCTCTACATAGAGTTAAAATAACACTGAAGCAGAGTTAAAGGGATAGTTCATCCAAAAATGAAAATTCTGTCATTTACTCACCCTCAGGTTGTTCCAAACCTGTACAGATTTCTTTGTTCTGCTGAACACAAAGGAAGATATTTTGAAGAATGTGGGAAACTGAACTTTTTTGGGGCACCATTGACTTACATAGTATTTTTTTTTTTCTACTATGGAAGTCAATGGTGCCCCAAAGCAGCCTAGTTACAAACTTTCTTCAAAATATCTTCATTTGTGTTCAACAGACCAAAGAAATTTGTACAGGTTTGGAACAACTTGAGGGTGAGTGAATGATGACAGAATTTTCATTTTTGGGTGAACTATCCCTTTAAAGTTAATGAGATAATATGCTGTTTGTGGAGTTGTTTAATCAGATATTGAGAGATTTAATGTCTTTTGTCTTTAGTTGAGTTAATCTTAGGCTGTGGCTGGAAGTCAGTTGTAGTTCTTGTGTTTCTCTTCAGTGATTCTGCTTGTTAACAGCAGGTGTTCATCACTAATGCTCAAACATCACTTAATCACTTAATTATCTCATTAACTTTAACTCTGCTTCAGTGTTACTTTAACACTATATAGAGAGGGACCATATGTACTCTGAGCAGAGTTAATTTAACTCTGGGGATTTTGCTGTGTACTTTAACCATGCACACTGGGACACCCATGGTACTGTGAGTACCCATATCTGTTAAACATTCACCTGAATCTGTTAAAACATTCACCTGAATCTGTTCTGCTTAAATTTTAATATTATTATATTCATAATATTAATATTTTTAGAGCCATGTACAAGCTCAAGCAAATGATGTCCTTAATGAAAACATGTGGCAATATGCATCACACTGTTCCTTTAAAACAAAACCATGCAATGGCTCATCCAAATTCTAAAACTTGTGATTCAAACTGTTGATTCAGTGGGGATATTTTTTCTAGTTTAACCGGAGGCATTGATTATTCCATAAATATATGCTATGCATTGCCAAAGAGGATAGCTGAGAATCTGTTTACAACATATTGTACTCCCACTCAGACCTGATAATAATTCCCTTTAAAAAGATCTGAACTTTTTTATCCAGCTTGATAAGTTGACTATATAACTTTGTCACAATCAAGACTTAAAATGCGTGCACGCGCACACGTGCACACACACATAGATGTTGGTGCACCTATCATTATGAGTACATTAATGGTTTTGGTACAAACTGTATATTCTATCCCCCTACACTAACCCTACTCCTAAACCTACTCATCACAAAAAAGTTTCTGCATTTATACATTTTTAATAAAACATTGTTTAGTATACTTTTTAAGCCATTTTAATTACTAGGACTCAGTAAATGCCCTCATTAACCACATTTACGTTGTAATACCAGTGTAATACCCATGTCATTATACTCATATGCATATTTGTGTCCTCATAAATCATATAAACAAGCGCGCGCGCACATACACACACTGCACATTTATCTATTTAAAGCCAGAAACTTCAGATCTTGTAGTTGATGATACAATTTAGCATAATTATCTAAAGACTCTGCTCTCGAACCTTTGTGACACTTTCAACTTACCAGAAAATCACCTTTTATTTAAAGCAAGAGGTGACATTGTTACATGCCCAGTGTATAATCTGTAAGAAAGGCACCATCCCTCTCTGGAGGATTAAATGGCCTCGTATGCCCTTGTCTGTTCCCACGCTAGGGGTAAATAAAGGTGAATTAGCGAGATTACTCACTTATCCTAATTAAGCTGCTGTAAATGACCCCTTGACAGCAGCAGAACTGCCCTCATGAGCTTCTAACCAAGGCGCTGTAGGAGGAGCCTTTCCTGAACATGGCTTTTTATTTCTTTGAGTCACAATAGAGTCCCATCACGCCTTTGAGGGTTGAGAAAGAAAAATTACTGAAATAATTAATTCCCAAACACTTGTGTACCCAGACACTTCTTTACACTCACGCATGTTCCTACACAAATATGAGAATATGGTTGTGCAGATTATACTTAAAAAAATGCCCACACACATCATTATAAGGAACGCTGTTAATTAGTTGCACCTGGTGGATTCGTCTCAGAGGAAGAGACGGACTATTATTGCGGGCCACAGTTGAAGGGCACCAGTTAATCTGAAAAATGGACCTGAATGTGAAGGGTGGAAATAAAATGCGGGCCAGTTCAAAAGAAATTTCAGCTGTTCTGTGATCCATTAAAGCAAAAAAGGGGACCAGAGAATGTAACACAAAATTTTGTGAGCCTATACTCACAAATATTGCACAAAATTGTAGCCCTATCAAACTCAGAAATTGTTTTCCATTAACACCTTCCACTTTATTTCTGTTTTTTCTTTCTCTATATCTGTCATTTTGTGCAGTTCTGCACATTCTGGGGCAGTAACCGTGTTTTTGACGCTGTGACCAGCAGCTGGCACAGCCTTTTCCAGCTGCCTTTAGCAATGGATTCATGCTGAGAAATGACCAGCTCAGCAAATGACACACAGCAGACAGAGAGGAAATAAGAAATCAAGTTGCTTTTGCCAAACAAAAACCCTTGGAAATGTTCAAATGGAATCTCCACATGGAGAGTTGTGAATAACTTAGTCATTATGTTTTGACTTTCTCAAAAAAAAAAAAAAAGAAGTGATTTTTCTTTGTCGTTCTTTGGGAATTAGTCCATTTGAGGCTGAATACTACATACAGAGCCATACATCAGGCTTAAAGAGGGCATCAATGGAAGCATGAAAAAAGTTTCCTCAAAACCTTTAGGGTTCCCCATTTAAAACAGCATGCTCAGAAGGTTTTTTTTTTTTTTATTAATTGATACGCTGAAGCTGGACGCAACAAAATCAAAAATGAAAGTCAATAGTCAGACACCCACTGAAGGGAAAAAAAAAAAAAACCTTAAGGATAGACAAAAGGGGTGAAATTATATTACCACTTTTACTGCAGGGTGAAAAAAGAAACAAATAGGTAAGAAATCATAAGACTATATTTGAGAGCTGCTTTATACTCAGCCTCCACTGCAGCATAACCACTTGATCAATCTGACTGGTTCAGAGGGAGAGATGTATCTACAGGTAAGTGGAGGCTGATCAGTGCTGCGTTTCCAAAAAGCATTATAAGCCTAAATATCGTAGAAAACATTGGCACCAATGATCTGTACAATCGGCAACACTTTGTTTTGATGGTCCACCTTAAGCCCAAAACACACCAAGCCGACGGTCAGCCGTCGGGCAGTTTTTGTTCGTCGGCCGACTAAGTTTTCTCAGTTCTGCACCGTCAGATGAATTTGGTCCTCGTCAGGTTTTTTCAGGTGATTTGACATGCCGAATCGGCATCGGAACTGGTCGGTCAGTTGGTGCCATCTGATCATTCTGATTAGCTGTTCAGCTACTGCCAACTATTGGTACGGAAATGCATTTCTTCTTACGCAGGCGCAGAATGGACGTGCTACTTCGCTGTTGGGTGTCGAACATCGGTTCGCTTCTGCTTTCGTTGCCAATAGTTTGTTGGCGTCGTCTTTGTGTGTTTTGGGCTTTAGACATTCTACTATTCTATACTATTCATTCTACTGTCAGCTATCAGTTATTATAGTATTAGTAGACTACACTTTATTTTGACTCTCCCCCATGACATTCTACTGACTATAAGTAACTTTACAACTACAGGTGCTGGTCATATAATTAGAATATCGTAAAAAAGTTCATTTTTTTATTGTAAATTATTTTAAAAAATGAAACTTTCATATATTCTAGATTCCCTACATGTAAAGTAAAACATTTCAAAAGGTTTTTTTTTTTAATTTGTTGATTAGAGCGTACAGCTAATGAAAGTCCAAAATCCAGTATCTCAAAATATTAGAATATTTACATTTGAGTTTCATTAAATGACCATCCCTACAGTATAAATTCCGGGTATCTTTTGTTCTTTGAAACCACACTAATGGGGAAGACTGCTGACTTGGCAATGGTCCAGGAGACAATCATTGACACCCTCCACAAAGAGAGTAAGTCACAGAAGGTCATTACTGAATGGGGTGGCTGTTTACAGAGTGATGTATCAAAGCATATTAAATGCAAAGTTGACTGGAAGGAAGAAATTGGGTAGGCAAAGGTGCACAAGCAACAGGGATGACCGCAAGCTTGAGAATACTGTCAAGTAAAGCCGATTCAAACACTTGGGAGAGCTTCACAATGAGTAGAATGAAGCCGGAGTCAGCGCATCAAGAGTCACCACACTCAGACATCTTCAGGAAAAGGACTACCAAGCCACTTCTGAACCAGAGACAACGTCAGAAGCATCTTACCTGAGCTAAGGAGAAAAAGAACTGGACAGTGAACAGTGGTCAAAAGTCCTCTTTTCAGATAAAAGAAAATTTTGCATTTCATGTTGAAATCATGGTCCCAGAGTCTGAAGGAAGACTGGAGAGGCACAGAATCCAAGCTGCTTGAAGTCTAGTGTGAAGTTTCTGAAGTCAATAATGATTTGGGGGGGCCGTGACGTCTGCTGGTGTTGGTCCATTGTGTTTTATCAAGTGCAAAGTCAATGCAGCCATCTTCCAGGAGATTTTGGAGCACTTTATGCTTCCATCTGCTGACAAGCTTTATGGAGATGCTGATTTCCTTTTCCAGCAGGACTTTAGCACCTGCCCACAGTGCAAAAACCACTTCCAAGTGGTTTGCTGACCATGATATTACTGTGCTTTATTGGCCAGCCAATATGCCTGACCTGAATCTATGGGATATTTTCAAGAGAAAGATGAGAAACAGTCGATCCAACAATATACAGATGATCTGAAGGCTCAATAGTGCCTCAGCAGTGCCACAGGCTGATCACTTCCATGCCACACTTCACTGATGCAGTAATTTGTGCTAGGAGCAAGTCATTTGCTGTAATATGTCCTGCCGATCAAGTATTGAGTGCACAAAAGAACATACTTTAAAGAACTTGAACTTTTCTGTTTTGCAAATCCATTTTTTGATTGATCTTAGGAAATATTCTAATATTTTGAAATACTGGATTTTGGACTTTCATGAGCTGTACGCTCTAATCATCAAAATTTAAAAAAAAAAACTTTTGAAATGTTTTACTTTACATGTAGGGAATCTAGAATATATGAAAGTTTCATTTTTAAAAATAATTTATAATAAAAAAATGAACTTTTTGATGATATTCTAATTATATGACCAGCACCTGTACATGTCAAACAGTGTTGCCAAATCCGCGGTTTTCCCGCGAATTCGGGCTACTTTAACACTGTTGCCGCGGGTTGAAGTGTCCCCAAATAACATGATATTTAGTCTCTGGAATGCGAATTTTACCAGGAAAACCCTGACAAAAAACACGGATTTTAGCCCCCAGGAACGTGATTTTTACCGGGGGAATCCTCCTACAGATTTTTTTATACCTGATAAACTATAAAAATCAAAGATGATTCAAAATTACAAATAATGCCAAATAATATACTTGTATATAAATAATACTAAAATAGCACCATAAAGCTGTAGCTACAAAACTGCTACAAATGTATACCCAGAAAAACACATTTGACCTCATGTTTATGTGTCCCTTAATCCCCAACAGCATCTTCTGAGAGCGGTTTTATCTAATAATTTCATTGATTACCATCCACTCATAACAGCCTCCATCTCCCACTGCTGCACATCTGGTACATCCACCACTGAGACTCAAGAGCACTTCAAGTGTTCCACTTCCCTAATGTACACACACACACACACACACACAGTTAGCAGTGCATTAACCAGCACTCTCAGAAAAAAATGTGTAAAAATCTTTTTTACAGGTTTTTACCTTTAGGGGTACAACAGCTTGTCACTGGGGCAGTACCCTTAAACTGACATCTTTGTACCATATAGTTACCCCTTAAAGGTTCATAGTACTACCTTAATGTATGTATTGCTGCTCTAATGTAATAATATGCACCTTTTGGGGGGGTCACAAAAAGGCCCAGTGACAAGCTGTTGTACTTGTACCCCTAAAGGTACAATTTTTACACATTTTTTTTTTCTGAGAGTGTGCCAATACAACTATCTAACAGAACATTTCAGAAGATCTAGCAAACTCCAAACTGTTACATGCTCTGTTGCAGGAACCACCACATGAATGATGCCTGCTTCTAGTCTAAGATGAATTCCCTATCATCTTCCATCATCGAGAGACAAAAGAAGCACCACTCATTTATACCGAGGGTTCTGACGGCAGGAGATTAATCAGCACAGCCAGGTCGGGGGCAATGGCATGGATGAACAGTCACATGAGAACGCCGCTGGGTCTCAGTGGAGAGCCAACTTCCTGCTGAGACAGGAAGTGTTCTCATCTTTGGGCCAATCAAGATGTAATCTGCACTGCTGTGTCATGCAATAGTGGCCTTATTTTGACGAGCAGGGTTGGCAAGAATGGGCTCTACAGTACAGGAAAAAGTAATTAATAAAACTTAGTCTGGCTGCATATCTATTCAAATGCCTATTAAACAAAATTAAGAATAATCAGTGGTTGTAATGCTCCTATTTAACATTTGATTTCTGCTGCAGTAATCATTAGAAAACAATTAAATAAAACCAAAATTGCAATTTGGCTTAGTGTGATTTCTCAGATCACAAAGTAAATATATGTGCTGCGGTTTTCCTTCAAAAAGTTTGATGGTTTAACATTTGAAAATGAAGACAGCTATAAATATTAGTATTGTAATTTTACAGTTGTAATGTAAAATTATTATTATATTATTGTTTTTAATTACTTGATTTTTTTTTTTTACATTTAACTATTACAATAGTAATATTTCAGATTTTGTTTATATTTAGTGATAATAATAATAATAATAATTATCATTATTATTATTATTTTATAGCCATATTGATATATAATCACAACATTTTGCCCAAATTGTGCAGCTATACAAACCTGGATTTTTTTTTTATTGCACTTTAAATCACAATTTAAAAAAAAAAAATCACAATTACAATTTTTTTTTCTCCTCAAACTATGCAGCCCTACCAGGTGATCAAGATGCAATATATAAGCCTAATTTACTAAAAAGTAAGCATATTTGCACTAAGTCATGACAATTTTAAATTAAATTAAATAATTATTATATTATAAATAAATAAAAATAATGTCATATTAAACAATATTTAATTCCATTTTTTTTTTTTTTTTTCATCTAGAGGCCACAGAGTCCCACCATAAAAATGTTATCCCAGGCAATTTTAGTGATGTCCTTGTGTTCAAAAATATTTCTGTGATGAGGACCACCGACACTATACATATTCTTTTGCCATTTTATGATTGCAACAAAAATGCTTCACCTGCCACGAAGTAATTTTTCTTTTCCTGCTGTGTTGATAAAACTGTTATGAAGGCCCTCGGTCACAGCAGCTACGGTCCAGTGAGCGTCACTGAGTATTAGGCAACAACAGCAAACTCTGATCAATAATTCCAATTTAATGAAACTGTATACGCGTCAACACCATATGGATTTTTGCTTTATGGCCAGGACCTAGAGGTCATTGTTAGACAATAAGACTTGAGCCGTCATACCGAGGAACATAGATTGAAGTCCAGACTCTCCTCCCAGGAGCTGATTTTGATGAGCTGTCAATAGATGCGGCACAATGAAGCACCACAGAAATCTATGCTCAATGACACATTAATGTTATTATCTCCCTGTCACACTAAACAAGCCGTTCACAGGAGCGGAGGAAAAAAATTACAAGCACGCTGAAGTAGCTCATTGCCTGCCCTCGCCCGTTACCTTAATAATAAGGTATTGATTGGATTTGCACAGACGGAGCTAAAGGTTCAAGAGCAGGAAAAAAACTGGAACATGTCATTTAGAGAGTAAAATGGCTATTAAGAAAAGCACACTTACTCTTGGAGTTTACAATGGTGCACATAAATGTCACACCAGGTTACGGCTACAAAAGCACTTTGTTTTCTGTATCTGTGCCATGGTATGTAGGAATTTAGGGCAAGGAAAAAAGGTGAGAGAAGCAATAAAATAGTTCATTATAGGAATGGACCTTGTAACTGCAAAATGGGATTTTGATTTGCTTGTGTAGGTAAGTGTGGGTCAAGGTTTGACTGGTTAGCATGGCCCAGTTAGTCCCTGCTGGTCAATGTCATAACTACACCATCTGGCTGCAAAAAAAGCATGTTTCTCCATCGATACCCTAATTCATACAAAATATTTTCTGCAAGCAACATATAATATGCAAACGTTTCATTATATTAGAATGCATGTTTTACCATTGCCCAATACATACAATACATTCCCAATCTTAAAAAGGGATATATATATATCCCTTTTTAAAATTGGGAATATATATATATATATATACAAAAGAATTATTCTGACATTTTTGATATATTTTTACTAGTGGGTGCAGGACACTAAAGTTCATTTAATGTAAGTGAGATAGCAAAACATATTATACCCAAAAATTATTCATACAGTGGACTACCAGTAAAATTGATAAAAACCAAAAATTATTCAGACACTTTGACCTGACCATGTTTTGCTTAAGTGTTTTCTGACATAATTAAGATTATTTTTTTCTGACAGTTTAACTCTGAGATCTTGTCATATTTTATTAACATTTTTTTAAACTATAGTGAATAAACTGTATTAATGAATGAAATGTTCAAGGTGTCTGAATAAATTTTGGTTTGACTGTATATATATATATTTATTTATATATACATACATACGTACATACATAATCGTTCTCGTCGTTGTTCTGTCGTATAATCGTTCTAATGTTCGGCTATCATCCACAGACCTCAAATATGGCTTATCATTTGAAACACGTATAGTAGCAACTTTACATGGCCACTCACTTTAACGTTAACCAAGATAAATGTGGACTATTATTAGGCACATATCCAAGTGTTTGTGCAGAGTGTGGAAGCTAAAGTATAGAGCGCTTACAGCATGACAATTCAAATCGAAAATAATTACTCTCTGTTTATGTAATCCATATGAAAGAGGCATTTCTTGCTATAGGTTTGTCCATACTGCGATGGTGAGGCAGCATCGTCAACTTCATGTTTGCAACCGACACTGACTCAGAAAACACTAGTTTATTAATAAATAATTAAAATGTCTCCTTAATATTTTGTTCCCGACACATTCATAATCATTACTTTTGCCGGTTCTTTGCGGCAAGCTTTATGCGTGCAATTGAGAGCACTTATTATTGTTTATTATTCTCTTCAGTATATATTTAAGTAATTAAATTAATATAAACATGCAATTAATCGACTAATGGCTTAAATGAAAGACTAATAGTCGACTAGAAAAATCTTTAGTCCAGCCCTGGAAGACAGCTGGTGGCCACACAAGATACTCACTACGACTTTTGATACTGACCCCACTTTGTTCAAGAACTCATTATTTCATTTATGTACGTCAAACGTCTTTGAAATATGTTTAGTTTATATCTCAATTGTTAAATCTTTTTATGTTCATACAGATATTTTATATACAGATATATACAGAAATTTGCTGGGGGAAAAAGCAGTTGAAAGTGGAAGGCCAAATATATACATCAGGAAAACTCTGAAAATATAATTATGATATAATAATTATTGAAACTATACATATTATATCTATGTAAAACATTAATTAGCTATACAGTTTTGGACCATTTTTATATATATATATATATATATATATATATATACACATATATATATATATATATATATATTTTTTTTTTTTTTTTTTTTTTTTTTTTTTACCATATGGGTTCTGTCCAGAGATCATGTTCCAGTCAAGCAATTGCCTTTTGAGATGAATAGGAATGGTAACAGATACTCTGCTTTATGTATTATAAACGTCCTTGGCTGTATGCTGGAGAGAGAGAGAGGAATACAGAGGACAAAACAAATAAGAGGTCAGAATGAACATGTATTTTTGTCTTTGCACCCTAAGCAATATTATTATTTTACTACCGGGCCTTCAATTACATTTTAATGACCTAAAGCCACAAAGTATGACAAACGCTGATCGATTAAGGTCAAAGTGTATGGAGAGGTGAAGAATTAAGTCTAAATTAGAGAGCTCTCCTCCACATCCACCCCAGCGACTGTAAAGATCCTACTTTGCACTTTTTCAAAAAATGGGACAGAAAAAGGCAATCGCGCTCATCACGTGGCTTTGTGTGACATTTTTGGAGGATGAGAAGAAGGATAGATCACTTAAGCTAAAGGAAGTACAGTGGGTGAGCGAAAAAGAGAGAGAGAGAGGAAGATTTCAAGCCTGAAAAATAATCACAAATGAATTTGAAGCAGTAACACCACAATGACCCAGCTATAGCCCCCCCCCCAGCCTCATATTTATTCATCAGATACGGCTTTATGATCTTTTTATGGAAAACTCAAACATCTTTCAAATGCTTTCCTTGCTTCACGAACCAATCCGGCACATTTGAGTGTGTGTTTGTGAGTGAGTTTCCCCTGAAAACCCATTTTGATCTATACACCTCTGTTCCTAATCAATGATCTTATTATTTTTGATGCACTCCTCTTACTGCCAGGAGCGGTTTAGCCAATAAATACAAGTCCCTATATCAGTCACTCTCTCACTCTGATCAATCTTTGTTCCGCTATTTGAGAGAAAAGCTTTAAACGTGGATCTAATTTTGTTACACCAAAGAAGCTCATAGGTGGAGGAAAATCTTTGTTCTAGTAGATCTGAGACAAAAGTTTGCTAGAGGAGTTTTGAAATTAAGTGTTTTTAGATATCGGTTCCCTTGCCCACTTGTGTTGCCCGTTGTTAGTAGTCAGGGCAGATAAGGGTTTGCAGTCTTTTTTCTGTAATTTTTCCAGACTTGCCCAAATATTGGACTGTCAGTGCAGTATATCAACTTTATTAATGAGCAGTTTTCTCTTGGGTAAAAACAAACAGTTTTACTTGCCAACTCTGATTATGTCATCACTGAAGGATAAATGGGATACAGACCAGACAGAAATTCAAACTAACTAGACTAAACAAATGTAGTCCATTAAGCTTGATATTATTCTGTGGTGCTTTTTCCATTTCCAAATTTGACTTTGCTAACAATCACCAACCCCTAGGTGACCTTTACATGTATAATGTCTGTGAGGGCAATAGCTTATTCCGGGAAGATTGGGTTTTAAAGTGGGTTTAAAACTCACACTGACGCATCTCATCAGGAATTCGAAGGCGTTGTTGTCCTCAGGCGGCGAGCTGGACCGCCAGCCATCTTGACGAGGCCTAATCTCATTTTAGATGAATGTAAATATTTATCGAGCCTCTGATTTAATCACAGAGAAGCATACTGAAAATGCAGCACTTACCCATTATCTTGTAAATCTTGCTGCACACTTCTCCTTTTTCTCTATTACTGCACACCGTAATGAGTTGAGGGCTGCCTGAAGGAATAATCACCCAGCATGCTGAGTGGCCACGTGCCTCCTCAAGCGCTTTTTTTTTTTTTTTTTTTTTTTTTTTACAGCACTTGTCCATGGCTGTCACATCTTATCCTGGATATCACATATCTAAGGAACAGAATTATTGGCTCAACAACTTTAAGTGTTAAGTGTCTTACTTAAAAAGAGGAATGGTTTAAAGATGGTATGAAAAAGTAGAAGAATACACATACATAGGCAGGAGAGATGTATATATAGAAATGGGCCAATAATAAAACCTATTAGTTTTTTTCCATTATTCATTAGTTAGAAACTTACCTCTAGTAAAAAGTGTTTTTAAGTCTGCCTGATTTCCAGTTCTACTGCTCAGACTGCCGATGAGTCTGAGAAAGTAATCTTAAAGGAAAATACAGCAGAGTTAATAAAGTCAACAAAATAACTTTTATTAAAAAGTGAAGTGTAATCATCTGGGATTTAACCCTCTATAGACTCTAATTCTTTGGTTTTCCAGCATCTTCTGCATATTTGAACCCTTTCCAACAATGACCGTATTATTTTGAGACCCATCTTTTCACACTGAGGACAACTGAGGGACTCAAACACAACTATTACATAGTGTGCAAACATTCACTGATGCTCCAGGAGGAAACATGAGGCATTAAGAGCCGGGAGTGTAAACTTTTGAACAGGATGAAGATGTGTAATATTTTTTTTTAAAGAGCATATTTTTTTCATTTAGTACTACCCTTCAGAAGCTACAGAAGAAATGTGCATGTCTTCCAGAACAAAAAATAAGTACAATTTACCATGATTTTTAAATTTAAAAAGTTTTCAGCTCCCCGGCTCTTAATGTGTATCGTGTTTCCTTCTGGAGCATCAGTGAATCCTCAATGGTCCTCAGTGTGAAAAGATGGACCTCAAAATCATAGTCACTGCTGGAAAGGTTTCAAATATGCAAAAAAAATGCTGGAAAACCAAGTAATTTGCGGGACCTGGAGGATTTTTCTGATGAACAGTGAGCAGTTTAACTGCACAGGACAAACAAGGGATTCACGAACAACCATCACAAAGCAAAAAAACAGCCATGGATCATTTAGGTTTAGGTTATTTTTATAAATTCAGCTATTATTTTGTCTTGTGGACTATATGTAAACATCTTTATCTTATTCAGGACAGTACTAAATAAAAAATAACATTATGCAGATTCTGCAAGGTGTATGTAAACTTTTGACTACAACTGTATATATATATATATATATATATATATATAGTTCTTTTTGCAGTCTTTAACATGGTATTTATGCAGTCTTCCTGCAGAAGGCCGTAATCTGTGGAAATCACTCTGAGGTAGAAGCAGTTTTTAAGGAGAGAGTGAAAAAAAAGATCCAGGGAAAGTCACTCACTATAAGATGTGGTTTCTTAAAGGTTCAGTGTCATTCCTCCTCTGCTCAAATCTCCACTTTGGTTCACAATGGAGTTGAGCTTTTCTACCCTCTCTATGCTTCAGGGGTTTTGAAGCAAAGTTAAGCTTTTGACTTCGTTATTATGGTTATATTTAGAATACTTTTACCTCAATCAGTGTGGAACTTGAATGCATAGCACCTTTTTGTTACATGTTCTGTTTTAAAGAATGGGTTTTACTTGAGCCCATGACTTCAAGGCCCAAAGTCATCAAATTAAAAAAAAAAATATATGTATATATATATATATATCTAAATCTTAAAGGAACAGTTCACCCAAAAATTAAAATTGTCATCATTTACTCATCCTAATGTTGTTCCAAACCTGTATGAATTTCTTTAAAAATGTGTAATGGAAGAAAGAAACATTAGGTTTTTTGGATTAACTCCTTTGGACAATTTCCTTAAATTATGCATGTTTGTTAAAAGTTTGATGTTGTTTGACCTCTGTTGAAGTGCTTTGAGCAGGTAAACAGTTTGAGTCTAAGGCTGACATGCCTAATTCAGAAGCTGACATATAGCATATGTCAGACACTTCCCAACCCTAGACAACTTTCCCTGTCAAACTTCAATCAAACTCCAGCAGCCAGGTGAGATGACCTTTTAATGTCAATGCTTGATCTTTTGTCGAACCTCACTGACAAATTAGAAATGAGAAAGGGTCGATCAGGCCAGGGTGGAAATTAGGAGGAACTTGGAAGGCTTTCTCCAGATCTGTAACTGCATATGTTTTTAAAAATAACAAACTACCCTTGATATTCATTTCCCAGTGCAGCTTGACCCAAAATACACCACAATTTTATTATTATTATGTTATTATTATTATTTTATTTTATTTTATTGCTATTCATTGCCATGATATTACCAATTCAAATAGCCGAACTAGTGTCTGTAAATTAGCTTATATTTTGGCACCTTCCAAACATATTAACTCCGAGCAGCGTGAGGTCTGAATAAGGGCTCCCCTAATTGTACGCGGCACCAAATTTACATTTACGACCTTAATCCAATATAAATCCTCATATTCCTGGAATAGATTGATATTATGTCAGGCCAGAGTGCAATAAAGAGTCGATCAGCGGGTCGGACAAGCGGCATCAAGATCTAATTGGGATTTATTCTAAAGACTGACATAGCTCTTGCTGATGCCAATTTGGGGCTGATCAATTGGCACAACTCATTCTTGTAGCCAACTCCCTGCAGAACATTAACCGACCACCTGGCCGCCATACAGCCAATGAGGTGAAGCGCTGATGTATATAAATCAGTGATATGCTCCGAGAAGACGCAGACCCCAAGGATGCATGTGCCCTAGAATTGACTCCACAAGAAACTAGTGGCTGATAAACTTTATGTTGTTAATGTAATACAGTTATAAATTAGGTAAGCCAGGTAATTTTCTTAGAAGAGGATTTCACAATAACAGCATATTGGTTCATTACGGTGGAAAGTATCAGGGGAGTAATATTACAGAGATGCGCTGAGAATATAATGTGCAAAAGTCTATGCCAAAATCCCTTCGGAAAAAAAAATGTTGTGAAAATCCCCTACTGTATCCATAATGCTTTTTATAGAATAAACATACAGTGTATGAGCATTTGACTTATTCTGTGACCCACAGGCAGAATGAAGGCCAAGTGATTGTGTCAGGGTGGTACAGCATTAAGAACTGAATTGAGAATACCTTTTAAATTTCAATTAAATTCCTTAATTTAATTTGGATTTGAATGGAGATAGCAAACAACATGGAAAATTGCAATTTTAATGGTAGGAAGTAGAATTAAAATGTATTTAAATATAAAGAAATTTATACAGGTGCATCTCAATAAATTAGAATATCATGAAAAAGTTTTTTTTTTTTCCTTTCTGTAATTTAATTCAAAAAGTAAAACTTAAATATATTCTAGATTTATTAGACATAAAAGAAAAAAATTTCCAGACTTTTTTGTTTTCATTTTGATGATTACAGCTTGCTGCTCATCAAAATCAAAAAATCAGTATCTCAAATTATTAGAATATTTAATTTCAAGTTCTATTAAATTACCATTCTCAGGGTATAAATACTGGGTTTAGGTCAGTAATCCCAACAGCAGTCATGGGAAAGTCTGCTGACTTGACAGTTGTCCAGAAGACGATCATCAAGACCCTCTACAATGAGGGTAAGCCACAGAGGGTCATTGCTGAAAGAGCTGGCTGTTCGCAGAGTGCTGTGCCAAAGCATATTCATGGAAAGTTGACTGGAAGGAAAAAGTGTGGTAGGAAAAGGTGTACAAGTGAAAGGAAT
This sequence comes from Ctenopharyngodon idella, assembly GCF_019924925.1. Lineage (NCBI taxonomy): Eukaryota > Metazoa > Chordata > Actinopteri > Cypriniformes > Xenocyprididae > Ctenopharyngodon > Ctenopharyngodon idella. The sequence goes on along the minus strand of NC_067235.1, from coordinate 18,329,524 downwards.
GACCGTAGGCTTGAGAAGACTGTCAGGCGAAGCCGATTTAAGAACTTAGGAGAGCTTCAAAAGGAGTGGACTGAAGCTGGAGTCAGTGCATCAAGAGCCACCGCACACAGACGTCTTCAGGAAATGGGCTACAACTGTCACATTCCACGTACCAGGCCACTTCTGAACCAAAGACAACGTCAGAAGCATCTTACCTGGGCTAAGGAGAAAAAGAACTGGACTGTTGCTCAGTGGTACAAAGTGCTCTTTTCAGATGAAAGTAAATTTTGCATTTTATTTGGAGATCAAGGTCCCAGAGTCTGGAGGATGAGTGGAGAGGCACAGAAACCATGTTGCTTGAAGTCCAGTGTGAAGTTTCCAAAGTCAGTGATGATTTGGGCTGCCATGTCATCTGCTGGTGTTGGTCCACTGTGTTTTCTGAAGTCCACAGTCAACGCAGCCATCTACCAGGAAACTTTAGAGCACTTCATGCTTCCTTCTGCTGACAAGCTTTATGGAGATGCTGATTTCATTTTCCAGCAGGATTTGGCACCTGCCCACACTGCCAAAGGTACCAAAAGCTGGTTCAATGACCATGGTGTTACTGTGCTTGATTGGCCAGCAAACTCGCCTGAACTGAACCCCATAGAGAATCTATGGGGTATTGTCAAGAGGAAGATGAGAGACACCAGACCCAACAATGCAGATGAGCTGAAGGCTGCTATCAAAGCAACCTGGGCTTCCATTACACCTGAGCAGTGCCACAGGCTGATTGCCTCCATGCCACACCGCATTGATGCAGTAATTCATGCAAAAGGAGGCCCAACCAAGTATTGAGTACATAGACATGAACATACTTTTCAGAAGCCTGACATTTCTGTTTAAAATATCCTTTTTTTTATTGATCTTATGAAGTATTCTAATTTATTGAGATAGTGAATTGGTGGGTTTTTGTTAAATGTGAGCCAAAATCATCACAATTAAAAGAACCAAAGACTTAAAGTACTTCAGTCTGTGTGCGTTGAATTTATTTAATACACGAGGTTCCACAATTTGAGTTGAATTACTGAAATAAATTAATTTTTCCACGACATTCTAATTTATTGAGATGCACCTATATGGCTGTAATTTTTAACTACAAAAGCAATGTTTTTCAAGAGAAATTTTGAATGTTGACTTGACAAAGCTTTGTTTGAAAGTTAGAGAGGCAGACCGATAAATACACTGACTGATGGATAGATACTGTAGATAGACTGACAAAATAGAAAAATAGATTTTCCACCGCAGGAACTTTCCTCAGGAACTAGGGACTTTGGGGTGGTACTCGATGTGTTTCGACTAGTGGTGTAAAAATATATTGTGTCACAATATATCGCAATACAAAAATTCAACATGTATAATGGATAGTGACAATATGTATTGTTTATAGTTCAACCAAAATGAAAATTACTGTGTGAGAAAAAATTCAAGTTTACAGAGTGTTTTAGTGTCAGTACTACATTGAACTACTATATATAATGTTGAATATAATGCAATGGGGGAATATTTGTGTGTCCTGATAATGCCAAATATCTTCCCAGTAAAATGTAGCCTACATTATTTTATATATATCTAGTCAGTGACAGAGTGCAAGCGTATTCATATTTTTCTGTATTTTCAGCTTCACAGTCATGAATATTTCTATTCTAGTATCAACATTGTCCTGTGCTTTGGGTTACCAGCACCAAGTGAAGTATCGCAATAATATTGTATCGTGAGTTCAGTATCATGATATGTATCGAATCGTGACATGAGGGTATTGTTACCTAGTTTCGACTGCAGGAACCAGGGTCTAAATGAAGTTCCGGGTAAAAATTTCCCCCTCAGAAAGTCCCTGCTCACAAGGTAGTACTTTTTCAAAGTTCAGGAACTTTCGGGGGTGGGACTTGGGCGCTGAGCATGCTGATTGGTTGACTTTAAGCAGCATTTTGATTGGTTGACTCCATGCAGCATTTTATTTCAACCACCATTTTTAAAAGTCTGTTGCGGTGCGTGCAGTAAAAAATACGATCGATGACGAGGTTCAGGCTTTATTAAGCTTATACAGTATGTGGAGGATGAAATCCAGCGGGAACTGGAAAGTCGCACGCAATCCTACGTCACCGGACTAATCTTCACGGTACTTTAGACCGCGATGGAAACACAGACAGCAACAGGTCTAGGGGGGAAAAGTTCCTGGCAAAAAAGGTTCTGGGACAAATTTTAGCATGTAATTTTGGTGGAAACGAGGCTAAATAGATGTAAAGATACTCTAGAGACAGATAGTCAGATCAACAGAGAGATAGACAGACAGACAAAGATAGATAAACAGACAGACTGATGGATAGATAATATAGATAGACAGGCAGATTGGTCAGATTGACAAAGAAAGATAGACAGATTGACAGAAAGATAATGTATAGATCAAGGGTGTCTAATCCTACTCCTGGAGGGCCACTGTCCTGCAGAGTTTAGCTCCAACTCTAATTAAACACACCTGAACCAACTAATCGAGGTCTTGTACTAGAAACTTCCAGGCAGGTGTGTTGAGGCAAGTTGGAGCTAAACTCTGCAGTACAGTGGCCCTCCAGGACCAGGTTTGGACACCACTGGTCTAGATAGATAAACAAACAGATAGGGCTCGAAAATTCCTCTTCCTGCCATTCTAATTCCAAATCACCTTGTTGAGCGGTGTGACCAATTCTGAACAACCCTATGGAATTGTTGGGTGGCAGCGATGTACCTGCTTACTGAGGATCTATAATCCTTAATGGCTTTGAAGGCCAAACTCTGTCAGGAATTATTCGTTGGGCTGGATAAAAATGGAAGAAGGGAGGGAGCGGGGCATTTGGGTTGATTTATGGCAATGTCAGACAGATTGTAGCGCCCGCATGCTTGAGGTTGTGCCCTGTAATGGAGCGTCATTAGCGAGTCGCGTGTTTGCTTCGGACGGGGCCGAGGCCTGGGCACGGGGCTCAAGACCGCTGATTAGATATGCAGAAAGAGAACTGTGACTGCCTGAGGGGAGGCACTCGATGTGTGGTCAAACGAAAATGAATTTAACGGGATCTAATGGGGTTTGAGCCCTTTCTCTCCCTCCCGTGAAGCCAATGGCATGGTTAATATAGCGGGAAGATGGGCGGATCACGGAATGGAGGCTGAAGGGAGCGTGGAAAGGATTCAAGGAGCTCGGGGGTCAGCGCCGTGTCACATGTCGCTTCTGGAGCGAACGCTCACGACGTGCTACCATCAGATCTGAGATCAGTGGAGTAAGGCTTTCGTCTGCCTCGATGGAACCGCCGCATGAGTTGTCGCCTTGAGTTTAGCTGATGCCAGCGTCGTGCTGTTTAACGTGCAGGGCATGACCAAGCAGCCTAGCTGCTCCGCATTACTGACTGCTGCCTCTACGAGACCTTGGTGAGACATTAACAGCATGGAAGAGGTATAATTGCCAACGTTGCATATGGACGAGCAGAATGGACTCACCTTGAAAATGTTTTACAGCCAAAAGGGGAACGGACCCTGGCAAGTGTACTTTAGTTCCCCAGTGAGGTGTTTAGCTTCTTTATAGAACACACATATGGCGTAATAGTACAGTATTTGGTTTAACTGGTCATTTATGAGCAGGTCATCTCATTTGATGGTCGAGGTCCACGTCAGCACAATGTTATTGATTCATATGAGAGCACTGCTGCTGTTGAGTTTTGCTGCCAAAGAGTTTACTGCTCCTGCAAAAAAAAGAAAAATGACAGCAAGAGAAGGTATTAGAATGGTGTTTTTTTCTAAAAGGAGAATTGTTTGTGTGTGTTTGGCAGGGGCGACAGTTTCCTACTGTAATCACGGCTGTTGCCATGCAATTTCAGCGCTATTATGTCTGGCCTGGATGGAGAAAGGTATCAAAATGCCTATTGTGAATGGCACTCCCTAATGATCATCAACATTGTAGCTGTCCTATTCACTTTCTCTGTCTCTCCCGTTGTTATTTTTTTTCCTTTGTACAACCGCACCTGTTTGCTGAGACTGTCTTGCATAGTGGTGTGTAGGTATAATTATACATTTTATTATTATATTATATTATATTGTTATGTTACATTACGTTACTAGTTTTATGGCCACAATGATTGTCACCTCCAATGGTTTATAGTGACAAAAATAATAATAATATTAATAAATGTTTTATGCCCACAATGTTTGCTACCCCCATTGGTTTCTATTGACAATAATAATAATAGTTTATTATTATTGTATTACTATTATTATTATTTACTACTACTACTACTACTATTATTTTACATAAAATGCTTATTACTTATATAGTGCCTTTCCAACAGCTCAAGTTTGCTTTACAATCAAATGTACAATCAATCAAAAAAAAAGAAGGAAAAAATATAAATATTCAAGAAAAAAACAGTGCAGTCACATAGGGCTATGCAATAAGCGTCAGTGGAGGAAATGCGATTATACATGTGTACATAATTATATAGCACATACAAGCCTGTATGGAACAATTAAATCAGCAGTAGTCCACATATTGTATAACAATTATGGTTACTGAGTATAATCACATTACCATAATCATAGTATTCTATAAGCTCCAAGTTAATTGCAGTACTGCTTTAATCCCAGTATAAGAGGGCATGTAAATGCAACCATTGACACACCCCTGACCAAAGCTTTGTGGACATTTAGCTGTTAGAGAAGCAATCGCTGGGATGCATGTTAATGTCCGTTGCGTCGGTTGAGTACTGTCAGGTGCGAGTGGTACATTGCTTCTATAATGAGCACAGCCAACACTGTGAGGCAAGATCTGGAAAAGTGTGTGTGTGCACTGGGGAAGAATGAAAAAGGTCACCTTGTCTTGCGCCTCTTGCTCTCCACCTTAGTGAGGACTAGCGGTGAACTCATCCGAGATGTCAAGTCTGTCTTCCAATGCTCTGGAAACTGTCCATGTGTGGAACTGCAACACACCAAAGATATTTGCATGCACACAAATACACACACATTGGCATGTTTGTTTTCTGGAACAGTGCCATGTTTATACAGAGTGATAAATCTGTGCATTCATGAATATGCAAAGGGTGCATTGCGGGATCCTCTTCTGACTCCATCCGCTTGACGGAGTCAAGATTATAAAAAGATGTCGATGTCACTTAAAAGGTCAGGGTTAATACTCGAGGTTCAGGTCACTGCAACTGATCTTTATAAGTGTGAGCTCTCTCTAGTTTTGTATTTTTAATCACTATAATTGCATTAAATGAGAAAGTCTCATCTTAGATCTATTTCATTCGCTTCAGTAGTTTGAATGCTTCATGCAGATTTGTGGACAGACCTGGCTTTGTTCAGACAGTAAGCAAAAATCAGGCTTTTTTAGCATATCCAACTCAAATCTGATTGAATAAATAACCATAAACGCATTACATTGTATTTCTTCATATAGAAATGGGCCTCATGTAGACAAAGACAAGTGATACCATATTTGTAATATTCAAAATAAATTTTGAGAGCATTCACAGAATAGAGGTCCACTCACCTGGTCATTTCTCTGTCAACTAGTCAAACATAACTGCACCATCGGCCACACTGTATTGTTGACAAGAAAAGATACGAGTGCTAATCATGAACCACAAGTTTCTGGTAAGATGCTGTTCTGACAACAAACTGCAATCTCAGCTTTAAAAACTTGGGCATTCGCTTCCTGTGTCGATCACTGTTCTGGGATGATGATTTATTGTAAAATAAGAGCACAACAAAAAAACGAGTGCTGTCAGTCTATGAAAATGTTTATTAAAATGCCGATTAAATAACCACAAATTATTGCATATTAATATTTGCTGAGAAAAGCCCCAAAATTAAGATAATTTAAAGCTGCAGTCTGTAAGTTTTGCCTCTTTGTCACCATCTCTGTTTGAAACCTGCAATTGCAGTTAATTGCGGAATTAACATCTTTATGTGGGTTGTGTATCGGCACGGCTCCTCAGCGCGGATGAATCTAATGTTGATGAATCTGAGAAAAAAAGCATTACCCTGCAATAAATCGCAGTGCCAATGGTGATTAAATCTAACGATCGCTTAGCTCGGATCACGTCAAACCATGCAAATTATTAAAATTGTTATACTTTGTTCTCAAATTGTTAATAACATCAGCATTGTGTGACTATGTGTGTATTAGTGTTACCTGTAGATTTAAATTTCTGTAGCCACTCCGCAGTCCGAAGTCTTTTGCTTTTGACTACAGGTGAATCTCAAGTTGTCACTGATGATTGTCATTTAGACCTTTCTGGATTACAATCCACCATCAAAATGATAAGTTTAATTATTGCAACAGCTGTGAGAAAAAGGCTATAAATGATCTGCAATCCTCACATGTGATTTAGCCTACTAGCTGGGACTTGTTCTTTATGTAAACAGACGTGACGTAATGACGCAAAGACGAACGACTGCATGCTCTAATTTCCCGCAGAAACCCACCAGTACCATCCGAATTATAAAACATTATTACAAGCTTATCATTGTGAACCGGGCTAAGGTAAGGTGATAGTTTTGAAACAAAAAAGGTTTAGGACTGCAGCTTTAAAGATATTAAATTATTGTGTGCAGATAAGTAGAGCACTGAAGAGTTATTATAAAAACAGTATTAAATTATGATAAATTGTTTTCTTGACATGCTATTGAACATAAAAATGCATTTTTTAACATGCTAAATTTAAACAATAAATAAATTACACTAATTACACTAATTAAACTTGGGGCAGTTGTGGCCTAATGGTTAGAGAGTCGAACTTGCAACCTGAAAGTCCCGGGTTCGAGTCTCAGAAAATTTAGGTGGGGGTAGTGAATGAACTCTCTTCCACTTGCATTACCCACAACTGAGGTGCCCTTGAGCAAGGCACCTAACCCCCAATCACTCCTTGAGCGCCGCAGCAAAAATAGCTGCAGACTGCTCCGGGTATGTGTTCTATACTCACTGCTGTGTGTGTGTGTACTTGGATGGGTGAAATGCAGAACGCAAATTCCGAATTTGGAAAACCATGCTTGGTTACGCGTCACTTCACTTTAATCACAAATTTTGAGGTAAAGAATGCTGATCAATGTATTCGTTGAGCATTTCATTTAAACAGTTGAACCAGCAACGTTCATTCCTCGACAACAGGCCCATCTGTGCTACAGCACACTGACAAATCACAGTCATTTATGAAGTATTCACAAATACATACAAATGCATAGACGAAAAAGGGATTTAATTCCCTTTGAACCCAAATGCTCCCTTAAGAGGGACTAGACCTGATTAACACATCAAAGAACTAAAAATCACAAATACAATCCACACAAGTAAATAAACAATGCCACATACACACACACACACGTACACACCAACATTATCCCCAGACACGCGCACACACACACAAATTTTACTTCAACAAACAGCCTGTGGAAATGAGATTCTTTTCATGGCTTAAGCGCTTCTCCCAAATTTTGCACATTTAATCAGAGCAGGAGAAATGCTAGGCAGAACATCAGTGGACCAATTCAACAAAGCTCAGCATATAATCGCTCTAAAAAGTTCAGGGCCTGACTGAGAGAATAGTTCTTTGAGGCAATGACATTGACGTCCATCCCATTGAGAAATTGGCCAGAGGACATTTACAGGCAGCCAAGTCTGGTAATTCTCAAACCATCACGAGCAATAAAAGCATGACTAGGAGCCTACTGCACATCTTCCTCATCCTCTTTTGTCAGAAACGCTGGCTTCTATAGTCTTTTATCCACTACGGGCATAGGATTTCAAACAATGCCAATGAGGTATTAGCTACACAACAGCCACGAGAAGACAAGATGAAATTATATCATGGAGAGAGTTGTCCATCTCACAGATTTAAAAAGACATTAGAAGCATTTATGAGATGAAATCCGCTCCACATTTAGAACTGGCCATTTTGGCCTTGCTTGCACTCTTGCATTCTCTGTATGACTGATTGAAAAAAAAAAAGAGAAGAAAATTAATTAAGCCAACACAATTAAACAGAAATTCTCTGGGCTGTATTCATCCCCTCTGATATTCAATCATGGAGTAAAATTGTTTCTGCCACTCACATATTGATTTAATTGTCTCATCTACAGTGTTAATTAACCAGACTTGACAGCCAAGACCGGTGCCCACCGGTAGAGGTTACCACCCTGAGACAAAGAGCTAAAAAGGAACAGCTGCACTAGTGCAAAACTAAAACGGCACATGGGATGCAAAGTAACACTATGTGCATTCAAGCTTTAGTTAAACCTTTGAATAAAGCTTGCTGCCTGCAACAAAATACAACAACTGATTTCTTCACTAGAACACAAACCAGACAATACTTCAAGAATTTAACAGTCTGGAGCTTTGAAGCTTCAGTTATAATAGCATACTAAAAATAATATACAGGGGCTGGTCATATAATTAGAATATCATCAAAAAGTTGATTTATTTCACTAATTCCATTCAAAAAGTGAAACTTGTATATTATATTCATTCATTACACACAGACTGATATATTTCAAATGTTTATTTCTTTTAATTTTGATGATTATAACTGACAACTAAGGAAAATCCCAAATTCAGTATCTCAGAAAATTAGAATATTGTGAAAAGGTTCAATATTGAAGACACCTGGTGCCACACTCTAATCAGCTAATTAACTCAAAACACCTGCAAAGGCCTTTAAATGGTCTCTCAGTCTAGTTCTGTAGGCTACACAATCATGGGGAAGACTGCTGACTTGACAGTTGTCCAAAAGACGACCATTGACACCTTGCACAAGGAGGGCAAGACACAAAAGGTCATTGCAAAAGAGGCTGGCTGTTCACAGAGCTCTGTGTCCAAGCACATTAATAGAGAGGCGAAGGGAAGGAAAAGATGTGGTAGAAAAAAGTGTACAAGCAATAGGGATAACCGCACCCTGGAGAGGATTGTGAAACAAAACCCATTCAAAAATGTGGGGGAGATTCACAAAGAGTGGACTGCAGCTGGAGTCAGTGCTTCAAGAACCACTACGCACAGATGTATGCAAGACATGGGTTTCAGCTGTCGCATTCCTTGTGTCAAGCCACTCTTGAACAACAGACAGCGTCAGAAGCGTCTCGCCTGGGCTAAAGACAAAAAGGACTGGACTGCTGCTGAGTGGTCCAAAGTTATGTTCTCTGATGAAAGTAAATTTTGCATTTCCTTTGGAAATCAGGGTCCCAGAGTCTGGAGGAAGAGAGGAGAGGCACACAATCCACATTGCTTGAGGTCCAGTGTAAAGTTTCCACAGTCAGTGATGGTTTGGGGTGCCATGTCATCTGCTGGTGTTGGTCCACTGTGTTTTCTGAGGTCCAAGGTCAACGCAGCCGTATACCAGGAAGTTTTAGAGCACTTCATGCTTCCTGCTGCTGACCAACTTTATGGAGATGCAGATTTCATTTTCCAACAGGACTTGGCACCTGCACACAGTGCCAAAGCTACCAGTACCTGGTTTAAGGACCATGGTATCCCTGTTCTTAATTGGCCAGCAAACTCGCCTGACCTTAACCCCATAGAAAATCTATGGGGTATTGTGAAGAGGAAGATGCGATATGCCAGACCCAACAATGCAGAAGAGCTGAAGGCCACTATCAGAGCAACCTGGGCTCTTATAACACCTGAGCAAGTGCCACAGACTGATCGACTCCATGCCACGCCGCATTGCTGCAGTAATTCAGGCAAAAGGAGCCCCAACTAAGTATTGAGTGCTGTACATGCTCATACTTTTCATGTTCATACTTTTCAGTTGGCCAAGATTTTTTTTTTAAATCCTTTCTTTGTATTGGTCTTAAGTAATATTCTAATTTTCTGAGATACTGAATTTGGGATTTTCCTTAGTTGTCAGTTATAATCATCAAAATTAAAAGAAATAAACATTTGAAATATATCAGTCTGTGTGTAATGAATGAATATAATATACAAGTTTCACTTTTTGAATGGAATTAGTGAAATAAATCAACTTTTTGATGATATTCTAATTATATGACCAGCACCTGTAAATAATAAAAGATAAAATGATAAAAGAAGACCATTATATAAACACAATATACACTATTGTTCAAAAGTTTTTTTTAAGAAATTAATACTTATTAATACTAATTTATTCATCAAGGAGCCATAAAATTGATCAAAAGTGACCGTAAAAAATTTTACATTGTTACAAAACATTTATATTTCAAATATAAAATATATAAAATGCTGTTCTTTTGAACTTTCAATTCATCCAATTCAAAGTATCCTAAAGAAAAAAATATAATGGTTTCCACAAAAAATATTACACCAAATATTAGCACCAAATCTGCATATTAGAATGATTTCTAAAGGATCATGTGACACTGAAGACTGGAGTAATGGCTGCTGAAAACTTAACATTGCCATCACAGGAATAAATTACATTTTAAAATATATTAAAATGGAAAACAGTTATTTTAAATTGTAATAATATTTCATTATATTTCATTATATATATATATATATATATATATATATATATATATATAGGCAGCAAGTGATCATTTTGTCCTCAAAGTTGATGTGTTAGAAGCAGGAAAAATGGAAAAGCGTAAGGATTTGAGCGAGTTTGACAAGGGCCAAATTGTGATGGCTAGATGACTGGGTCAGAGCATCTCCAAAACTGCAGCTCCTGTGGGGTGTTCCCGGTGTGCAGTGGTCAGTATCTATCAAAAGTGGTCCAAGGAAGGAACAGTGGTGAACCGGCCAAGGCTCATTGATGCACGTGGGGAGCGAAGGCTGTGTGGTCCGATCCATCAGACGAGCTACTGTAGCTCAAATTGCTCAAGAAGTTAATGTTGGTTCTGATAGAAAGGTGTCAGAATACACAGTGCATCGCAGTTTGTTGCGTATGGAGCTGCATAGCTGCAGACCAGTCAGGGTGCCCATGCTAACCTCTGTCCACCTTGAAAGCGCCGACAGTGGAAACGTGAGCATCAGAACTGGACCACGGGGTAACAGAAGAAGGTGGCCTGGCCTGATAAATCACGTTTTTTTTTCACATCACGTGGATGGCCAGGTGCGTGTGCGTCGCTTACCTGGGGAACACATGGCACCAGGATGCAGTATGGGAAGAAGGCAAGCTGGCGGAGGCAGTGTGATGCTTTGGGCAATGTTCTGCTGGGAAACCTTGGGTCCTGCCATCCATATGGATGTTACTTTGACACATACCACCTACCTAAGCATTGTTGCAGACCATGTACACCCTTTCGTAGAAACGGTATTCCCTGGTGGCTGTGGCCTTTTTCAGCAGGATAATGCGCTCTGCCACAAAGCAAAAATGGTTCAGGGATGGTTTGAGGAGCACAACAACGAGTTTGAGGTGTTGGCTCAATCCAATCGAGCATCTGTGGGATGTGCTGAACAAACAAGTGCGATCCATGGAGGCCCCACCTCGCAACATATCACCAGATACCACAGCACACCTTCAGGGGTCTAGTGGAGTCCATGCCTCGACAGGTCAGGGCTGTTTTGGCAGCAAAAGGGGGACCAGCACAATATTAGGAAGGTGGTCATAATGTTAGGCCTGATCGGTGTATATATATCAGATCTAGCTATATATATATAGCTTTTGATTAAATGACAGATATGACTTTTAAAACATGAAATCTTTATGGTGCTTCTGCATCTATTTTAAAGCTTTCTTTAGCAAAGAAAGTCATACAGATTTGGAACAACATGAAGATCAGTAAATGAGGAAAAATTGTTCCTTCAACTTGTTTTGTTGTTCTTGTTTAGGATATTTCTCACATCACTGATCAGTAAGTTTAGTAAGTCAGATTCCCAAATCTGGATCTTTATTGTGCATTCCACTTTAATCTCTCACCTATCCTTCAAAAACTTCTTATGTATACTCTTTTTGACCCCATCAGAGAAACCAGGGCACAAGGCCCAGATGGCAAAGACAGGAGCACAGCATTTTTAAGTAGTTAAAATTAATCTGAGTCTGTTTGGACTGGGCTGATCCACCTCCTGCCAGTTGTTTTTCTGGCTCCTTATGTATGCCTGACATTTGCCGCCCCATAACAGAAGGGCTGATGGGAAAGCTAATGGCTCTGCGACATATAGGGGTCAGGGGGTCACAAAATAAGTGGCCCTAGACCCACCTGAGAATAACATGCACATCTGGAGTCCATTGGTACCTGTGTGTGCACTGTGCAGTGCATGTGTGTCAGATAAAAAAAACACATATCAAAGATGTATAGGATGGAATAGGAAATAGGGAAATTTGGATCATCTCTATCTTCTACTGAGATATATTTTGAGGTATTTTTGGCTTTCACCTTGAGAATAAATGTTGTTCCTGCCACACATGCACAGACACAAACACAAACATCTGTTTTAATTACTCTTCCTTCTAATTGAGACTGTGGGGGAATTCAATTAACCATATTCTGTGTGCTAAGTGCCTGTGCCGCTCCATAAAAGCAAAGGTTTCCAAACAGGTCTGGGCAGCAGATGGGCTTCATTCACCACAAATAGGCCCTCCTATTGAGGTAAGGCTGATGACATATCACTGCTAACAGGTTCGCACCAGCTCGCCACACATCATTCACATGCTAATCAAGAGTGGGTTGCGTGAGGACTTTTTCCACCCCACCTCTTATTACCCACGTCAATTCGGCTCCCGCACTAAACCTTTCATTGACTGAAGTGCCAATTACACCTCACAATATATCATCCTCTGCTCCTGCAGACACAACATGGCCAAATTCAGATGTCAGAACAGATGATAATATGCAAAAGACTTGTTATGTATGGAGTGTAAATGCACTTGTGATGTTACACGAAGTGACGCAGGGTAAAATCTGATGAAATATTTATTCAACAGAAAGCACATAACATCTTTGACCTCTCTCGGCTGGCAAATCCAGACCACTCTGTGTAAAAGTTATTGTATCTTATTCTATTTTTCGTCATAAAGTTTTTATAGGTGTAACGAAATTAAAAACAAGCCGTAATGACTGCGTCTCTCAGCATGATTGAACCTCCATGAAAATTTAATGAGGCTTCTTGGCATGCTACAGTAACCCACTTCCATGCTGACTTCCAAATAATTTCCTTCTCTAAAACACACAAACCTGTGCTCACACATATAGAGAAGTGTTCAGAAGTGACTAACTAAAAGTACTGACAAAAATAAATTTACTAGCAATAGCACTGGAAATTTTGATTAATTCCTGTCAATTGGTTAATTTGGCTGGTTCATATTAAAGAAAGAAAGAAAGAAAGAAACCCTTAAACGCATACCTCAGGGCTTTAGTGACCCGGGATGTCATTCACTACCCTCCTCCTCATTCATTTTTTTTAAAGTTAGACATCAATTGATTATAAACAATATAACAAGAAAAAAATAATAAAATTATAAAAGAATGCCTGTTTTCCCATTCATTTTTGTGAAAACTGTATAGGGTCGCTAACAACCCGAGGTTTGTAACAGTGTAAGTATATTTTTTTCTGCACAACAACAATTGAATCTTTGATGACTGAATAAGTGCAATTCACATTTATTCCACAAAGTGGCGATGTCTGATACACAATGATGAAGTGACGTTTCACTCATAGTTACTGCAGGCAGAAAACAAAAGAATAGCAAGTATCATCAGCAAAACTTAAAATGGCTCAGTGATTTACTACAGAGCAAGTGCAGAATACAATCAAATATTAGTGTCACTGTCACATGATGGTGGATGTGGTGAAGAAGCTTTCAGCAATCAAAATATTGATTTTGAAGATGTTGAATTTATAGTTTTGAGAATATGTTTGCGATATATATGAGCCAGATGCTGCATATACTGGGAAATGAGCTCTGACAAGGACAGTGATGATGGTATAAAAGATCTGTTTAAACTAAACCCTTCCAAACTCCAGAAGGTAAGAAATTATGTTTTATTTTATTCTTTTGTAATTGTTATTAAAATATCAAGAGAGTTTTATACTATTATAGCAGTTAGAGAACCATCTGCATTGGATATAGATCTGGTCGCTAAAGACCCGAATATGTAATAATGATTGGCGAAAAATTCATGCATTTAAGAGTTAAAAAAAAATGTATAATGTTCTTCGAGGTCACACTTGTGTGTACGGTCGGATCCAATGTAGTCTGCACTAGAGGTCTGCAAGCCCGTCGGGTCCCACTGAGTCCATTCAGGCCGGGCTCAGGGCCAATTTTTTTTTTTTTTTACAGATCGGGCTCGGGTTGGACTCGGGCACATTTAGCTTCTCTTCTTTCATTGTGCCCATATACGGGCAGAGCACACATAGGCTACTGTATGAAATACAGGCAGATGAGTAGCTAAGTATCTCTTAAGCAATCCAATGTGCAAACTACCGCAAATAAAACTGAAAGTAAGTCGCAGATGCTCAAAACACAATCATCTTCATTAAAAGTAGGCTAATATGACTAAATGATCTTACCAGTGCTTATGCTGCGCTCTAGGGCCTGGACGATTATGGCCTAAAATCAAAACCTTGATTAACTGAACATTTTACCTTGATTACGATTAATGAACGATTATTTTGTTTGGTGGGTTTTTTTTTTTTTTTGTTTGTTTGTTTTTTTGCCCTCATAGTTCACTGACAAGGTTTGTACTGTAAATATGATTGACTATTAAAGATGGGATATTTTTTCCTATTGAAAGAGTGATCTGACATAACAGCTCACTTTCAGCAGTTATTTTATCTATGGTTCGTAACATTTCTTACAGATTTCTGCTCGTTGTAAATCAGATAAAGATAAATTAGCACAGTACCAGTACATAATGAGAGCGACTGTGTGTGAATTAGTCATACTGTCTCTCTATTAATTGTGAAGCTGTCGGTTGTAAATAGTTCCTTCAAAAGTAGAAAAAAAAGTGCTATAATAAGTTTTGAGTTTCTAAACTACTTTAGTGATAAATCACAGGGCAGCGCTGACAACTAGTTTCTGCTCCTCTCAGTGCGCGCGATCTTCACATTTTGTACAGCTACTGTTTGTATGAGTGTTCATGCCACAATGCAGCTGCGCGAGCACGGTAGCTCGAAATAATATCTACATCCAATCGTCTAAAATCGCTTGAATGTCCAAACTGGCAAACCTTAAAACAAATACAACTGAAAGTTTAGTGAACACACCAGTCTCACCGCTCGCGCGCCATCACTATTGAACCGGCGTTCACATCCGTGTTGCATTTATTCCACTGACTGGACGGGGCGGAGTCACGTGGCTACACACGCTATAGTATGTTTTTAAGGGGAAAGTATTAACAGGATTAAAAAAACGAAATAACCGACATGGGAAAATTACGTCAGTTAAAGGTTCTGAATTTCGGTTTCGATTACTTTTCGATTGATCGTCCAACCCTACCACGCTCTCTCCTATTGCTATCTTTGATCTTGAAATTAGCTGATGACAAATAAAATGCAGCTCATATGTTGCTTTCCTTGATGTGAATTTGCATTTAGTGCGGGAATTAAAGATCGAATTTATATTCGTTCCGAGCAGCAGAGCAGCCTGTCTCAGCTTGTCAAAAATGCCTTTTTTACTGTGGTGATGATAATAGGCTAAATGTTTAAACTAACATTGTGATATGCTTGAAGTGTTTCATATCTATGGATTTTATTGTAGGCAAGTCAAGTGTTGATTTGAGGGGCTAAATTGATCAAACATGTGGTTAACTCACTTTCAGCCACTAGCCGCTTGGTCGTCACTTCTGATAAGCTGTCAGACACGGGCCAGGCTAGGGCCTAGATTTGAGGCCCATGCAGGGCTCTAGTCTGCACTGCATCGTCTTTTATTTTCAGTCTCTCTGAAAAGCCTGTGTCAAACTGTGTCTTGTTTAAAAAAGAATCAGCAGTAAAATGAAGTGAACAAACGAACAGTGTTTTACTGACGCATTCTGGAAGTTTATCTACTCTTTCTTAATGTTAGGATCACAAGGATGGCAATGCAAAGACTATTTTTCCACAACTTGGCGCTGCAAAACCTTAGGCATCTCTTATCGTTTTGTTGCTCAAGTAATTCTGCATGTCTCTCATACTTACTGCTGCATGGCATGCGTGAATCGGTGGGCGGGGCTAAAGAGAATGATGTAGAAATAGGCATTGATCTTCTTCTGCAGAGGCGGTCTTTTGTTGCCAAATTATGTCATACTGAGGCAAAATCTGAAATGAGTGGTTTTGGGTGCTTGGTTTCAACAAAAGCTGTTTTTGGACTAACAAGAAAGTTTTGAGTTCTCAAATTTACAGAATATTTTTATAGTATAATGGCCTTTTATATGTCAAAAAAGATCAAGAAAAACTGTTTGTTTGTTTTTTTTTTAAAAAGAGTATTTTTTTTTTTTTTTTTTTTTTTTTTTTTTAGCTACAGTTTAAAAGTAGCTTTCCCAACACTGATATACACACACATACATGTGCTATAACCATACACAGCTTTCTCTAAAAATGAAAGTTCACAAATCTTTCACCCTAAACATCCCCTTGGCTGGTTTCTTGTTTTGGTCTTCTTCATGCGTATGTTAGCCAGGGACACAGCGGTGTCACAAGGGCAACTCATGACAGGAACACATACTGTACTCATTCCTGTGTTTCCACACTACATACCAGCATGCAGAATACACGTTTGCTTATGAATGGTCCTGCATGGTGTTTAACATCATTGTGCTGTATGACAGAGATTATGTGTGAGATATAGCAAATATTGGAAAGGAAATCTCTCTCGCTTTAGTAAATGCTTAGGTTTTTATGTTCGATGATGACAGCTGGAACAAATTTAGAGGCGTAATCCTCTTAAATAGTGTTTGTTGACTGCAATCATTTTATTTCTGTTATACGACACAAACAAGCTTTGATTGACAGATATTATCACTCGATTCAAACTGATTCTACCAGCACCACATATGTCTCTCGAGGTTTTTAGATTTATGAGGTCACTGGGCCAGCGGTTTAAGCTATTTTGCAGTCTTGTTCTGTCCACAAAGACTGAAATTGTAGTAAACATTTCTTTTTTACAGCCGAGTAATTGAACTTGCAGTCTTTGTTTAGCATTTGGACAAGACAGAGATTCCAATTTGCAATACTGTGTTTTTGTTGTTTTGTGTAGTTCAGTATTGTTGCAATAAGATCAAATAAAAAAAAAAAAAAGAAAACTCTAAAGAGGACATATTATGCCCTTTTTCACAAGATGTAATATAAATCTCTGGTGTCCCCAGAATGTGTTTGTGAAGTTTCAGCTTAAAATACCCCAGAGATCATTTATTACAGCTTGTCAAATTCGCCCCTATTTGGGTGTGAGCAAAAACACACTGTTTTTGTGTGTCCCCCTTTAAGTGCAAATGAGCTGTTGCTGCCGGCCCCCTTTCCAGAAGGGGGAGGAGCTTTAACAGCTCACGCTTCAGATACTCAACAACAAAAAAGCTGGAGAATCTCACACAGCCAAAATGAAGATTGTCAGTAGCGGTGTTCAGCCTTACATTGTTCAAACCAGAGCCGGACACTGATGGAGAGACTCAGGAAGAAGTTACAACTTTTAGAATGCAGTTTGACGTTTCTGAATGTTTAGTGAATAAATTTATAGAGTTGTTGTGGAGTTGATTCAACTCATCGACTAGCATGTACCGTCATGTTAATATTTTGTGCAAATCCAGCGTTGAACTGACCCTCATTTGTGAAGCAGTCCATCGTAAAATGATTTGCGCAAATACTTTACCAACTTTCTTCAGCACATTTCCTTCATAATTGAAATTCAACCACAGTGTTCTCAGTGATTCAGATGCAGAGAGTCTATATGGAGACTCTTATGTTCGTTAGTACATCCAATAACAGAACATTTGTAATGTTTTTTGGTGCAGACATTGTACATTTCCACTTGCTACAGCGAGTAAACAGAAATGGCGGACTGTTGAGACTCACTCAGGGCAGATCATCACCAGTCATGGACTGGGCTTCCCGACTCTTACATAAGAGTAGAGGGAAATCTGGAACTGCACGTTTGGAAAGAATGTTTATGATTTATGGGATTTATTAAAAAAGGAGTGGGTAGATTTTTACCGTTATAGGTTGGTTGTTTACACACACTGTGGACTCACATCTGTGTTCAAACACCTTATAAAAGTGAATTTTGCATAATAGGTCCCCTTTAAAGCAAAACTGGCAGAAAAAAAATGCTTAGTATTTTGGGAAAATTAGGTGACTGTGAAATTTTAAAACTTCACAAAGTCACCTAAACTTCAGATGTTTGGGATTAGGGATGCACATAATTAACTGAATTTTGACCAATTAATACTATCGGTTAAACGTTTTTTTGTTTGTTTGGGTTTTTTTTTTTTTTTTTTTTTCATTTTTAAAGTAGTTTTTCAAGATATTCTGAAAACATTTGCTGCATGGTTAAAAAATATGCTATACATTTAAAATTAAGTTTTTGAGAGAGAGAAAACAAAACAAATAAGTTGCATATAAGTCGCATTTTATTAGTACATTAATGTAAAATACTGGTAAATAAAGCGAAATGTTTACAACCATTATAAACACTATAAACAACATAGCTATAAGCTATTTTAGTTCCCCTCGCTTCACAACAAATCCTTTAAATTGAATGGTATTCAAGACAGAACAAGAATGAAAAGTAGAAACATCAAGCCAAAACGAATCCATTTAAAGTGAAACTGAAACAGAAAAAAGCGTTGGGCTCACATAGCCTACCTCTCTCGTAGCATAATGTCTGAAGGATTGTGTAAAACTGGAGTAATCACAGGAATTAAAATACATTAAAATAGAAAACTTTCAGTATCAAATACCTTTGAATGGTAGTGTATATATTTCCAACTCCACTTGCTGCATTACTGTTTCAAATATTGTGTATGCAGAGGATTGTGGGCATAAGAGTCAACATGATTATCAAAGACCCTATCAGATTCGCCCATACCACCAACTGTGCCTGTTTGTGCGTGCAACACATCTGTATCAATGCATGTGTGTCTGATTAGACGAGAAGAGTGTATTGCCCCTAATGAGGGTTAATTGTTACTGTTGTGTCAGAACGTGTTTCTTGATTAGTTATGTGCTCCATGCTGCGAGGGGTTCAACCCCACCCCACTGGAACGGATCTCATCTCATCATTAAGTCTATTCCTCAACAAAACCTGACACCGCCCACTGCAGACCAGCATCAGACAGACAGCGGGCAAGAGAGAGAGAGACAGATAGACAGCCAGCACTGGGGTGATATTAATTGCAAGTTAGAGAGCTTTGGCCTCCTTGTAATCCACAGTTTTACTTCAGGACAGAATGCAAGAAAGACATAAGGCAGGAAAGCCCCTCCCACATCTAAACTCATCTTTGTGCATGCATGCACAACATGATTTACACAAGTATGACATACTCTTTGATCAACATCATTTGTTGTTCCTAAAACAACATATGTCAACCAGTCACAGATCTAACTATGGCCAGAGAAATATTAATTTTCATATTCGCAAAGCTTCACTAACCTGCATTTTTAAAACTGGGCGAATGAAATCCATTCCTGATTTTACCTAAGACAGGACAACATCCGCACATTGTCATCTAGTGTATAAATAGTACAAAAAGACTGAAATACAGCTGAAGGTTACAGTCCAAGCATTTCATGTTTTCTATTGTCCTTTAGTGTTATATGACGTCATATGATCAATATTTTGTTCAATTCATTCTCATTGTTACAGTAACAATGCATCATATGCTGGGGACTAAAACAAGACTGAATGTATTTCTTTTACTTATACAGAAATGTACATGGTCAGATGTGATTCAACAGGCTTTCCATATCATCTTGTCTATACAGTAGTGGTTGTTTTTTTGTTTGTTTTTTAAGAGAAATGTGGTGTAAAAACCAAAAGGTTGTGTGTGTCTGTTTTGACACTTCAAAATATACAAATTTACAGATTTCACTCATTTCTCTTCAGTTTTCTTTATTCAAGAAAACATGTTGTAGTGCAGTGCAGCATCTGTTTTTAATATTATCCACATTTACTAGATCAACACAAACTGATCATCATCAGGTTTAAATCAGATAATTAGTAGACAATCTTCTCCACATGTTCACACTGTCTCCTCGGTAATTCTGTCTCCATCTCTCATTCCCGCATACACATATACAAATACAATCTTATGAGCTAAAAGAGCCTCGTAGAGAGTAGCTACCTCTGTGATTTTTCCTTGTCCGCCCACAGCACTTTGATTATGCCTACACATGGAAGATGCTTGTTTGGACTGCGTCTGTCTTTCCCACACAAAAGCAAGGACACTCTCCACAACACCATCCACTAATAGAACAGGCCAGCCTGCGCTAAAACAACCACTGCAGCCTCGGTGCGTGACTCTGTCAGAGCGCTCCAACTTCAAGTTTCAATAGCATCTGAAACACAATGCACCTTCTCAAACATTTAATGATCCAAACAAAGACATCTTATGGAACCCCCTCTGTGGTGATGGTGTACAGAGGGAGTACATTAACCTCTGGTGCCTTCATTTTTGAGTAATGTGGAAATGAAAGGATCATAAATGTATGAATTTAGAGGAAGTAAGGAACACAGAAGAATGAGAGAGTAATAGGAAGTGACACACCCGAGGTGGGCACAGAGAGAATTGGCGTACCATTGTGGGGGGAAGGGCAGGATGAAATATTCAAATGCTCTTCTGTTTGTGCCCTCTGAATGAGGCATGAAAAAAAAACAGCCACTCATCACTCTGGAAATTTAAATGCCAGCGGCCAAACTCGAGCATCGAGCATGAGCGATAAGCACAGCATCTGCTTCTTGTCTCCCTCATACACGACATCAGCCGTGGAGAAACCCATTCTGTCCATGGCGAGCGGCTTCTCAGAGCTCCTTTTGGAAACGACTAGTTTTTCTCTTTATAAGGGCTTTACTTTAATAACAATGTTCTAGAAAGTCCTCAACAATGTTAGGTTCTCAAATGGTTTACTTCAGGACCAGGATTTTACAACTGACATCAAATTGCAGCTCAACATAATACCAAAATTGTTTAATTGTATACAAAATGTGCTTTAATGCCTGGTACGCATTGTACGATTTTGGCCTGTCCCAGACGAAAGATGACCAATTGTGGCGATTTCTGTGGTTGTGGCTCCTAAATGGTTGTCCTACTTTGTACAGTAAAGAGAGGTTCAAAGATGGCCGTTGTCACGGTCTTGCGACCAAAGATAGCCTGGAATAATTTTCTGTGTTAGAAATTTAGCGTGATCATCTCACAGTGTGTTTGCTGCTTGCTGCTAATAAAAATGCATCATGAAAAGGCGAATTGATCAACGCGACATGGCACTGAAACTTAAAACTACTTACCTCAAGCTCCATTTGCAAAATTGGCATGCCAAGTTGGCCTTGGGTCATCTGACCGATCAGAACCTGACAGGTGAAGTGAACAAGGCTGAAGGTGAAGTGCAAGGTGAAGTGAACAAGGCTCATTGATGCACGTGGGGAGCGAAGGCTGGCTCATGTGGTCCGATCCAACAGATGAGCTACTGTTGCTCAAATTGCTCAAGAAGTTAATGTTGGTTCTGATAGAAAGGTGTCAGAATACACAGTGCATTGCAGTTTGTTGTGTATGGGGCTGCATAGCCGCAGACCAGTCAGGGTGCCTATACTGACCCCTCTCCACCGCTGAAAGCACCAACAGTGGGAACGTGAGCATCAGAACTGGACCACGGAGCAATGGAAGAAGGTGCCTGGTCTGATGAATCACGTTTTCTTTTACATCACGTGGATGGCCGGGTGCGTGTACGTCACTTACCTGGGGAACACATGGCACCAGGATGCACTATGGGAAGAAGGCAAGCTGGCGGAGGCAGTGTGATGCTTTGGACAATGTTCTGCTGGGAAACCTTGGGACCTGCCATCCATGTGGATGTTACTTTGACACGTACCACCTGCCTAAGTATTGTTGCAGACCATGTACACCCTTTCATGGAAAGGGTATTCCCTGGTGGCTGTGGCCTCTTTCAGCAGGATAATCCGTCCTGCCACAAAGCAAAAATGGTTCAGGAATGGTTTGAGGAGCACAATGAGGTGTTGACTTGGCCTCCAAATTCCCCAGATCTCAATCCAATCGAGCATCTGTGGGATGTACTGAACAAACAAGTCCGATCCATGGAGGCCTCAACTCACAACTGTGCCAGATACCGCAGCACACCTTCAGGGGTCTAGTGGAGTCAATGCCTTGACGGGTCAGGGCTGTTTTGGCAGCAAAAGGGGGACCAACACAATATTAGGAAGGTGGTCATATGCTGATCGGTGTATATGCATGTGTGTGTGTGTCTGTGTGTATATATATAAAATCTATGTTCAAGTTTTCAGTAAAAAATGGATAAAACAAATAATCATAGATTGTTAAGAGAGCAAACAACTGAGTTAATCACAGAGGGCTGAATGTCCCCTGTAAAAGGGTCTGCAATTACAGTATCTCGGCAGGAATAGTGTAGGTTCATGCAGAATAGTCTATTAAGCATCGGAGACATGGCCTGATGTATAAAAGCTTTCCTGTAGCGCAAACAGTAGCACATGGTGCTAGTAACAACAAGGCCATGGGTTCAATCTTCAGGGAACGTGTGAACTGCAAATATACTTTGATTGCAAAGTAAATTTCTTTAAATAAAGCCATCTGCATGAATGCAATGAAACCAACTCAGGTTTGAGTACAGTAATTTTAGGTTTCGCAAGCTTGTTCTTATTCACTTAAACACGATTTTGAATGTAGCATGTGTGAATAAGGGAAAATCTATTGTTTATGATAAATATCATAGATCTTAGAAACCCTAGTTTTATTGCTGTAAACATGTTGATAAGTTTTCTTTGTTTTTGAGGTCACTGTGGTTCGTATCACACATAAACACCACAGTTATATTAAGTATAGTTACTGTACTTTGCAGAATTGATGGTTTCACGAGTGTGTGATGATTTAATTACTATTTAAGCAATCTGTGTTATTGCTTTCATTGAAATGATCCTGGTTTATTTATAAGTCACACCAAGAACGATTGTGACGTGCAACGTTTTTGTGATCTCTGGCAGCAGAGTGGCTTTGTAGAGGAGAAGTCTGTAATCATCCATATGGGTGTTGCCAGTCACAAAAGATGGTGTGTTTGCTACAATGGTAAGAGCTTCCCTTTATCTACCAAAAGAACATGGTGTCTGATCTGATGCCAGAGTTGTGTGGTGCACAGGGGGAGAGCGAGAGAGAGCGAAAGCAAGATACAGTTTCCCTTTATCCGCTCATTTTTATCTAAAAGCCTGTCTCTCCCCACATTCTTGTTAACGGTGGTCGTTTCGCGCACTGAGGTTTTAGGAGCAGTCGATAAATGGAGCTACTTTAACACTGGTCATTAAAAGAACGAGGTTGAAAACACTGAAAACATAAAAGCTACCCATTCATTTATGAACACAAAAGATAAATCACTCCACAGTTCCTATGTACGTGTTTGTGTTTTTTGTGCATGCATGCTTTGTGAGAAAAACCAGCAGGGTCGCCACCTCTGAGTGTCGAATCTCTTTAAAGCTTGCAACTAAATTTGCTGGCCATACAACCTGCATTTGCTGCACAATAGAGATGTTTAGACATAGATGAATGGAGGGTAGCTAATTTCAGCCATTTGTTATTCTTGATTACCGGCACCCATCGGCGCTAATTGGCTTATTTCTTTCATTTTTGCCACTAATACGAAGGCATTTTTCCCCTCAGGAAGCCAGAAGCACTCCAGAGACCATTGTTATTTTCACTTTAGATTTCCAATCTTCCCTGCTGAAACATCCTGAGTTGTCCGTGACTTAAGCCCTTAGCGGTGACTTCCTATTGTCAGCATTTGCTGGAAAACTTTTTGATACCAAGCCACCCCCAAATACAATAATTCCTTACTTTTTTAAAGAATTAAATGTGATATTATAAACACAGAATGCCCTTACAGAACAAAAATATATGGGAATATACTGCAAAATATAATGCAGTATATTACATAATACATTTCCATATCTGGGAAACTAGTGCTTATATTTTTCAATATACTGCAGTATATGCATTGGCCATGAATGGCTATATATTGATACATATAAAATATTTATAAATGAAGACATAAATAGCATTACATTCATAAAGTTTTATCCTTTATTGTGTACATATATTGCACATACATGTTCCCATATAAATGTGAATGTATTGTACACACATATATACACACATTCATGGAATGAGTTATAATCAGTGGTTACAATAGAATTCTAGTTCCCAGCATGCTTTGTTTCTGACTGTTAACTCTGACTGTTAAGACTATAATAACTTTATTTAAAAGGTAACGGCTGTGCACGCTATAGCACAGTGATAGTCTCTTTGGTAGAAGCTTTAGTACATGCAGGTGTGCTTTTGTTAACTAACTTGAAAATATGGAACATTAAAAATGTAAATTATTATATTATAAATATAAGAAGTGTGTTACATAATATATTGTACCATATGTGTTTATACTGCATGAGTAAATATATCTGCAATATATTATGCATGCAGTACCATATCTGATCACATATAAATCTATATATTATGAAGTATATTACTGAATATAAAATTACATACATTATGATATATTAGTAAATATATTATCACATATTTTTCAATAAATGAAAAGTGGCAATTCATTATGTATTATTCAATATATTGTAATATATTTACGCAATATATTTTTCTGTATATTTTCAAATATACTGTTAAATCACGTAATATATTGATCATTCATATATAGGGAAATATATTTTCTTTCCAATAGGAATGCACCAAGGTTAAAATTCTGGCTGATACACGTAACTGAAAAATTCACTACCATTTATTTCCATCTAAATAAATAAAAAATACTGTAAAACACAAAAAAACAAAACATTTTAAATGCTACAAGTGAATTTAGGCATCACAACATTACAATGTACAATATAAAAATAAAATAAAATGGATAATTACTTTGAGATTTGCTAAGATTACATTTTAAGGGGACCTATTATGCCCCTTTTTACAAGATGTAATATAAGTCTCAAGGGTCCCCAGAATGTGTCTGTGAAATTTCAGCTCAAAATACTAATTATACTATGTTGTATATGCCCATTTTTAGTGGAAGGAAAAACATGCTGTTTTCGTGCATGTATCTTTAAATGCAAATGAGCTGCTGCTCCCCCACCTCTGTACAACTCATGCCTTGGATACGCTGCCAAAAATTAAACATCTGTTTGGTTTTGATTATCATCTCTATCGCGGTCACTCTCGTGTGGCATTGCAGTTCTACCAGAAAGACTCAGGAGACAAGATAACGTAACAATGATATTTATTAACAATCACCAAGCAAAATATTGTAAGATAAACTTCTTTGGCGTAGGCCCCTTCCGTAGCTCACATCCTAAAGGGTTGCGGACTCTGCATTTCCTGCCTGAAGATGAAGGCAGGGGCGTAGCCGACCCCCTGGGAGGTATGGACAGGGACCATCCTGGTGGTGGTGGGGAGGATGGAGGTGAAGGTTGGCGTCAGCATCTGCGAACTCAGACATGTGTAAGTACCGATTTTTTATAATCCAAGTTTAAGATAATGATTGGTTAGATCTAAACTAATAGGTGATATAACATTGAGTCTTCCTGGCAGAACTTACGCTAGAGCTTTCATTTTTTCATCACAATGAAAGTTTATATCTGCATCTACATTTCTTACTTGAATGCTGCTGTTAAATTCTGCTGTTGAATTCTGCTGTTAAATGCTCACATTGCATGGAAACTGCAAACGGCTTATTCTGAGACATTGCTTATGATTTATGGGGATTAAAAAAAAAAAAAAAGAGTGGGTGGATTTTTACCATTATAGGGTGGTTGTGTACACACTGCCGACACGCATTTATGTTCAAACACCATGTAAAAGTGAATTTTGCATAATAGGTCCCCTTAACAGTGTTAGTAAATTAACTTTAGTGAACTTTAGATGATGGCAAATCTAATTTTTTTTTTTTTTTTTTTTTTTAAATTAGGCAAACTGAGCATGCAAGATTAAATATCCAATATTTACCAATACCAGTAAATAAAAATAAAAATAAAAAGTTTAATATTCACAGTCACAGATATTGGCAACAAATATGAACATATGTTCACAGCAGTGAAAGGGAGATATGAAAGCGAGATATAAACCATATGGCTTCTATTAATAGGTTTATTTTATTTATGGGTTTCTGTTAAAACTAGAGATATTGAATCATTTCAAAAGAGTCCACACCAAAGAAGAAAAAAACTCAAATGTGAGACAGACAACAAAATTTACTGTAAAAAAAAAAAAAAAAAAAAAGAGCAAACGTTTCGGGCACATGTGACCTTTTGCAAGTTTGGCATTGACAAAGGTCACATGTGACCGAAACATTTGCTCTTTTTTTTTTTTTTTTTTCAGTAAATTTTCAGCAAATTCAGTAAATTTTGTTTTCTGTCTCGCATTTGAAGTTTTTTCTTCTTTGGTGGAGTGTGCGGACTCTTTTGAAATGATTCATTATTTGGATATTTTTGTCTACGTACCTCATTTGGACTTCCTGACTACTCTTTCCCGACTACTCTTCAAAAACTAGAGATATAAAATATAAAACAAATAAGAGATATAAAATAAAAAATTAAATAAAAAAATATATATAAGTAATCTCACAATTTCAAACTAGAAAATAATATAAACAGGTTACACTTTATGTCGGTAGTCCACTTTAGACATTCTATAAGTAACTTTGCAACTACATGTCAACTAACTCTCGTTAGAGTATTAGTAGAGTGTTAGGTTAGGGTTAGTAGAATAAGTTGACATGTAGTTGCAAAGTTACTTAGTCAGTAGAATGACTATTGGGGGACCATCAAAATAAAGTGTTAGCAGATATTAAGCAGATCCAATGAGCAACTCCAATGAGAATTAGTTGACATGTAGTTGCAAAGTTACTTTTAGTTAGCAGAATGTCTAAAGTAGACTATCGAAATAAATTGTTACCAAAAACCAATATATCTCTTGATAAATATGTTAAGATATTAATCAAATATTTAAAAATATACACTAGAACAGTGGTTTCCAACCATGTTCCTGGAGGCCCCCCAACACTGCACATTTTCCATGTCTTCTTTGTCTGACACACCCATTTCTGGTCTTGGAGTCTCTACTAATGAGCTGATGACTTTATTCAGGTGTACTTGATCAAGGAGACATGCAATGTGCAGTGTTGGGGGATCTCCAGGAATGTGGTTGGGAACCACTGCACTAGAACAACCCCAAAAATTCCCCTCTAGAACCCGTTTGCGCCCCCTGGAGGTCCCAGAAGCCCTGTTTAAAAACCCATTGGTTTAGATCAGGGGTTTCCAAACCCGGTCCTAGAGGGCCACTGTCCTGCAGAGTTTAGCTCCAACTTGTCTCAATACACCTGCCTGAAAGTTTCTAGTATGCCTAGTAAGACTTTGATTGGCTGGTTTAGGTGCATTTAATTGGGGCTGGAGCTAAACTTTGCAGGACAGTGGCCCTCCAAGAGCAGGATTGGACACCTCTGGTCTAGATAAACGGATGATGGGATTGTTAGTGCTTCCGTCCTGACCTCTCAACTCTACACGGTTCATATCAAACCCATTTAGCCGTTCCTGATAGCGTCTCTCACTTTTCCAGACAGCACATGATGATCTTGCTTGAATGAGTGGCAGCGCTTTGGAGACCTTTTGCACTGCCGTCCGCAGCCCCAACCACTAAGGGGTCACCGGCGATTAATCAGGTGCATCCAGCACAATAAAAATCAATGCGGAAGAAGAAGAAGGTGAGGCATTTATGGGGCCACTCCCTCTCTGCAAAAGCTCATCATTTTTATTGACTCGGCTTTAACTGCCTCACAACCGTCTTGCAGTGCCTGCATTTCTTTATTGGCTTCAGTCTATCTATAAAAAGCAGTGGGGCCAAAGCAGCTGCATATCTGCTGAATAAATCATGCATGCATACAGCACACACACTCATTCCACCAACACGCACACAATGGGAAACGCACTTAAGCGCCAAGGGCAAAAAGTAAACCAACTGTCGCAGAGAGTCTGAGGAACATGGTGCCCGAAGGTATGACAGACTGGTATCATTTATCTAAATCAGTTGTGGGATTAGTGGTAGAAATATAATTTTATCTTTTCAGTGAGCCAAGCTCAGAGTGATTACATCGTTGTGCAACATATGATGTTGAACATTCATCAAGTTTTGTCCAACAGGCAGAGAGATACAGAAACATATGCGATATCCTACAGCACAGTCTGACAGAAATGGACACGGACAGCGATATGTGTACACATACACATACAGACTTCTGACCCGGGGTCATGAGTCCAACACTGTGAGCGAGTGATATCTCCGTTATCCAGAGAGCACCTATACAAAGCTCCTGAGACAATGGACGGCTCTGATGTCCTCCGGGATTAGATGTGAAGCTCACATAACAAACACAATGGCCTCTTATTGATCCCAGTATTTCTCAAAAGGGTTTGTGACCCACCGAAGCATCATTTGCAGGAGTGATACAGGAAGTCTTGGACCAAAATGGTCACAGATACTATCGGTGACCGTATCTTTTTTTTTTTTACTTGGCTCTCCCTCCTCCTTTGTGGGAATTGATTGCATGGTTCATTAACCGAATGAGTGGTGCTTCAGAACGTCGAATAAGGCAGAAGCTTGAGTAATGTGCTCATGAAATATGAGTGAAAATGCAGTCGAGGGTACAGTTGAGCAGACATTAAATACACACAGGAGCAGCAGTGGAGCAATGATAATAGGAGGTACCTGTCTGTTTGGATAGAGATATAAGAGGAAATCATGATGGAAAGAGATAAAGGTCTGGGATTGTGCTCGACTTGCTGAAGTTCAGGCCACTGTGTGTGTGGGAACTGAGTAGTGACCAAATATCCCACAATGACCGTCCTATATCCCATACTATCTACTTTGTGAGGACCTTGTGGCAAGCATCATAAAGAGACTAAATAATGTCTTATTTATCATGCAAAATGCTAAAAGTTCTCTGTAGTATGTATAGTTAAAATTAGCTTAGCATAACAACAATTAAATAGTCAATAGTAGGGTTTTGCCATGATATAAGATATGATCTGTGTGTGGTCATGGTGGCCAGGACATCACTGAGGGTCAATCTTGGTGCAATGTTTGTCCTTTAAAGAAAGGGCAAGGTGACAAACCATTGAAATTGCTGACCATATCTTCTTCAGTGTGCGTGAGGTTAAATGCCAGCAAATCCTTACAATCAGACAACTAATAAAGCCACTCGCAGGTGTCGAAATAAATGGAAAAACACATACAGCTGCTTGTGATTCAGCTCTGCTAAACATGTGTGATGTATGCTGAAATATAACACACTATTAAATATAATAGAGCGCACCCGCCTACCTATTTGGTAGTCTTGGTTCTGGAAGTATTGTTTTCATTATTTTTTCTCCACAGTGATTTAAAAAATTCTTTAACAAAGCTTTATGTCATGAACTAAACAAACCAGCATCAAAATGAATCACATTATTACAAACAAAACAATATTGTGCTATATAATGTTCAAAAACACAGTAAAAACAGTAATATTGTTACCGTTTTCTATTTTAATATATTTTAAAATGTATTTTCAGCACCATTACTCTAGTCTTCATTGTCATATGATCCTTCAAAAATCATTCTAACTTGCTGATTTGGTGCTCAAGAAACGTTTCTTATTAATATATTAGTGTTAAAAACAGTTGTGCTGCTTTATATTTTTGTGGAAAGAATGTTTTTTTAATAAGCAATGCCTACAGACTTTTATATTATTATATTTTGAACTACATAAATCTCTTCATTATTAATCTTCATGAGTGTACTATACTATATGTACTATAGTTCTTCTAATGTAGAACTTTTAAAAATAAGCTGAAATTACATGGACTGTACCATTGATTAATAACCTCTGGGCTCATAGTGGATCTATCTTGAAAGGTTTATACAGAATCATTAACAATCAATTTCTCTTTGGAGAAAATGAATGGAATTCTTTACTTACAGAACCACATATTTGCACTACAGAACAGCACAGCACAGCAACACAAATTCCCTCTCTCCAAAACACACATATTTACCAGTACATAACCTCAATTACTGAGGTCAAAAGAGGAATCAAGCCAGGTCTCTGACACACTAAAGCAGAACAAAGGATCATTCAGCAACGTAGTTGATTAGCCATTAAGAGTGCATAAGAGAGAGTGTGAAAGACATGAGAGACACTGAATGGCAGTCAGGGCGATTTAGCGGTGACCTCTTTCCCACAAGGAGACTAAAGCCTTAGCACTAATGAGCTAGTCAAGTCAAACTTACGTACATTCATACTGTCAAAGCGCAAACAGGCAGGAAGTCACTCTAAGAATGAAGATGAATCCTTGCCATTAAACCCAGGAAAGGAACCTTGTTGAGCCACGTCTTTATTTAAAATGCTTTGAATGACAAAAGAGAGAGTTTAGTTCATCCAAGCACACAATGTATTAAAGACTGGATTACTCCAACTTCCTGCTTGCAAAAAAAAAAAAAAGAGAGAGAGACAAAAACACAGGTTTTCTTTGAGAACTGTTTTGCTGAGACTCATTGTGTATTTCAAACGACACACTAAGATACTACCATGTCTTGACATTTCATTAAATGGGCTCCTCCGCTCTCTATAGCCAATATTGGCAGCACAGTGCCATCTATTGGTGAGAGGAAGCTGAAAGTTAGAGTGGGTGGACATCTTTTTTCTTCTATAACTCTTTCTATCATAGTATTTATAGAGAACAAGTCCAATGCTTAAAGCGATAGTTCAAACAAAAAAGAAAGTTTTGTGAAAAAGATGTTTTGATACAAATACAACAATGGCCTGCATTGTATGAACCAAAAAAAAAAAAGAGAGAGAGACATTTTTCAAAAGATCTTTTTTCAACAGAAGAAACAAAGTCATACAGGTTTGGAACAACATCAGAATTTTCATTTTGGGGTGAACTATCCCTTCAAGAAAGCTAGCTCACAACTTTGCGATGATCAACACATCGAGAAGAATGAAACCGACAATAAAAGAGCCAGAAAGAGTGAATCAGACCTGAAGTTGTATGGTTAAAGCTCCTCAATGGAAACCAGAAGGTTGCTGGTTTGATTCCTACAAGATCCATCACAACTGCACTCTTAAACAAGACTCTTAACCTCATTTTGCTCTAGAAGGATTGTCCCTTAAGTGTACCGTAATTTGCTTTCCATAAAACAGTGTGAGAAGTGACTACTTAACAAGGAAGCACACACGCATGACAATAACACAGTTTGGATCTAACTGCATAGTAGAGAGATCACAGTATCTTTTAGCTTTGCTTTTGAAGATAGATCATTTTGGGAGGTCACTGAAAATCGATGTTGACTGCACAGTGTAATCATCGCTGGGAATGCCATTAGCATATCTTAGCATGGATTGAGTTGTCTGGCTGGCGGGCAGAGGGAGGGAGGAGTGATTAGGGATTGATTGTTCTGGCTGGAGAGGCTCCGAGATTGGAGGACGGTATGAGAGAATGTTAATGAAGGCTGAGTCGGAGCCTGCGGCCCCCCGCTCCTTTAATTACCTGAGCATATCTACATGTCCAGGGGGCCCAAGCCTGCTCACGGCATGTCCGATAAACATGAGCGAGTGTGTGCGTCTGACTCGGGC
This sequence comes from Ctenopharyngodon idella, assembly GCF_019924925.1. NCBI lineage: Eukaryota > Metazoa > Chordata > Actinopteri > Cypriniformes > Xenocyprididae > Ctenopharyngodon > Ctenopharyngodon idella. The sequence goes on along the minus strand of NC_067235.1, from coordinate 18,297,771 downwards.
TCTGATTAGAGGGTTAAGACTGCTACTTTCTAGATGCTCTCCTCTCCCACACTTCCTTAATGCAGAGTGACTATAAACTCGCCCATTAATGACTTGTTGGTCCGTAGAGTTCTGATAGTCTGAACTAATGTAAGGCTACATTCAGTACCTGGAAAAAGAGAACTGTTTGTGTCTCTCCCTTTATTCATGAAATCTGCCATACAAACAGATAGTGTCTCCATCTGCTTTGGAGCACCCGCACTACCCCATGATGCTTCGGTTTGGAATTGGCATTAGGTGCAAGCCCCAGACGTTTATTAATATTCATCGGATCTCATTCTGCCTGTTATATTCGCTGACGGACCCGAAGACACCATCTTAACGTGCTCTCAGCATTCAGACGTATATGAGAGGTGGGCCAATGATGTGATGCTCATGCTTCTGTCCTACCTAATAATTTATTAGAAGAATAGATTAAAAATGCAAATTTTAAATATAATGACTTGACTCTATGATGGGCATTTTTTAATTTTTGAATGAAAAATCTTTTAAGACAAAAATGTCAGGGTAATACAGCTCTCTTAATGTCATGGTGAGGAAAAAAAGCCTCATTAAAAAACAAAAGTAGTTTGACAATGTTATTATTTCTTAGAAAAAAAAAATCAGAAAAAAAAACATAAAACAGGAAATTAGATCATAGAGCAGCCTTGCAGACCTGCATGACTGTGTCAAGAACAATAAGTCTCTTTAAAAAAAAAAAAAAAAAAATCATATAATTTGACCTTATGATAAATTGAAGTTATATGATGTCATATGGTGAAACGCCACAAACACTTTTTAGTTTAATAAAAATCAACAAAAAAGTAAAAAAGATAACTAATTTAAATACATGTGTACAAATTGTTAGTAAAAATATAAAATATATTAAAAAAAAGATTATGCTCAAATGTACACTCAAATGTATTCAAGATGCAATAAAAAATAAGTAATATGTAAGCAATAAGGTACGAGAGGCCATGCTGTATCGTGAATAAGTCACGGCTGAAGGGCTTTGTTAGTGCCTGCAATCCCTTCAGCCGTGACTTATTCACGATATAGCACTAGTCTCGAGTGCCTTATTGCTTTTATAAAACGGTTACCACACAATACAAATATTAAAGCCAAAAATATGTATCAATGCAACTTTCATGAAGTAAACTTTCACTAAAAGCCTTCCTTCCGCTGGAAAAAATAGTCCCTGACCGTAAACAGCAACAGAAGTTACATTATTACGCCATTAGATGGCGGCAAAGGCTGTCTTTATGAGTGTGTCAGTCAGTAGCGAAGACTTTTACATTGAAAAGATTGAACTGTTGTGAACACGGAACAAGACGCAACTGACAAATGCTTTGACTAGCGCTGTCGGTCACGGGAAAACCCCTTAACTGTTAAAAGGACAAGATAATACATCAGACATTTAAACAGATTTTTTATTATGAACATAGGACTGACCTGAAGGAAAAAAAATGCTAAATCTGAATGCAGGTAATAAACTCGCTCACTCGATCTCTTTATCACAATACTCTTCTAAATAATACAGTACGTTTCAATGAACAATATCTATTGAGAACATACAGTTTACATTGCTAAGAGTGGTTGCTAAGGGTGCTGTGTAGTGATACACAGAACCGTTGGGTGAAGCGCCATAGCCGTGTTTTATCGTTGAATAAAACACAGCTATTGATCAATCAGAATCAAGGACAGGAACTAACTGTTTTATAAATTCGTATTAATAGTTACATCACATAGAATTTAACAATCCTAGACCTAAGAACATGGCACAACTATATTAAAAAAATATTTATCATAGGCACACTTATGCCAGTGACCCAGGTAATAAATGTAACTGAACAACATTTTTTGGATGCATTTGGAGATGCAATGAGACAACCTCCTAATGATATGCTTTAATTGCCGTCTTCCACCTTCTGCATACACACTCTTGGCAATTGCGATTTATTTAGGTCATATCATGTGTGACTGACATATGTCATATTTGATTATCTCCAGCCATGTGGCAGGTGCTGTGTCCATCATTGTACACACCTCCACCGATTCAAAACACAGAGCATGAAATGGAACCGACATCCCCAAAGAGCATAAGCTACTGCTAATGCTAATATCCTCTTACAAGCACAGCTGGACATTTGGATTTGGCCCTGCTTATCGAGAGTTCACCCAGCCAAGCTATCAAAGCAAGGACAGCCAGCATACCACCACCGATTAAGGGCAGCCTGCCCATAATTAGAGGAGGTCCCAATAGACATCTTCAATCCAAATGCACTCCCCTTTGAACACAGAGACATCAGCCATTCAGAGACCGACGCCTCCTGTTGTCTGGGAGGGTGGCTTGATGCCACCATATTCTTATTGGATGGTGCCAAATGAGGTGGTTAACTGTAATTAGCGAACTCCATGTCCTTGAGATGTGGTGGACATTGCTTTCCAATAGTCTAGTCCCCAACAAATCAAATGCACTGTACAACTCAAACACCAGCCAAAAATCTTGCGCCATCTTGCATGGGTTCCATAGGCTACCAATTGCCTGGTGTGTTTTTTCGTCCCCCAGGCTGTGGCAGATCTACTTAAACCAATCTGTCCAATTTCTCTCTCCTATTTCTCAAAATAGCATCTCACACCATTCCAGACAGATTGGTATCTTTGAAAGAGGTGATGAAATAGAAAATAAAAAATTGGGAAAGAATCTGTTTCCTGCATTCACACACTGAGGTTTTCCACTAGGATACATTTTCTGTACCTGGTGTTCTGCCAAGGCCTGCGATATGCTGTGATAGAGGCCATATTGCTGTCTGTGTGTTGATCTCCTACTCTCTACTGTATAAGACTCTAAGAGATTCAGGTTGTACTCATGGTGGCACTCAAGCTGATGGTGCAAACCTAAAAGTATCCAAAAGTACAATGTGAAAAGAGACCCTCAAGGGGAGAGGGGTGGAATCAAACAGGGTCAGACCAGCAGAGTTGTCTGCCACTCAGAAGTGAATTGAGAATGCCTTTTAAATTTCAATTAAATTACTAAATTTGAATTGGCATAGCAAACAGGATGCAAATATTCAATTCAAAATCAAATGTAGGGAAATAGAATTAATATTTATATTAAATCTTTCCCTGCCAGTGTTTTTTTTTTTTTTTTTTTAAAAAGAAGAAAAAAAAAAGTTGCCAGCCACAGCCAGTATTTTTGATCATTTCACAAACCTTTCACAGCCCGGAGAATATTTTTTAATATGATCTGAACATGCAAGTTATCAAAAAAAAGAGCAGAGCCTTTGATTTAAAAAAAAAAAAAAAAAAAAGGGCAAAATTTCAAACAAAAAGCTGAGAAAATCCCGTTTTTCTCAAAGACTACGTCCAGATCAGATTCAGAATGATGATCAAAACAGATGGAGTAGATCGCTTCCATCAGCACCCTCAAAGCCTGCACAGTACTATATCTCATCCTGGGTCCACATTTCATTCAGTAATGTTAAGCAGTTTTGATTTATATGCTGTTTAATGTTTAATGATCGCATTATTTTGCATGTGCAAAACCAATGCTTTTATCGCTTGTTTCTGCTTCTTTTTCGCCTGTGTTTTGATCTGGATATTCTGTACTCTTTCAGAAGATGTGTAATAGTGCCCCCCTACCGTATAACAGAGAAACCATGGATTGATGAAAACTTCAGTCAATGGCGGGGAAAGAGATATTAAAAATGAATAGTTGTAATGTTTAACTAAAAAAGCAAACTTGTCAAGACAAACTTTGAATATTGGCTTGACAAAGTTGTAATAGAAAGTTTTAAAAAGCCTTGAAGTTTTAAAAGTTTATAAGCCTAGACGGATAGATCAATCAATTTTATTTTATTTTTTTTTAATAAATTTCAACCAATTTTCAACTAGACAAACTTTGAATTTTGGCTAAAAAAGCCTTAATTGTAAAGTTGAAGTTGTTTGAAGGTTTTATGTATAGACTTTATGTGTAGACAGACAGAAGGATGGATGCACACACACACAATCAAGATGTTCAAGAGGGTTTTTTCTTGTACTTTGAAGGATATAATAAGATGAGCCATCACACTTACATTTAAAGTAACCAAACACATTTAAATTTTTACTTTAGGGGTAGGTGAATCTAAAATCAATGCTAAAACTATCATTAATCAGTGACACTTTTGCACTTTTAGCAATATGCAATAGACTACCTGTAAACTGTCCACTGGCAGTTTGTGAGTCAGTGTCATCTGAGACTAGTTATTGGCAGCTGGTTAATGGATGTGTTTAGAGGAATTAATCTTCTTGAATTAATCAATTTTAAATTCAAGGATCAAGGAACTTCTGATCTGTAAATATACGCATGCCAAGAACCAAATGTGAGCAAAAACTGGCTTTGGTGAGTAAATAAAACTGTTTCTGTGCAGTTTGAGCTTTATTAGGACAGACCAGTTTCACTGGAAGATGGAGGCCGGGACAAGACAAATACCATGATATCGGCTATCAAATCTAATCCAGTCTAATTAAAAATGGCAGGTAAGACATATTACATTTTCTCAGTTTACTCACCATTGGTAGGTATAGCAAAAAAGTAAATTTTGAACCCTGATCACAAGCCATTTTTTATATTTATACAATAACTGATCAAAAATGACATAATATTTCTGAGAAGAGCAACTGTTCGTGTTCTTGACCAAGATACAACTCTGACATCTGAACTACAGTAACCTCTTTTAACTAGCATGTGGCTATTAATTCAACCAATAGCGGAGGCTGTGGACAGTAATAAAGAGGTGGGGCTCCTAAAGCAACGGTGAAACGCGTGTTTCCGTCAGATCATCCTGTGCATAACTCAAAGCGACGACCAAAACCAGCTCCAGAAATCAAAGTCTTCATTCAGCTTTCCAATCCTCTGACTGAAACTGTTTGAGTGGCTCGGAGAAACTTCAAAGCGGAAGGAAAAGGGAGGGTTTTTTTAATTTCAGATAAGGCCCTCTGAGCTGAATGTGAACTGCTGGAACTCTAAAAGTTCACATCTTAATCGACGTGACCAGCTGAATTGTGGAGCGAAGAACTCATCTCCAGAGCCCTCATCTCCTGGCCTCTTTTTTCTCTATAATCTGTATAATCGAAACAGGACGGAGAGCCTACAGCAGAAAGAGAAAAAGAAGAACACAGCTACTCTCACTGAAGCCCAGGCTGCTGAGAGACTTAAGCATTCTTAAGTAAGGACAAACACATTTGTTTTGTTCAGCGGGAGTCGCATCTGGTTTATTGATTTACTGTAATGCTGCAATCATTATCGAGCCTGGATAAATCTCTTCTAAAGCAACCAATCTTTTCTGGTTTGTTTTCACTTTTCTTTGTTTTTTGCAGAAGGTTAATATGTTAGATTATTGAATTTCAATTACAGAGAAAAGCCAATGAGAGTGTACGTTTAAAAAGAAATTTACTTATTAAAAATCAATTACTTAAAGTTATAATAATAATAATAGAGCAAAGAAGTGAGAATCATTTGAGTTGCTTGGCAAATGTAATGCGCTGTAATCACCGTAAGTGCACATTAATTGTTACGCCCACAGTACTCTGTCGTATTGAAACAACTTGATGCAATAGCAGGTGACGGAGCATAATATGATCCATTAGGCCTTTACAGGTGCTCAATGATGTTATCTATTAGTGAAAATGTTACCCCCACTTATCCTCCAAATATTGAAGGATTATGTTTCCTGTATTTAAAATATATCCAAATGATAAGTTTCATAGGGCTCTTGCCAAATTAAAATAGTTAAACCTTCATTGCTGAAATGCTGAATTCTGTTTTAATCATTTTCATTTAATCATTTTCAGTATCAATAAGCTCACTGTGAATTAAGTTAGTATGTAGTAAAAACTATTCTGTTTGTTTACCAGACACTTATACGAAGTATATGTTAAATCAGTTCATACATTCCCAGGGAATAAAGTGCTAGTTAGCATCACCCTGGTTCCCTCTACAAAAACCTATAGGATTTTTCCATTGGCTTTTGGATTATTGCAGAAAATAAGCACTGTGACCAACAAAAGTTAATAATTAGGTTTTGTTCAACATGATAATCTTCACAAATGAACCCAACTTATGAATTTTAAAGCCCAAATACAATCGGCAGAAGTAAAAAGCTAAACGTAGGCTATAAACAAACTACACCACGGTCGCATGACTACATCACCACAACTTGACCACCATTAAGCTTCTGACATCTCTTCAGGCTTTATTTAAAAAACATTTTCCTGAAAAATTTGAATTAGAGTAGTTTGCAAGAGCATGATTATGAGACTGTAAAAGCGGACTGCAGTAGTTAGCAGATGTGTTTACATGATCGGCATGAGGATGTTTAATGACCTCTGTAGTCCAATTTAGCCACTTGTTAGCTACCACCTTTTTCAAGACAAGTAAAAGCTTTTAAAAAAATCACAAGGATGATACTGTACTGATGTTGTAGAATAAACTGTGAAAAAATCCGAGCTTGTGTTAACCACACAACTTTTTTCAGGCATTTAACCAAAAACCTATTAAATAAACCCATTGGCTTCAGGACGATGGAACTTTTCCAGGTTCATCCCTGTAGCACCCTATCAAACTCATGTTGCTAATGCCATGCTCTACTGTTTGAACTATGGGAACAACAATCACATAAAAAAAGAAGAGAAAGGAGAATTATTTCACTGCCCAAATACAAATGAGCTCAAAATGAGTGTGTTTACTTCAAGACCGAAACACACAAAGATTTGTTCCCATTACTTTGATTTCGCTCTGTAGGTAAATGCTTGTACTGGCGTTCTGGTAGTTTGCATTTTGATGTCAAAAGCAGAGAAAAATCTGACAATTTCATGAAATGTCTTGAAAACACAATTTGTCTTGCATTTATCATTTCTTGCATTGTGAAGCTCATTTTTGATAGTTATCACTTTAGTTGTACATGTAAACACACTCGTTGTTTTCAGGTCAGGAGCACATTGCCTTTGTTTTCCAGGCTGCATCACAACACAACACCAACCACAGGGTGAAAATCGTGTAGGGCTCTCCTTAAAATAACAGCAGCTCAGTGTGAGTCTTAAACAGAGTGTAGTGAGCAGATCAGATAAGAGGTTTTCTGTGCAGAATAAAACAAATCCTCCTCCTTGAGGCACTGATCGAGAGTGAAATGAAGAAATGACTCTGGACTGATTCGACTAGCTCTGTGGTGCTGGGAGTAAAACAGGGGACAGGGATTATCTGCAACAGTAATCTACATATGCATGTAAATAAGAAGCCAGCCATATCCAGTGTGTGTGGTGTTAGCAAAAACTGGACTGGAGCATGAAGGAATATATATATAATTGTAATTGGAAAAAAGGTGTGTGATTGTATATGGGTCAATGACGTGATGGGTCATTTTTTTTGTCCAAAGGCCTTAATAATAATAAAACACCAAGATATGACATACAAAGTATGTAAGGTAGTACAACTAGATCTCTTTTATTGAATCCAAATGGTTTTAATTATATTTTGCTACATATAAAGGTATTTTAAAGATTTTGAGGTGTCAAAAGGTCATTCGGTTTAACCGTCCAAAGGCCAATACAGCCATTTCATTTGTGATTAAAATATCTTGAAATATCATGATTTTATAACATCATATATTAACATAGTGCAACATGGCCTCTTTTTTTTTTTTTTTTTGTAAAAGTGGTTTTGTAATGAGAAAGAATGTCCAGAAAGATTAATTTCATTGATCGGAGTAACCAATATAAAGGGACCATTTTGGTTCAAGTCATGCGATCAATATCATGTGACAGGATGTGACATCATTCAGACACCTGCAAAGGACCACATGGTCATGAAGCAAAGTAACTAACTCTCTCTTAACTATTTGAAAAATTCATGTTTTCACTTGCTCATACACATGTCCCGAAACAGGTCATTCGGTACAACCGCTATAAAACATGGAAAATGTTGTAATCTTTTAAAAACTTGTTCTAAATATAAAATATTTGATTGTACTTAGCAAGCTAACTACCTGGCTAGCTAGATATTAGCCTGTTAGCATTGTTTGAAAATATCTATGTCTATATATGTCATTCAGTAAAACCAAAATTTTGGTTAAACTGAATTACTTTTTTGGTGACAAATTTTGTCCATCTTGTAAAAAATGACAAAAGCAGTGTTAATTGATTATAAAAACCACATAATCTCATTGTTAACACTTATTCGTCAATAACCCATATATATATAGAGAGAGAGAGAGAGAGAGAGAGAGAGAGAGAGAGAGAGAGAGAGAGACAGCGGCAAATCCCCGAAGGACTGGTCGAGATAAAGCTGTTCTCTGCGGGTACACAAGCGCTGAGCGGCCGCTGATGGCCTGGAGCTCGCCTCTAAACAAATTGTAAAATAGGTGCTATGATTAAATATGAGTCACATATTTCAGGTCTAAACAACTACATTCTCGCCTAAAAATATAGCAAATTTAGTATTTATAAAAAATATGGCGGATTTGCTCGGAGGCCATGACAGTCGCTTCAAGCGGAGTAAACAGTGAAAAGGTAGGAGTGCTGTTAGCACTAGAATATTGCACGGCTCTCAGCCAATCAGATTTGAGAACCAGAAAGAACTGTTGTATAAATATATTTATACAACAGTAATACAGATATGCATCCATATCGCATGGCTACTCGTGATATTGCTCATATGTATGTGTAAATATAAATGCAACAGCAAAACAAATTATCAGCCCTAACAGAGGGGCGAAACAGACCCTTTGAGTTGACACCGACCTGACAATTTGAATTAGAGAGGACGAAAGCGTCTATAATAACATCTCTGTATTTACCCTTTTCCCTCTCTTAGCAGTGCTTATCTTAAACAATAAAGCACATCAAACTAGTATGTGCCTACTTCTCATCTCCATCAATGAATTGCAGACGCTGTGTCCTTGCCTGCCTGGAAATCTCAGACATCATTCATTGGAAAGATAAACAATTGAAAAACTGAGTTTACAAAAGAACAAAAATACTGCACATTTAAATAGTACAAGCTCAAGGTTGAACTCAAGATATTTGATCATCCATGCTCAGGAGCGTCATGCCCATTCAAACGTGCCACATCAAATTTTGGAGCTGAGTGGATTTTAAATGCAACTTAAAATGCAGTGGCACAAATCACCTATACATGTCTAAAGTTAGTCCAATTGAGTTAAACCTTGTTTCACCATCTTACCCACAATGTCACTCTAAATTCTTGTGACAATTTGCAGTTGAAACAAAGGAGTTATATATTTATGATTGGATGTCAAGTTTGATTTTTTGTTGATTTATTAAACTAATATAAATAAAAATATGTTGGGATTTGATCCTATTTAACCTTTTCAAAAATGTGTGAAGTAAAAAGCACAGGTTCTTCCCTCTGGAGCACTTGGTTTGTGAGTGTTTTCCTGCTCTCTCTTTCTCTTGCTGAAGGCCTCTGAGTTTGTTTTTTCAGTAACAAAGTGTGGTAAAGCAGGCCCACAGCAATCATAATCCAGCAGTCTGTGGCCCTTTCCATGGCGGAAATTCATGCCTCATCTTTCAAAAGCGGTTGTTCACACTTCAGAGGAGTCAGACAAGCTGCTGGAGGCTCTAGGATACCGCAGAATTCACAAGCATGAAAATAACAGTACATGCAGACGCACTGAACGGTTATGAACAGAAGGGCAGTGGTACGAAAAAAAAAATCATTTTTAGCTGATCTGGTTTTTGTTTATTTCACGCGTGGCAGTGTTCATCATGACCTCTTTGCAATCTAGATGATCTCAGTGGAGAGTCTGTTACGTTTTCACAGTGTATCCAGAATACATTTACATAAATTTAGTTCTCAGGATTGTTCAAATTCAATGAATGTTACTTCAGTGTTTATTTATAGTCCATGAGTGTTAGCTTTAAGGTCATTTATATGCAAGTGTACTCCTAAAAATTGACTATTTATTTTAAGCATGTATACACAAATGTACAGTCTCTTTTATCCATTAAACACAGATCAAAATATTGATGACATCCTACAACCTCTACAATGAGAATGTCCCTCCCACCTGCAAATGACAAGCAAATAGCCAATATTATAGCTCACGACTATGATGGAGCCCCACACATGATGAAAGAAACAATAGATATCATGGCCACGATTTAAGAATTCACCTCCACAACTTATTCATGACTATGTTTTATTTGTTTGTTTCCACATTTTAGTTAAATTGTGGCCACATTGTACTAATTTATTCTCTCATTTTAGTGGCCCTGCACATGACATGAAATTCATTTTAATTTACACTAGTCAACATGTGAAGTGGATCAAAATCTTTCATCAAAGTTGTCCTAAAACCTTCTTCTTAGGACAACTTTGATGGACATTTTTGATCCACTTCAAATGTTGACTACTATGGTTTAATCATGGCTGCAAACAAATTAGTACCATGTGGCCATGACTTACCATGACAAACCCTTCAATTTGTCCCACCAAAACTTCTTTCACTAAGTAAAACGTCAACATGAAAAAGGGTTTTAAGTAATTAAACCTTAATGTTATGAAGCGACGAGAATACTTTTTGTGCGCCAAAAAAAAAAAAAAAAAAACGAGGACGACTTTATTCAACAATATCTAGTGATGGCCAATTTCAAAACACTGCTTCATGAAGCTTCGAAGCTTTACGAATCTTCTGTTTCAAATCAGTGGTTCAGAGCGTGTATCAAACTGCCAAATTCATGTGATTTTAGTAAACGAGGCTTTGTTATGTCATAAGTGTTTCGAAATTTCAATGGTTTACCACTGGGGGGCGTGACTTTGGCAGTTTGATACACGCTCCATACTTTTGCTGCACAAAAAGTATTCTCGTCACTTCAAAACATTAAGGTTGAACCACTGTAGTCACATGAACTGTTTTAAATTTGTCTTTAGTAGCTTTTCTGGGCTTTGAAAGTGTTAATTGTCTTGCTGGCAATGCAGGCCTCACTGAGCCATCGATTTTTATCAAAAATATCTTAATTTGTGTTCTCGAAGATGAACGAAGGTCTTACAGGTGTGGAACGACATGAGGGTAATTAATGACAGACATTTTTGGGTAAACTAACCCTTTAATAATCAGACCCCCTGAAAATAAATTGGACTTTTCAGACCATGTCTAGCTAAGAGATCATGAAAGTTAACTGTATATGCTAGTGTGTTCCTAAAACCTGACAATCTCACTTTTAACAAACATACACTTAAAATTGATACACTTTCTCCTCTGGGAAAAAAAAGGCCCAAAATATTGATACTGAGCTTTACTCTTAAACCATAAACCACTATAATGGTGTCAAATCAACAAAGATTAGCTTTGAATAATTGTCATGTGATAAATATATAAACGACAAACCCCGCCTCCATTCCACGTCACTTATTAATGTGGTCTGGAACACACACAAACGCAGACACAAACTGTGAAAGTCCCAGTGTTTTTCAGCGTTATCATCGTTAGCTAAAACTAAAATTATTGAAAGCATTTTTTGTTAACAGAAATAAAACTGAAATGTATAAAATATAAATAATAGTTACTAGTTAATAATATTACTAATTCCAAATATTAATAAAACTATAATAGCATATAAATTATATTAAGTTAACACTGGTGCTGGTTAACTGTTTATCAAGACTCTGAGAACACTGCTTGGCCAACTGTTGTAAAAGTAAGACAAATAAGAAAATTATTGTTATTGCAGTGAATTACAACATTATGTGTAAAAACTGTTCTTCAGTCAGTATTCAGCAGGTGTGTTCTTTCTCTCACTCTCGCTCTCTCTCTCTCTCTCTCTGTCACTTTTACTTTTGTTGTCACACACACACACACACACACATTTCTCTTGATTCATGTCAGCCTCCAACTATTATTCACATCTGATACTACAAATAAGAGCATTTTGACATCCCCACGGTCTCTCTGATGCCTTCACTCCCCCGCAGTACCATTCCCATTTCTCTTTCCTCCTCTTTTAAAGTCTCTGCCATTTTTCTTCATTTGGTCTCAGGCTCTTTACACTCATGTCAGTCCGATCTTGATGTCTAAGGTGTCATTTTGCAAATAAATGTTGACGTTTCTTCAAGCATCTAAGTTACTCATAATGGAGGAAAAAAACAGGAAAACAAATCATACTGTCAACACAAGAATAATTTTTAAAGGACAGTTTCAACTGTGAAATATAATGGTGCGAGATTGCATCTATTCTCACACACAGGTATTATTTTTCTCAACCTTACAATCATAACATTATGTTACCTAATTGCCTATCAAATGAGCACGACATAGCAGTGCCCCAGAGGTCCCTACAGAGGCTGCTTTGATTTGATTTCAAGGAGATTTGTTGGCTGGATTCAGTGGACCACTGAAGGAGGATTAGAGAGGTTATTTCAGGATTAAAACAGGCTTGTCATTTAATTTGCTCTCTCTGAGGCAAATGAGATCAAGCAACATTGCCCAGGAAGGTCTAACTCTTTTACATATTAAGTATGCATTTGCCTATTTACATGGGTGAGCGGCACTAGGCAGCACTTAACCCAGTGGAAGATTTGCCATTCAACCCAAAAGATTTCAAAGATTTCAACTTGTTAAAGCCATGAAAAGGTTTTTGGCCTACATACTTAAAGGAATAGTTCACCCAAAAATGAAAATTATCCCATAATTTGCTCACCCTCAAGCCATCTGTATATATGACTAAGTTCTTCTTTCAGCTGAACACAATCATAGTTATATTAAATAATATCCTGGCTCTTCCCAGCTTTGTAATGGGATTGAATATTGTCCGAGTTTTTGAAGCTCTAAAAAGTGCATCCATCCATCTTAAAATGTTAAAAACCCACTCCAGTGGGTTAATAAATGCCTTCTGAAGCGAAGTGATGGGTTTTTGTAAGAAAAATATCCATATTTAAAACTTTATAAACTATAATCACTGGCTTCCAGCAACAGCCGTATACGAGCGTTCACAGGATAGTCGAGTTTCGACAGATGGGTGACCTCTGACCCGTCAGTTTTGTCCAATGCTCAACAGTTTCTCGAATCTTTTCAGGCTTAGGTCAGGTAAGAGATTCCTACCCAATGAAACTACTGCATCTTTGTTGTCACTTCCAAGTCCTGTGATGGCTTTGATCAGGAATAGCTCTGTATCGTCTGCATTTGTCATTGTCAGTTGAGACAGTGCATATTTGGCTTGGCCAGTCAGCTGTGAATATCTTGTGCCTTTCCTCAAAGGCTGAAAATGGCTCTGAGAACGAGGAGGCTGCTGTGATTGATGACTACATTCGCCCCAAATATAAATTAAAAAGGATAATGATTAGTCCTTAAAAGAGATTACAATGAAAGACGAAGCTCCCAACCACCACACCGAGTGGGATCTGGGAATCAGTTCCACTGACAGACAGACAGCAGCAGGGTCCCTTAATGAGACACTCCCTACTGGTAAATATTCATATGTATTTGCATATATTCTCTTGGCAGATGCTTCTTACTAAACCGAAGCTGATGACATTACTGTGGCAGGTAGATCAGGATAAAAACAGAAACAAAGTGGCAATAAAAATATTAACAGGAGGGTTGAGCGAAAGCTTATTACATACAAACAAATGATAAATTAAATCTCCACAGAGAACAGCATCTGTAAGAGAAAACATTTTGCCATTACTCATGTGAATCTATTAAATGGTTTGTTCAGACAGACCCTCTTTTTCTTTCCAGTTGCTTAAAGCATTCAAAGTCCCAAGAGTCAACATGACAAAATTCAAAATCCCAAAGTTATCCTGTCAGTCTGGAGCAACAGAGACTCATATCTGTCCAAGCACAATAAAAAGAGTTTATTTCCATGACAAAACAATGACGGGTATGTTTTTTTTATTGTTCAGGATCAGAGAAATGGATTTCTGATCACTTGTCAGTCCCAACAACATTGTCTGCTTTTGCGTCACCATTTGGACCTCTAAAATAGTTTGGACAGCTCAACAGTGTCTTTCTCTCTGACAAAAACTGGTTTGCAACATTCCAGCAAACTAAGCCAACTGTCTTCTTTCAGTTCTCAACAATGTCATGTTGGACTTCTTGTCCCAGTGGTGTACAACAGGACTAAAAATAAGTCCCTGACATCTTTTCTTTATAAGCAAGATAATTATAATTAAGGATAGCGGTCACACTTCAGTTTTGGGAACACATATTGACTATTAAATACGACTTTTCCATCAATAAACTCCTAATATACTGCTTATTAACAGTTATAAGGTAGTTGTTATAGTGGTTATGTTTAGGTATGGGGTAAGATTAAGGGATGTAGAATATGGTCATTCAGAATAAGGCATAAATATGTGCTTTATAAGTACTAATAAACAGCCAAAATGCTAGTAATATGCAAGCTAACAAGCAACTAGTTGATAGTGAGAATTGGACCCAAACTAAAGTGTTAGCGATTTAAGTTAGCTTAAATCGTTAGCAACCAAAATAGCATTTAAAATAAATAAATAAATGTTTGGATGTGATGACTTCTTGAATTTTAACACACAAGTGTCTAGGAAAGGTTTCATCAGTGTTGGGTTTGGAGACAAAAAAAAAAAAAAACACCGAAAGGGCCTTTTAACCATGTTTTACTTAACAGAAACTAGCCATTTAGCTTATCTTTGCACCCATTACTGCACATTTGTGACCTTATATGGCCTCCTTGATAAGTGGCCAGGCTGTTGATTAATTTTACAGTAATTTTAGGTAATATTTCTTGGAGGTTTTGAGATGTCAGAGATGTATGAGGAAGGAGATTAAATAATTACCAAAATGAATCATAGGTCTTTAAAAGATACTTGACCCACTACTTACAACCATTCAGCTCCACCCATGCGCACTGATTGCACTTGTTAAGTGCGCTCCTTTCCTTATTAATAAGCAGATCGGCATGACCGCAGATGATAAACCAAGAGAATAGCTAAGACTTGCGACACAAACAGCTTCCTTCCCTCTCCAGAGCGCCATAGAAACAGAGCAAATCTATCATTACTGTGACATCACTGCATCCTGCCTGCATTCAAACTGATGATGGCCTTCATGGAGAGCTCAGATGGAAGTTTTATTCAAATGATACGCCTTGCGCAGAGGGGAATCAGCCATGAGAAGAAATTTGCCATCGTTGAAATGTGGACCTTATAGCTTGAGAAAATTAATTAAATGAAGCTTCTCTTTATAAATGAGTGTCACGGTCTCACATTGTACACTCATATACAGTAGGGTCCAAAAGACAAGACCATATAAAAAAAAAAAATGAGTTTTTTTATAAAGAAAAAAGAAAAACTCCCAGTGGATAGGCTTAGATCTCCATTCTCTCCTAATTGTGACTGATAAGTGGTGCATCCCGGTGGTCCACTTGCAGCACAAACACATTTATAATGGCCGTCACTGCCTGTATTCAAGAGCCCTGCTGTGATGACTGTGAATAAGTGAGGTTACTTAAGTTTCCTAAAGCATAGAAAAGCCAATTAATCTCCTCTTATTCAGCTCATCGATTGCATCAAGTGATAAGTCTGAAAAGGCAGTTTCAGAAACTAATGCTGACAGTTGCTGTTGGCTCATCACAACTTAAAACTGCTTAATGGTGTTTCAGTATATCACTAAATACATACTGAACAATATCTGTCTTGATTGTCTGTCATGGACGGATCGATAAATCCTTGGAGATTCAGTTATCATGTGTACTTGTATATTACATATGGTAAACTGGGTTTTATTGCCCATCTAAATCAGTCTCTCCATTTAACAAAGTTACACCGTGAAACCGTTTAGACACCGCTCATCAAAAACTCCTGTTTGATTTTATGATCTATCAAATACACAGTTTAAGATTACTACACAACACAGAGCAATATTGGGCCCACAAGGCAGCTGATACAAGACAAAAAGACTTGTGAAGCTTGCAGCCTCAAAGCACTGTGACATAAACACACACACCAACAGATCAACTTCCTGCACTCTGTTCTTATGCTGCCTGTGGAAGTAAGGCAAAGATCAGTTAGAAACCAAGAAGAGCTGTTAATGAAAGCATGTCAGCTAGGGCAATAAGTGTATTAACAGTAGAGTTCAAAAAAAAGGTGAAGTGTGTTTTTAAAGGTGAAGGTTTTTTCCTTATGCTAAACAGGGTTGTGCACCATTCACCAGTGAATTGATAATGCCCTTTTAAATTCCAATTCAATTAAGTCATTTAAAGTATTTTTTAAGGAATTTAAAGTAACGCACAGGATGCGGAATTATGAATACAAGTAGAAAGTAAATTAATTTAAATTTAAAGAAATGTAATTATATTTGACTAATTTTAACTAGACAAACTTTTTAAAACAAACTTTGAAAGGTGGCTTATTTGTAAAGTTAAATGCCATTTTAAAGGTTCCTAATTTTGTTTTGAAGGTCTCCTACAATAGATTTACTTGCATCCAAGGTCAAAAAACACTTTAATTTTCTCATTATATACATTGCAGCAGCACCGCATTTCTCACCTTGTCTGAAAGGGTTCGATAAAGGATTCAATCTCTATAAACACCTCCTTCAGAGCCTACTCTGCTCTGATTGGTCAGATGTCAAAGTTTGTTGTGATTGGTCTACTGCTTACAGTAATTCCTGTCTTAAGGCCCGTTCACACCAAGGACGATAACTATAAAAAATCATTCTAAATATAAGCAGAGTCCATACCACAACTATAACAATAACAGCACAGAGAAGACATATAACTGGGAACACTTTCAGAACAATTTCAGCTGATGAACGATAAAAACATTGACAGAATCCTTTCTGCTTTAAAGAGCTCAAGTATTTAAAGTGCCTGAAGACATAACTGCTGCACGCACTTAGAATAAACAGCACAATATCATCTGCTGGTGTGGACGCTAATATAATTATCGTCATAGTTACCTTTATAGTTATTGTGGTTGATGTGAACAGGCCTTTTCATGCACAACCTACGTAGGTTTGTAACAAATTTGCATAATGCCAACTTTCATTGGCTGCCCATTGGTGCTTTTCCACTGTGTGGTACGACTCGGCTGGGCGCGCTTTAGTTTTGGTTTGCTTTTCCACTGCAGTTTAGTACCGCTTCAAAGTGGGTTGGATTAGACAGATCATAGCTGCGCCACCTCTACTGCCGTGGATCCGCACCTCGTCTACTGACCACGATACAGCCATTTCTTTTTTCAAGTGTGCGACGGTCGTTTAAAGCAAGTCGTTTAAAAAAAAGTTGCGCGAACAAATGATACTGCAGTGGCATTTACTGACTATTTGAAATCTAGCGGGTTTGGTGTCTCGTGCTTCAAATCCAATGACGCTGGTAGTGACGATTCTCTCTGACCAATCAGTGATCTGCAGTGTTTACACATCACATTTAGTATCGGTACGGCACGCTTGGAACCTCCACCGAGGTGGTACTATTTAAGTGAGCTGTACCGTGCCATACCGAGCTGTACCATGCAATGTAAAAGCAGCAAAATATAAGTCGTACCGAGCCGTATTGTACCGAGCCATATCATGCAGTGGAAAAGCGCCATTAGTGACATTTCGAGAATATGCTGTTTTCTGCGCTGTGAAAGCAGATCCACTGAAGATGAGACCAAAACTGACCTTTTTTTTTAACTGAAGTCCAAGCACTATGTTTGGATGTACTGCTAAGTACATATCTAAATTCTTGAGGAAAACCCGCGTCCCTCTGCTAGACAGTTGAAGATGGACAGCTCCTAACCATACCGGCAAAAGAACAACGCAAAGGCTTAAGGATAGGAAAGTGAATGTCCTTGAGTGGCCAAGTCAGAGTCCTGAGTCAAATCCGAAAATCTGTGGATGGACTTGAAGAGAGCAGCCTACCGCTGCTCAACGTAGAATTTGACTGAACTAAAGCAATTCTGCAAGGAAGAATGGGCAAATATTTCACAATCTAGGTGTGCAAAGCTACTACAGACATATCCAAAAAGATTAATGGCTGTAATTAAAGTAAAAGGTGGCTCTAACAAGTATTAAATCAGGGAACTGATGACTTTTCTGACCCTGTTATTCTAGGTTTTCATTTTTTTTTTAATTTTCAGAACTGTTTCTGTTTCTTTTTCTTTCATTACTTTGATGTTGTAAGGCAAAATTTGTAAATAAAGCTGGAAAAGTTTTTTTTTTTTTTTTTTTTAATGGGTTTTGATTTCAGGCTGTACTGCAAATAAAGTAACAATTTCAAAGGGGTATGATGATTTTCTATAGACACTACAGACAGACATATAGATAGATAGATAGATAGATAGATAGATAGATAGATAGATAGATAGATAGACAGACGGACAGACAGACAGACAGTCAGACAGACAGACAGACAGACAGATTGACTCTGTGATATCCCTTAAGCTGAACTCGATTATTTGCCTGCTGTTCTGTGGGTTTGCTGGGTCCCTCAGATGAAGCTGCTGAGACTGTCTGCTCTGGAAGTCTGTGCTCTCTAATGATGGCAGGTTAGCATTAGAGTTTGACAGGCACACCTGCGCCAGGCTCACACGATGCCAATTCTGACTCTTTATCAGCTGAGGATACCTCTCTGATTGAGGGTACCTCAGATTGTTAAAAAGGTTCAAGCATAAATACCCACCAAACTCCAGCTCCATTCATTGCATTTTTTCAATGGTATTTTTTTTTTCTGCCTCCCAAGTCAGCCTGCAAACACCTGGCCTTGTTAACTACACAGCAACGAACATTCCTAGTTTAATTTAAGTTCTTAAAAATGAGCAACTATTTGAATTTATCATTGTGGTCCTTGAGTTGGAATACATCCAGAGCCTCTTATATCTGTACCCTTTCATTGAGTCTATTCTTCTTGCGCACTTTTCTCCGCTACTCATTCAATCCATTGAAGCTTTAATAACATGTTTCATTTTACCAGGTGTGCCTCACGATAAATGTGAATGTTTCACATCTATAGCTGCACCCGTTAATTCTTTCCACTAATTATTATACTGCGGCTTTGCGGAAGGAAAATCGCTACTTTCCTTTATGTCTTTGACTATGTGTGCTCTCGCTTCCTTTACACAGTAGGGACCAGAATTAGTGACTAGATTTCAAATTATCATGAGAACTTTTGCATTGCATGAATCAAAATTGACTCTGTCAAGCATAAATATTTGTTTCATCTGATCAGAACCAGAACAGCTTTTCAGGCTAAAAAGTACTATTCTCAAAAAAACATAAATAATGAGTCATAAGCTACTGAAATGATTACCAATTTCAATAAGCATTATTGAAATTATTACAAAATACCATTAATTTATACAATAAAACTGTTGTGAATATATATCAAATTACATCATATGAACAATCAGCAAGTTAATAAACTGATGTAAGTCTCACAAATCTAAAATACACATCACAATAATTGGTTCCCGATTTGTTTTTGTCATATTCTGGAGCTCTTTTGCCAGAAATCAAACATCTGGAAAGGTAAAACTAGATTCAGCAGAACCACTTCACCATATTTCTTCAACTTTATCAGACACCTCCAGAGTGCTGTTTCTTGGAGATAGCTTGCATTCAGAGTTTGTTGACATCTACTAACGTTGATTTTAATTTCACTATATTACCTCTGAGAGATATCCTGTCATGTGAGGTTAAACTAACCATAATGAAGTCTACAGACAGGCAATTTGCCAAGCCACGGGGAACATTGCTCCTAATTCTACAGGAGGATGTGAGACAAATCAAACTTTATAGACATTAAAAGAAGGAGAGCCGTTCTCCACAAGTCAAACTGTGCTGAGTAGCTTTTAATCAAAAGAAAGAAGCACAACTAAATTGAATAAAACGTTATCCAAGAGCCAGAAAATGGAAGTGGAATTTATGGTACATTATGTTGCCCTGATAAACAGACCCGATCTGAAATTTAGCCCACACAAGTCGTTCATCACCCACCGCTCAAACTCTTCTCTCCTACTCCTCACCTTAAACCAGCTCGGAACATTGGCCAAATTGATTTTGTGCGAACTTCTACAATACATTGGAGACGTTCAGAGCGATGAGAAGCACTTTTCATTCATCAGGCATTTCATTTTCATTTTTGCTTTTCATTCTTCAAGCACAACAAAAACATTAGCGTCATTATATACCGAAGCATGAGGTCTAGCAACAGGGTTTTGTTCTATATTACGTAAAATGCTTCAATTACGGTTCTCTCTTTAAGTATTTTATTATTTCTGCTCTGTTGGAATTTTATTATTACAACATTACTAAGAGTTTTTATTCCCAGTGTGGTTATATATTGCCATTTTCTGCATGCAAAATAATAATGAAAATGACAGTTCCATTTATATGTGTTTCCAATTCTTAATTTTTAAAGTCAGGTATCAGACTGAATTTTGCATCCAATGTTAGATAATAAACAAAGGTTGCCCATATTTGAGCCTATACATTCTGGTACTTATTTGCATATTTTGACAATTTCTGCATCGTTCATTTGCAGGGATTCAGTTAATCTCCCAAAAGGTCTCAGACCCAAAACTGGCCATGGCTGGGAGATGAGAACAAAGTTAGCACACAAAGCCATAACTAACAGCCCAGCACTGGTCCGAGAAACCATTTCTCACCTCTAGGGCTGATGTTTCATTATAGTGTACACTACACTGCATGTTTATTTTCTCACCCATTGCTTTGCTTCACTTTTGTTTTATTAATCCAATCAAAACCATGTTTGGTTCTCTCTGAAAATGTCATTTTAAAACTTAAGGTCACTTCTGCCCAGAGGTCAGTGGAACTCAGAGTCCAAACAGTAATTGATGGTCCAGAAGCAAGATATAAAGATGGAGTTCAAATGTTCAATGCTCCAGTTTTCCTAGCGGCAACCCCCATCCCTCCTCCCAATTCACACATTTCCTTTCCTTATCTTCATTTAACCTTGAATCAGAAGATAGAAGCCCTCGTCTGTGGTCTCAGCCCCGTTGATAGACACAATTTATTATCTTGTCGCTTGTTCATGCTTTTTCATATTTCCCCCCACCATCATTTCTTTTCTTCTCTCCAAAAATAAATTCAACTCAAAGCCCAGGCTCAGCGACAGGAACAAATCAATGTGTTTCTCATATTGGACAGTAAATTCAGACTTTGTTCGGAAAGCTATCGCTTAATCTAATGTTAAAAAGTGCGTGGAATGTGTTGAAAGAGCAGGCGATGGATGAGGCCGTTTAGTTTTGATGGGATTCCTGGATCATTAAGCTGTGCTGGATTTCATTGGGCGAGTGGGACTGAGCTCGTCTCCTTTTCATCTGCCTTTGATATTCACCACCGACGTGAGAGTCTAAAATAGACTCTTGTAATTTAGCTGGAAACTCTGGAAATGCCATTTTATTTAAGTAAAACTGGGGGCGGTTTGAATACATTTTGAGTTTCTCATATTTTAGTGCAGAGGCTTAGCTGGTTTTGCTTCAGGACACACATTTATATTGGACATCAATTAGTGACCCAACACCAATATCATACACAAAAATGTTTCGAATCAGTGGTTCAGAGCGTGTATCAAACTGCCAAAGTCAGATCCCAGTGGTAAACCATTGAAATTTCGAAACACTTATGACATAACGAAGCCTCATTTACTGAAATCACGTGTCTTTGGCAGTTTGATACACGCTCCGAACCACTGATTCGAAACAAAAGGTTTGTAAAGCTTCAAAGCTTCATGAAACAGTGTTTTGAAATCGCCCATCGCTAGATATTGTTGAATAAAATCATTATTTTGTTTATTTTGGCACACAAACAGTATTCTCGTCACTTCATAACATCAAGGTTGAACCACTGTAGTCACATGAACTGTTTTAAATACGTCTTTAGTAGCTTTCTGGGCATCTGAAAGTGTTAATTATCTTGCTGCCAATGGAGGCCTCACTGAGCCATCAGATTTTAATTTTTGTTCCAAAGATGAACGAAGGTCTTACAGGTGTGGAACGACATAATTAATGACAAAATTTTCATTTTTGGGTGAACTAACCCTTTAACATGACAGTCCTGGTCTTTAAATGTCTTAGGGCCAGATTTACAAAACAGAACAAAATAGTGTGAGACCGCAATCCCATAAAAGCACCGGTGGGAGTGGGAAGTTCTGCGGCTGATCTACTGACAATGCACAAATTAAAGAACACAGAAGCAGCTCATTTCCATAACGACCAAAGCAATCTACCAAGAGCAACGCAAATTAGTGAAGGGTCACAGCAAATTAAAAATAACGTGGCTTGGCAATCGATATGTTCGGATAATGTCTTCCTCTGGCATTCAAAATAAATCAACACAAGTGGAGAAAATGCTCTACCCTCTACCACGTGCTTTATCTGTTCTCCGCGATGCCTCCTCCTAGCTGCAACTATCGCAGCCATGTAAAGTGAAAAATGCGTTGAGACATGCTTTTTTGGGGTGTTAAATCATGGCGCAAATACCAGTAAATTTACAACCACAAACCTTAACACACCCACACACTACAAGATAATCAGGCCTATTTTGGGCCCAATTTTCCCCTTCCAACAATAGTTAAAGTCCCGATTATCTTGATGGTTCTACGTATTATCTTATCAGATTTTCCTGTGTTGTGGTGTGGTGTGTGGAAGAACTTCAGGACCGCACCGATCTCAAATCGCAAATATTCCAAATATTTCCATATGTTGGAAAATGAAATCCTGTTGTGTGGGGGGAACACCGAGGACAAACACGCATACTCTCTGTAGATTGACCATGAGAGATTTTGCGAGATTTCCCGTGTTCACAGTCAGGTTGTTTGTGATTGTGAACGGGATCTGTTAGTGTGGTGTGCTGTCTTGGTCGCATCACGGCACTTCACACACTATAGGAACAAAAACAGTTAAAGGATTAGTCCACTTTCAAATAAACTTTTGCTGATAATTTACTCACCCCCATGTCATCCAAGATGTTCATGTCTTTCTTTCTTCAGTCGAAAAGAAATTAAGGTTTTTGATGAAAACATTCCAGGATTATTCTCCTTATAGTGGACTTCAATGGCCTCCAAACGGTTGAAGGTCAAAAATACAGTTTCAGTGCAGCTTCAAAGGGCTTTAAACGATACCAGACGAGGAATAAGGGTCTTATCTAGCGAAACGATTGGTCATTTTCGAAAAAAAATACAACTGTATATGTTTTATATAAACAAACGTTCGCCTTCTAAGTGCCTCCGCCAAAACCGCATTTCCACATTCTCCAAAATCCTTACGCTGTATGTCCTACACCTTCCCTATTCTACTTACGGAAAAAATGTAACTGGCGCTGCGTTCGATCCGTAAGTTGAATAGGGAAGGCGTAGGACATACAGCGTAAGCTTTTTGAAGAATACAGAAATGAGGTTTTGGCGGAGGCACTTAGAAGGCGAACGTTTGTTTATATAAAGCATATACAGTTGTATTTTTTTAGAAAATGACCGATCATTTCGCTAGATAAGACCCTTATTCCTCGTCTGGTATCGTTTAAAGCCCTTTGAAGCTGCACTGAAACTGTAATTTTGACCTTCAACCGTTTGGAGGCCATTGAAGTCCACTTTAAGGAGAATAATCCTGGAATGTTTTCATCAAAAACCTTAATTTCTTTTCGACTGAAGAAAGAAAGACATGAACATCTTGGATGACATGGGGGTGAGTAAATTATCAGCAAATTTTCATTCAGAAGTGAACTAATCCTTTTAATCTATGGGGTTTTTTTATCGTCGTGTTCATGGTCTCTCACATTTTGAAAATCAAAAAAGATTTTAAAAATTGTTTAGTGTGGGCCAGCCTTTAGTAAATCACGTTTAGTGATTCATTTAAATACTCTCCTCCCATAAATTTTGCATATGAAAGTGAAACTCTTAACAACTGCATATGCAATAAGTTAGTAAATCCTGACAGTAGTTTTTTAATGCCAAAAGAGCGTTTGCGCTGGTGCAAGCTATTGTAAATCTGGCCCTTAAAGTCACAAAACTTTTTTGGGGCTTGTGCTCTAAAGCAACAATTTATTTATTTATTTTTTTTTGCTAATTATATAATAAGGAAACAGCATTATATACACCATAAATACCAAACCAAATGTGTTGCTTTATAGGACAAACTCACTGCACCTGATCCCATTTCAGACCATCTGTCTGAGTTTATGAAGAAACCTCTTGACTCTTGATTGGTTTGATTTACAATTGATTTGATTTACAGTTAGGTCATTTCATCCTGTGTTATCCACTATTGTCACAAACACTGAATGTAATTAACACTGACAACTATGTTAGAATGATTTGGTCATTTGCATTTGCACGGTCTTCTAAACCATTCAAAACGGTCAACAATTAAATAATCACTTGCTGCATCACATCTTTGCAGTTGAGTTTGCTTTGATTAAGCCATATTCAGTAGAATGAAACATTTGCAAGTTACAAAATGGCTCAGATTTTAAATGACCTGGAGGTAAAAGATGGCACATTAGATGACTCAATTTGATGTTTGATGAGTTTAACAACAATCATCCCCAATATGGGGGGAAAAATGGACCCTAGCCACAACATTTCAATAATTTTCTCAAGTTTGCATAAAAAGGTCCAGGCTGTAAAGCCACCATTACACAACCATTTGCTATTACGAACCTCAAATCTCACCAGTTTTATTCATGTTGACAGGTAACTATGGCATTAATTAATGCAGCAGATTTCATTTTCATCAGACAACTGGGCAGTTCCATAATGAATTTTGAGTCTTAGTGCTAATTCATAATAAAGATTGGAATACTTAAGAGCTCATGAATATCACAAACAAAAAGCTGGCACTTGAACGGGCACTCGAGTTCTTATGGTTGACCCCTTTATCCACTGTAATAAATTTCCTCTTAAAGAAATATTAAAATACCACGGAGCTCTACTCAAGCCATCAGAACAAAGTGCTCGGAAAAGCCCCAGCATTCAAACAGCCATTAAAAATGACCCCACGGTTTAGATGACCCTTCAGTGGAAATTAATTGGGAAATAGTGGGAAAATGATTGAATGTAACTGCCTTGAAATTCTAGATTCAGTAATACGCCATCTCACACATAACATTTCAAATACTGCCTAATCATGTGCGGACAATAAGAACAAAAAAAAAAAAAGTATTTGCATAGTGTATTTCTAACAGATGCATTGTGAATAAATTAAAACTGCAATGGCTAATCAATAAAAAAGATCATGAAAATAATCTCATGCATTGTTCTCATGTCGGCTTGGCATCTTTCCAGGTGGGTGAGCCAAGACTCACGGGGTTTCTTATTCTTATCCTAAAATACCTTGTTATTCAAGCTACCATGGTCAAATCAGAGTCAAAATGTGTAGTGTTTTTACACTGACCTCTACAAGGGCAGAGCTGTAGCATTTTTTATGTGATCACTCGTCATCCTTGCCCTGTCCTCGTGCCCTTCCATTTGTGTCCCATTAGTATTCATTTATCTCTTTATAGCTTACTCCCTCTTGGCCTCAGGGAGGTCTCGCTCCCATCTTTCTCCCATTGTTTTTTATCTGCCCACATCGACATGCTTGGCAACCTGCCACTCCGCCACATCTCTCTCTCACCAACACACACAGTAAAAGCCTATCAATTAATAATCTGCTGGCACAGGGATGAACCAACACGGACAGGTACTCTCCCACCATATAAAGGAATATAATTGGCATGTGTCATCCATATACTTTATTTATTTATTTTGCTGTGACTTAATTTTGCTAACACATGTTCACCGGCTTGATACGCTAATTGTTATTTGAAAAAATGGCACAGATTATAGTATTCCTTTGATTACGCAGACGGTGAAATTGTTCTTCAAATGATAGGTTTTTGTTTTTTTTGTTTTTTTTTGTGGCGGCACCCTGGCCTGTTCCAAAGCACGGTTTGATGAATAGAAATCACATGTCGATTGAGCATTCTTTTGGATTAAATGATTGCAAAACCTACTTTCCGTCCCTAAAAACACTGCCGTGTGACAAAGATGTTTTTGGAGTTTCTAGATGATTGTTTTTGGGCAGCGCACCTGGTTTCATTTAAACTAATCAAACATCCCCCTGTTGTTAAAGTTCATTTTCTGTCTTTGTGTTTCATCTGGGTGTGAAACTAGCCTTCATACGGACACACTTTTTTCCAATCTGCAAGTGACAGCTTTATTTCTGATTGATGGCTTCTGCTCAAGTAGAAAGAAAGTGAAGAAGAAGAATAGAAGGACAATTAAACGGATCAGATTGAGTATACTTCATCTAAAGTTGTTGTCTTGCTGCTTAATAAGTGGGAGTTTGTACAAGAAATTACAAGCCACTTAACGTTCACAGGTGACAACACTTCACATAAATAGATCATTTTATGCAAAATTAAGAATATGTGTGGTATGGCTGTGTATACCATTTCTTTAAGATAAATCTACTCATACCGTAATATAAGCGATACCAATCACCCCAATTTGCTGAATAGAAGATATTTCCTGTCGCAATTAGCACCTAGTGGCAGTCATAATGCACTTTCAGTTTTGTTAGAATTTGTAACATATGTATGGCTTGTTTAGTTGTGATGTTAGGCGTCATACACGCAAGACACTTTCGTGGATTTATCAAACACAATCTCATGGCAGTTTGTAACTATTTTACATTTTGGTGAATTGGTATATATTTGTAAGCTCTCATTCTAATCTTTTTACATGATCTACTTACTCCCCAACACAGTTTGGTTTAGGAGTGGTTTAGGAGTGCTTACTTTTTTTTTCTAAAGATACATTTTCATACTAATTACATTGTACAAGTTCATGCGAAATCGACATCTGGCGAAATAGGTTTTTCTCATGAGATTGCGTTGGTTTATCTGTTTTTTTTTTTTCAAGTTTGGTTCATGTAAACATGCCAGACAGACTTTGGCTCTTCAGACATGTTTCTCTGTCTTTTCATATGCTTGGATTAGAAAATCGGGTAAAACTTTAGTATGAGGAACACATATTCACTATTAACTATGACTTTTCCCTCAATAAACTCCTAATTTACTGCTTATTAATAGTTAGTAAGATAGTTGTTAAGTTTAGGTATTGGGTATAGGATTAAGAATGTAGAATCAGGTCATGTAGAATAAGGCATTAAAATATGTGCTTATTAAGTACTAATAAACAGCCAATATTCTAGTAATATGCAAGCTAATAAGCAACTAGTTAAAAGACCCTAAAATAAAGTGTTACCGAAAATCACACATACACTCTTCACAGTCACTGTATGGAAACAAATTCCTTCTGACCTGTTTTTTGTCAGAAGCAAAGGCAGCATTAGATCGAACCTGACCAAAACCTGAAAACGCTCCAATCACTTTTCTTTTTGTTTATCTATTTAATTTATTTTGCCTATAATTACAAACTCAAAATCAAAAACTGACCTAAACCCAAAGCGTGTAGCTTATGGACAATGCGTTGCTCCAGTTGAATTGAGTTTACCTAGTACCCCAAAATTCTATTCTTGGTAGAAAGAACTTAAAATGGAACGAAATATGCCATCTAAACTACACTAATGTTCAAAAGTTTGAGTCAGGTTTTTTTTTTTTTTTTTGGAAAGAAATATTACTTTTATTCAGTAAGGACACATTAAATTCAAAATTAAGTGACAAAAGTGATGGTAAAAGACATTTGTAATGTTACAAAAGATTTTTTTTTTTTTTTTAATATATATATATATAAGTTATATTTATGGGCTTTTTGTGCCTTTATTTGGAGAGCAGACAGGAAAGCATTGGGCAAAGGGGGGGTAGGATCGGCAAAGGACCTCGAGGTGGGAATCAAACTCGGGTCACCATGAACGCATTTGCGCCATATGTCGGTGCACTAACCACTAGGCTATCGACGCCGATGTTACAAAAGATTTCTATGTCAAATATATGCTGTTTATTTAAATTTTCTATTCATCAAAGAATCCTGAAAAAAATTATCACTGTTTCCACAAAAATATTAAGAAATGATCAGTTCAAATCAGAATATTAGAATGATTTCTGAATTATAATGTGACCTGAGACTGGAGTAATGGCTTAATAAATGGGATTGCTAACATATCTTACTTCACAAAATATAAACCTTCTTGACCTGAACCCAAGCTGAAGTTTCTCTAGTCCCTCAAGTCCCCTACACTTACATATCTACATACAAGACATGTTGCATAAATATTATAAGCAGAACCACCTACAACCACTCAAGCAAGCACACATCAGACATGCAATATGATGAGGCACTCCAGATTCATTACATGCAACTACATGTAAGAGTGATTAAACGTGGCTTCTGCTGTGGGTTTGATGGAGACCCGTTTCATTGGGGGGAAACACAGTGTAAATCGAGTGTGCAGAGCAATTTAAAAAGTGCCTTCTCGTGCAGGCTGACACTGCAGTGAGAGGATAAAATATAAAGCGGACCCTGGAGCGCTTGGCAGCACTGCGATAGAAGTGTCAAACACGCTTATGAGAGAGTTTTTACTGCCTCTCTAGCCCCCGCAGTCAATGCAGACAGACGCTAAAGGATCCACCAGCTTGTGTTCCTATTGTGGCTCAGTGGGACTCGGCTGTCAATTCATCAGAGATATAAATATACATTCATAAAAGTGCAACAAGAAGTGGCCTCCGTGGATTCGTCAGATGAAGGCGTAGCTGGTTGGAAATACATTAGGTGGCTGAGTTCACAACATACATCTTCTTAATATCACTTCATTACTTCTGCATCAAACTCTTGAACTCTGTGATGATCTAAACTAACTTTTATATTCCCTGCTAACCGAGTGCTAACCGTGCTAATCAAATAATGGAGAAGCAGTAACACCCACATTTTTTTTTTTTTTTTTTTAAATGTGAGCCTAAAAATGACATCCAAAGTAAAATCGTTGCAGTTCTTCATTATTTCAAATGAATCAAAGTAATGAACAATGAGTTCAAAAATGTTAAAAGTATACAGCAAATATGAATAAAATTATTATATATGAGACTATGTGCAACAAAAACACAGCAAAGCCACATTTCTATTAAAGGTGCAATGTGAAATTTTTAGGAGGATCTATTGACAGAAATGCAATATAATATACATATGTTTTCAGTGGTGTATAAAGACCTTACATAATGAACTGTTATGTTCTTATTACCTTAGAATGAGACATTTCTATCTACACTGTGGGTCCACTGCGGGACTTAACATGGCAACATGTTAAGTCGCCATTTTGCGCTGGCATGTTTTTACAGTAGCCCTAAACGGACAAACTGCTCTACCGAGCACGTTTGCTTGACTGGCTGTCTTAAACGACATCTACAAACTATAGTTCCAATTAACGAACATTCGTAAACAGCATTGCAAAGTTGTGTGGTTGGAACGACAGCACTTGAGTTGTGGTTAGAAGCATAGTTTCTTGTTTGCATGATGTGTACATAATTAATCCTCATCTTGAGCAAAATAAGCAAGCTGGGTAACACTTTATTTTAGGGTCTTTTAACTGGTTGCTTATTAGCATGCATATTACTAGAATATTGGCTATTTATTAGTACTTATTAAGCACATATTAATGCCTTGTTCTGCATGACCTTATTCTACATTCTTAATCCTACCCAATACCTAAACTAAACAACTACTCTACTTACTATTAATAAGCAGTAAATTAGGAGTTTATTGAGGGAAAAGTAGTAGTTAATAGTTTGTATGTGTTCCCTATACTAAAGTGTTACCACAAGTTGACATTCAGTACAATCTATATCTTTCAATTCGAATATATACTAATTATTTTACATCTTTTAGTTTGTCAAGAGATTTAAAGCGCCGTTTTTGAAAAGTGCGCATGTGCGTATGTGCTCTAGTACGGAAGAAAGAGCCTATGACTGAATATGGAAATAAAGCAAAATAACTGAGAAAAATGAGAATTAGTCCTCAGATGCCATGTCCATAATTTATAGCAAAAAAATCTGGCATTAACTTTATCTCAAGTTACTACTCGCGTCTACGTGACATCATTAACCAAAGTGGTTGAACGACAAATTTTTTACAGTACGGTTTCAGGAAAGTAGGGAAAGCTGGATGATTTCTTCAACGATACATTGTACTATGGTAGTTAAGCAGCGAGTTACGTCGTTGTACAGAAAACGCACCCCAGAGCAGTACTGACAGAATGGGAAGACAATGTCCAATCACTTCAAAAAAGGACACTCATTTTGTTCATAAGAACATGACATTAGGGTGGTTTCTGAGCTTTTAAATAAACTATAATACATTATAATGATACATTTCCCCGTTAAACATGAATTAAATGCATTTTGAAGAGCCAGTTCAGTTGCCTGGAACGCAGTGATGGAGTGAGGCTGTACAGTAGCAATAAAGTACACTAGATCATGGTAGTCTGCTGCATCCTCTACAACAAGCACTCAAAATCAGCATGCAATTTTTTTCTATCATTACTTTATTTCAATTATTTCATTAATGAGTTGGCCACTAAAACAATACACAAAAATAAACAATGTTATTAGTGGAAACAGTTCTTTTTTTAGGAGACTTCATCCCAGAGTTTGTATTCCAGCAAGTCGTTTTCAGTAGGGCTCAGCTGGTTAACTTCAGGTCACACTCGGCATGGAATGGAAGAAACTGATCTTTATACTCAGTGCAGCTCTGGATGGCTTATAGCACCCAGAGGCAGGGGGAACTAATACGGTGTGACCCTAAAGTCGTGTATACATACACCAGAGGAATTAAAGAAACTACCCAACAGCAAGAGCGGCCGCGTTGCCAGGGAGATTAGCCCAGCAAGCTTTTATGCGCGCATCAATGTAAGCAGGAAGATGGCAAAATAAATAAATAAATGCGGCAAAATGGAACATTATTTGGTGTTAAATCTGTAGAAATGAAATGCTAATGCCTGCTCTCTCTCTCTCTCTCTCTCTCTCTCTCTTATTCATACCTTCCTCTAAAAGCTGGGCTTGTTTGCCATGCTGGGATCATTTAAAAGTATAATTTATTTGTAATGAAGTTGAGAAGCTTTGATATGACACTGTGAGTTGGAATGAGCGAACAGTGAAGAGAAAAGCCACATTTCTGTATTACATGAAATGTGTACAGGAAAGTAACTGTCACTTTCTCTGCCCACCTAAAGGCATGTGCTAAACCTATTAATTTGTGGTGAAATATGGTGAAAGTGAAGGGAAAGTGTGGAATATGCCATTTATGTCATAAACATGGAATCTAAACTGCAAAATGTTGATGAAAATAACAGGCTGCAATATAAAAGACACTCAGCTTTTGAATAGTTTATTTACTCAAGGATGCATATAGAAAGCACTTTAGTTGGACCTTCTTGAAAAAAAATGCAGTTTTTAAGCTAAAATTTGATACGATTGTTGTCAGATTCTATAGTTCATTTGAAAATTGTTATTAAAATATTATCTTGAAAAAGTTATGGACATTTTACTCTTTCAAGCAGATTGTACTTTCATGTCTATTGCCTACACAGAAAATAGCTGCCTGGGGGGGGTTCCAAAACAGCCACGAGTGAACTGAATTGCCTTAAAGGGAGTTTAGACATAATCTGTGAGCAGAAACTGTACTTCCACCTGCGTTCTTTGAGAAAAATCTCAAAGCACAGATCCTGTAGGCTATTACATGCCATATTTGCTTTTCTCTAGGGAAGAAGAAATGTGTTTTTTTCTCTTTTCAGTCACCACATTATGTGTTTTAATTTCACAGCTGTCATGTTTTGAATTGAATCAGAGCTGTTAGGATTAAGATGAATGCATTTTGATAATTTATAATCCGGAACTGAGACCAGGCAACAGGGCAGAACACATCTGTCATGTAGACTTCACATATTTAACCACTTCCTCTTAATAGATAGTGTGAGAAAATAAGCCAGAAAACGGAGCTCGCAAACAAAGGGCCAACACTCTGAAAAGACTCTATACGAACGCAGTTAACCTCACAAAATATCCACAGCCTCCTCAAGACATTCCACACCCACGTTCTGCTGAGTCATCCAGGTAAATTAACATGA
Source organism: Ctenopharyngodon idella (assembly GCF_019924925.1). Classification (NCBI taxonomy): domain Eukaryota; kingdom Metazoa; phylum Chordata; class Actinopteri; order Cypriniformes; family Xenocyprididae; genus Ctenopharyngodon; species Ctenopharyngodon idella. The sequence continues at coordinate 18,265,727 of NC_067235.1, read as the reverse complement.
ATACGTCTTAATAGAGTATGCTATTTTTGCTGTTATTCTTTGCTTAAAAAAGCTCAGCACAGGTTCCAAAACCTGTAAATGAGATGCAAGTGAAAGTGTCTGTTCCTGTTTAAGTTAAACAAGTTTCTGTCTAGATATATAACAATACCAACAGGTAAAGCAGGTACAAGACATCCTTTTCATGCCAAAAATGATTAAAAAAAAATCTGTGATAGAATAGAAACGGGAAAATGATTGCTTACAGTATAAATGTCAAGAGATTTTAAAACAAGTACATTAAAGTCGATAAGAAACAGCAATTACAAATAATTATTTGCAAATAATATTATTTCCATATTATGACATATTTCAGTGTGAAACAGGATATTCAAAAATGCGCATGGGATGCACAACATAGGTATCACATCAATTATCGGATGATATCAGAGAACTTTTCAGTAACTGTCAATGTTATATAACATATGTATATATCAGCCAAAATTGCATATTTAATTGTGCGTGCTCTTTATTTACATTTAAATTAGCTTTGCCACTTACAGGCTAATCTTTAAAAACACTAATAATTTAATTACAATGTTAAATGTAATCTTTAGCCATCCACAAACTAAATATCCCTTTTGGATATGGTACATATAATGTTGTGCTTGAATTTACTTGTAGAATTATCCAGCATAGAATCTTACTACTTTCAATATTGTTGGTGCATCCCTAAAAATGTAGACTTTCTTTAGGAATTGGTTAAATCATAAAAATGTCTTTGTGGTTGGATAAGACCAGGAATACAGCTAACAAAATATGTTCTAAAAATTTTTTGCTAACATTCCCATTAAGTTATGAAAATGTTATTTCTGAATGTTTTCTGAACGTTCAAAACGATCAGTTTTTTTTAAATGTTTTAAAAATGTTTTTTCATGGTTATACAAACATTAAGGTAACATTCCATTTTATTATTTTGCAAACATTTTAAATGTTCTCTAAACAAGTAAATTTCAAAAAAATACAAAAAACGCTCCAATGATGTACAGTACTGTGCAAAAGTCTTAGGCACGTCAGTATTTTCACCCCCAAAAAAGGTTTTAAGCCAGTTATTTATATCTTTTGCTGTAGTGCGTCAGTAGGAAATATCAGTTCACATTTCCAAACATTCATTTTGACATTAATTCGGTCAGTTTCTTCAAGAGACACGGCCACAGTTCTTCTGGATTTAGTTTGTCATCTGTTTCTTCATGTAATCACAGACAGATTCAATGATGGTGAGATCAGATCTCCGTGTGGAGCACCGGCTGTTGTCAGACTCCTTGTGTATTCAAAAATCTCACTGGATTATTACAATTAATGGCAAAATGAATGTCTGAAAATGTGAACTGATATTTCCTACGGACACACTACAGCAAAAGATATAAATAACTGGCTTAAAACCTTTTCATGGGGTGAAAATACTGATGTGCCTAAGACTTTTGCACAGTACTATATATAATGTTTTTGTGAATGAACGTTCTATTAACATTACTGGAATAATGTTTGTTCATAACTTTGAGAAAACCTTGCCAAAACTTTAGCCAAAGTTCTGAGAACATTCCCTGTTAGCTGGAAATGTGCATTAAGAAAGTAAATAAGGTGAATTGTGATTTCATGTTGACTTTAAGGCTTGTAGTCATCTTTTCCCGCTGTCTCATTGTCTCATCTCATTCTCCCTGCAGACTGCATACAGAAATGATAAAACATTTCAGCATTTTGCTTGCCATCTTGGTCATCGCCATTAAAACATTAAACACTGAAGAGGAGCTGAAGGAGACTGGGTTTGGATATCCACCACCCCGACACGGACTCGCTCTACTTAAGTGGTATGTGAACAAGTGCATTGACAATAACATGGTGGCTCTCTGTAATCCTGTGGCTGGAGAGTTTGGGTTCCATGTGTTTCATAACAGAGGGTTCCTGCTCCCTCCACTGAAGGACAAACGGACATATACGTATTTCACCATAGGAAACCTTCACTCCCCGCACTCTGAGGATCTTCCCTATGAAGTGAGAAAGTACTATGATCCACATAATAAACAGAGCAACATGGACAGAGTCATTGTTAAACTCAACATGAACAAGAACAAAATCGAGGAGATCTACATATCAGAGCACTATAATCCTCCTAGAACTTTTCAGTTAGGAGCCTCTCTCATCGATGACTTACGATGGCATCAGAACTCAATGCAGAAGGTTTTCCCAATAATCTCTCAAAACATTTTTACCTGAGATGTTCTATTACAAAAATAACTTTATTACCACATTAGCTTCCACTATTTCCCCACAGCAGGTGCCTTTTGCGCTTTCAGTTTACTAAATACAACTTTCACTTCTGAGTTTTTCTTCTCTACTAGCCCATTTTATACCACTTCTCAACTTCCTTCTATCCATCACATGCCACAAAACAATTTAGTAACTTCCTCCATGAAGCTGAATGTGGACTTTGAACCTGGGTGGGTTTACTGTTTACTGCAGTGATTAACATTTGCCTACCTTTGGTCATATCTATTGTAAATATAGGCTTTAAAGGTGAAGGGTGGATTCTGTGCAATTTTTTCTTTGTTAATAAGTTTTCTTCTATCCCAGCTTAATATGCAGTCTGATCTCATAGTATTCATAGGTATTCTTAGCATTTACATGTACGTTTTTGTAAGTTTAAATATACACTTAAATACTGAAAAATACAATAAAAAATTGACAGCATCATAAGCATAAAAGTATTTACAAAAATGTACAAATCTGTATTCCTCCTTTATATTATTTATGGTTTGAATTTGGGGCAGGACTATTTGTATGTCCAACAAATTGGGTATCAGGAACCATTAAAATGTCTTTTACACATTTATAATGTCGGCAATTGCATTTGATGATTGTAGAAGTGGAAAAATTACATATTTCACCTTTAATTCTGATGTAATTCAAAATCATTCTTTGAAGAAGGGATAAAGGGTTGCATTATTCATTAATTCTGTTTATTAATGCAAATGCAAGACAATTTTCCCTTCTATGAATCTAAAAAAAAGAACCTCTGACAATAAAACATTATACAGAATTTTGCATAATGTAAACATCTGCCTATGTATATGCCTAAAACAGATAGTGACCGATTAATGTAATGCTTACTAATGGACAAAAGAAAGTGTTTATTGTGATGTAATGTAATGTGACAGATGTAAATGTATCCAATCTGGGAATATTAAAGATTGTCACACACACCACACTTAAAGAAATGTTTAAAGTTTCTCATAATGGAACCCAAGTGTTTCATTCGTTTTTCAACCTCTCAACCTCACTTGCTTCAAGAACTAAGACATTTGCTAAAGAGCTGGATAAGCATTAAAATGTGAGTGGACAGTTGATATAAATCATGGGACAAAAGTGTGAACATGTCAAGAGTGGACATTACAATAGTTTGCAAATCAAAGATTTGGATATTGGGATTAAACTAATGAAGTAAGAACATGAACAAAGCAGCACTGCCACCAAAAACAAAGAGTGTTTATGGACATACTGTATAGTCAGAAATCAGAATATATACTCTGAAATATCTTTAGTGTCAATGATAGCTCATCACTGTCTAATGTGCTTCTGCAATTTAAAATACATGGCCATTAGACAAGATGAAAGATCTCACAACGCCTCAGTGACTGCACAATGAATGTTTAATAATAATGTCTACACTTTGTTTTAATCAGAGGATTTTCCAGCATGCAAAGCATTCAGCGCTGAGCAAAAACTCTGGCGTTTTGAGCGGTGAGTGGAATCAACAGATTTGTCTGTGATTGGCTACATTGCTCAGCGCAGCAAAAACACGTTATTAGAAACTATGCCGATGCTTGAGCCCGTAAAGTGTTTTTTATTTGATCTTAGTTGTTCTTTAAAAAAAAAAAAAAAAAAAATTATAGCCTTTTTAAAGTGCTTATTACAAACTAATTATTAAATGCTAAAAAAATGAATAAATGTAACTGAAAACACTTCCCGTGCCCCTGACTCCCAAGAAATCTAACAACTGTTAACAACTGTAAAAACACCACAGCCCGTTTCTTTGTCAAAATCTATATAGAACCAATAACACGCATAATGCCTTCAGTTTATTTACGTATTCCATCATGTTAAGATTAAAATTCCTCTGTTTCAACTGCGTTATTTACATAACATATATATTTAAAATGGAGAAGACTCGATGGAGTATGTGCGTAATTTACTAGAGTAAATTATATGTCCAGAGAACAATTAAACATGATCACCCGGCTCCGGATGTGATCCGTTGTGGCCCGTGAATAATAATATTCAACTTAACGCGGTACGCATAAAACGCTCCCATCGTCCACTGTAATTTTCGAATTCCTCGCTCGCTGTGCCCGCGCGCTTCCATATTGGACAACGCAGCGATTGGATGCTTATCAATCGGGGGCGTTCCCTCTAATGAATAGTGTGATAATATGCTCAGAATCCAACAACTATTTCTGTGCGCAGTTCGTCATACCAGTCAATCACAATTTTATTCACTTTAGACTTTTATTTTATTTCATTAAAAAAATAACAATTTTCCCCATAATATTAAAAATATTGTGTGGCATCAGTGTTTATATTGTCTTCTTTATGTGTAAAACTTTATTTTTATTTATAGTTTATGTAAATTGTAAATCCTGTTATCATTTACATACCGTATTAAATGCATTTTCAACTAATCATTTTAATCAGTACACTTTTAAAGTCTATAATTTTATAAATTATTATAATTAAGTAACTCTTATTTTATTCTTACATTTTTTCTTGTTCAATAAACAGTTTCACTCAGATATATGTCACAATAGAGTAAAATGAGTAAAATTAAGCTTGCTGTAAACATAACTTGACTATACTATGACGTTTTGTTCTACAACCAGAGCTGGGTAGATTCCTTATTAATTGTAATCAGTTACTGATTACAAATTGCATGACAAAATTTGTAATCAGTAATATAATCTCTTAGATTACACATTTTTGGTAACGTAATCTGACTACTTTTGGATTACATTTAGATTACTTTTGTGCTAACCCTTATTTGATGTCACATATATTGTAGGATAATCTTGTACTATTTTGACAAAGAAAAAATATAGTCCAAAAAATATATTCTATTCACCAACAAGAGCCTCAACAGATTCTTTTTAAAGTGCAATGTATGGACAGTTAATACTTAAAAATACTAACACTAATGTACCTGTTAGTGTTTGCTGATAGTAACACTGAATAAAACAAAATCACATCTTATGATTTTAAAACATATTTACTTGAAATTAAGTAAATTTAGAAAACAGCAAAATTACAAAAACAAATATTCTTGTTGTTGCTGATTTCTCTGCACGATTCCACACCCCTCCCCCTCACCGCCGGAAAAACTTGAAGAATCACAAACATATATTAAGCGGCAGGTTTATTATGAAAAAAATATAAATGTAAAAAAAAAATGAAAAATTAGGAGAATCAATGAATTGTGAACAACTTACTGCCATTGTGTAAATAATATGTAATCATGTAATTCATAAAAAAGTAACTGTAGTCTGATTACGTGTATTTTAAAAAGTAGTTTACTCTAATTACAAGTACTTGATTTTTGGAATCTGATTACATAATCCAGATTACATGTAATCCGTTACTACTCAGCTCTGTCTACAACATACAATTTGATGTCATCCCTGCATCACTCTGTAGGGAAGAAAAGACTTTCGCAACTTCCGTTTCATGCCAACTTTAAATGACTCAAGTAAAAATGAATTGGAATTTAATGAGATGTGAAGATCATAGACTTAAAGCTAATGTTTCACTCAGTCTGTCCATGACAAAGAGATGACAATTTTTAGCTTTTTCTGCCAGTTCTCTTTTTTTCCCCCATTTTTCTGTGCGGCTATAGGGGGGAAGTCAGGAGAGCTTTGACAGAATTCTAAAGCAGCAGAAAGAACAGATGTCTTGGGATGATTAATGTGCCTCTCCTCCTCTCCGCTGAAGAGCAGTGAGTCTGTGCCTCTTGCACCCTCCTTTCCAGAGTTACTGTGCAGAGTCCCTCCCTCCCGTCCCCCAGAGTCAGGGCCACCCTCCAGCTCTGCGTCTCGCTGCCCGTTTCACTCTTAACCGAGGGATGATGGGAAGGTGAGCTGCAAAGAGCCGGTCAATTGAGAGACACGATAATGTGCCATCTGAAAATCCAACGCTTGTGAACGTTGAGGGCAGGATAGCTCATTGGAGACAGCTGACAGGGTTTTAGGTGAAGGGCCTCTGAGAGATGAAGTGATTCTGTGAAGATAATGAGCAATATTAAACATTCCAGTTCTGTTTTCTCATAGAGGGTCATATTTTGACACCTTTGTAGTGGTCTTGAAACAGATACACTTGGTGATCAATGGGCTTTGGTCGGTTAAGGAGGAGTTTGAAGGGCAGGTTTGTATGCTTAGGGGATTACACCTAAATCCCACAGATAGAGATGGGCAGAAAGATGAACAGAAGCCAAGTGTGACTGTTTCTAGTGGTCAGGGGACGTTACCGCTAAAAACACTTGCATAGAGCAATCCTGCCCCCTTCTGGAAGATGGTGGATGTGCAAATATTTCTTAATAGCAGACTAAAACTATGACTGCATCAAATAGGCATATAAATGCAAATATGCAGGTAAAAACAGAATGTGAAAACAGTGTGCGAATTCACAGTAAAAGCATCGTGGTAGCAACACCAAGGTTATGGGTTTGATTCCTAGAGAGTACACATACTAACATTGCAACTTTCAAATTCAGTGTTAGATTTTTTATTCCCTAGAGCAGGGTTTTTTTAATTTTTTAGATGCCACGAACCCCCAAATATGATCATCCTCATGCGAAGGACCCCCATCCTAAAACTGAACAAGCATCTATATCGTTTCTTGTATAAATTAATACTATAAATATGTCAAAAAATTATTTAGAAAATAGTTTGTTTCTATTAAGTTTATTACATTGTTTTTTACTCATTATAGTGCTATACTGTTTTATTTATTTTATTAATATTATTTTATTAATATTATTTATTTATTTACTTATTAGGGGTTCAAGCGTGTAGCGCTGAAACCCTATTGTAATTGTTAAATTTTCCAAGGATCAGCATTCTCCCCTAAAAGTGGTCGGGCAGACCAAACCATAAGTCATAGAGACTTGAAACTTTGAGGGCTGGTAGTACTCATACCGCCACAACGTCACCAAGGCTCACCCCGATTGGCCTGACGGGGGCGCTACAGCAGTCAAAAGTATGAAATGGCTCATAACTCCTGAACCGTTAGGCCTAGGCTCAATTGTCTTATATCATTGGAATCCTTGGCTCTGGAGACTGGTTGTCAATAGTTATCAAAAAAAAGTTGAAATTCCGATTCACAGTCCCCAAGGGCCGCCAAAACGTTCGAGGTGGGTGGAGTTACTTTTACTAAAACTGCTATCACTTGTGAATGGAATGAGATACTTTCACCAAACTCAGCACACCTATGTAAGAGCTCATTCTGTGGTCACGTTAAAAAAGGATGTGGCGACTGGCCACTTGGTGGCGCTATAACAGTAAAAAGACATGAAAACGGCTATAACTACTTCACCATTAGTCCGAGCGACTTGAAAATTGCCATGCAGCGTCTTCGTCCAAGGGGCCACTATTGTATATGAGGACATTGACTCATCTTGAAAAACATGTCTACCGTCGGCCACTGAAGTTTGAGCAGCTATCAGACAAGGTTAACGGAGGCCGATCAGAATTAAACTTACTGGGCCTGTTTGACTCACGGCCCTAGAGGCCTGTGAGAAATTGGCCACGGGGGCGCCATCGTGTTTTTCAAGTGCATAAAGCATCATGTCTCACACATTTGGTAGAACTCCTCACTCTGAGCAACTTTGCCTCTAGGACCGCCGTTGTCCATCGAATCGTTAAATATTGGAGATTATTTCAAAAACCAACTTTGGCGAACTAGTCTTAGGTTTTTGGCTCAACCTCAAGAACTCTTAAAAAGCTTTAAAAACCATATATTTTCAATGGTAAATTGCTTGTATTGGCTGTAAATGGTCTTTTACTTTTATAATTTAAGTGGTTACATGCTTACTAAATAAAATGTAAAATCTTTTTGCGCAAGTGCTTAAAGGCCTTAAAATGCTTGAACCCCAATAATTGCTGCTTGCAGCTATATTTTATATTTAATTTTGTATATATATTGTTATTAATTGAAAACCTTTTCTCTAGAGAACTGCCTATTAAATTGTGACCATTTGACTTTGGGAGTTGGCTGATATTAAATATTAATGCTTCAATATTGTATTTTACATTAATATTTTAAATAAATACAATAGTAAGTGCTCTTAAACATGAATTCAGACATTTTTGTCAACAGATGTTATGACAGGTCAACAAAACTGAACAAAAGAGCCTGAAACCTAGTAAAATTTAGGTCATGAATCACAATTATAGATAATAAGAGTCTGTTCAGGAAGGAATTACAGTGAAGAAGCCCTACAAGTGTGTGTGTATGTGTGGCCTCAGCATCGCAGACCTCATGTCAGTCAGGAGCAGTCACACACATCTCAATAGCCAAAGTCCACACTCATACCATCATAAACAGCTTCTTTTCCTGCTCTATGTGGCAGAAATGGGCCTGAGGCAACGAGCCCAGAAAGCTGATGATGAAGCAGGCTGCCAGGCTTGAGTGTCCGCCGCCAAAGTGTTTCAGGAGGCAGTAGTAATTGATCGGCCAGGAGAAGAGCACGAGTGAAGGAGATGATGTCTGGAGAGACTGCCAGCCTTAGTGTCTAATGGGCCTCATCTCTTCTCACACATGCGGGCTCATTTTTCTTCACCACTTCTCAATCTATCTGAGCCGCATTTAAAGAGGAATCTATGTTTATAGCCCTCTTTTCTTTACATTTAAGACCGGAGAGTTGACTAGAAATGTATTATATATTATTGTTTTTAAAATATTTGTAATAATATATTACATTTAATCACACTATAACTGAACATCAAAACAGATAGTGCTAATGTTTTGATCGTCTTTATGAATCTACTCTAGGACAAAATCATTTTTTGGTTGAAATAATCTCCCTAAAAACATTTAAATATATCAGTATGACAAAGTTTGTGTACCTTAGAAGGACAGCACTACACATTGCTGTAGCATCTGAAGAATTGGTTATCAATCCGTTGGATTTATTCAAAGTTGCCTGACAAATTAAACTCAGAGCCACTGCAATCTCCAAAAAAGCTGAGCCTGATGAAATGTATTCCATGTGGCTTTTAAATGTATAAGTCTGCTAAAGGACAGTCAATGACAGTGTACTGAATGACGCTGAAATACATCTGAAGGTCAGTCCAATTATCTGTAATGGAGCCCCTCCCTTACAAGATGTCCACCCCACCAAAATATTAACAGGGCCTTGCATGAATATGAATTACAGTGAGGGTGGGGTAGAAAGGGTGATCCTGTCCGGCTCCTATCAGCGAGTACACCAGCATCCCAATGTCAAGTCGACGGGAGAGGACACTGCCTTCATTAAGGTATGGGGTGCGTCTGGTGGGCGATGGGGGCGCATTTACATGAGAAACGAGGGAGGAGGGAAGCATTCACATCCTAATCACTCATTCACTTATCTCATTCAGACAGAGTCAGATAGAGCTCTGATGACACCAGGGTCACGATTAGAATGCATTAAGCATTCATTTAGAGAAATTGGAGACAAAGATGAGCATGAACCACACGCTTAGATGTTCGTTTTTCTGTATTCCCGGCAGTGATTTGCTGATTGTCCCATTCAGGCACCCATCAGGGGGCTAATGCAACAGAAATGACAAGGCAAACGATGTGCGATGGATGGAGCTAAAAAAAAATTAAGGGTTTTATGATTTCACTCACTTAAGGTTCAGAAATTCATATTGCATGCTTAATTCTGTCACATTTCAGATGGTGTCAGTAGCAGCAGCAGTTGCAACAGTATGGTGTGGGGGAGACTTATTATTTGTTATCTGCAAATGTTGTAGCCTATATTTGTAGCCTATGCAAAAAAAATTTGAACAGGCAAGAGTGACTAATCTGTGGAGCAATACTGCCCCTCGAGGTCACTTACAGTCAGTGCTGTACACAATGTCAGAAGAAGGATTGAATACTGTACCTTGAAAAAGGTTTTGATTAGTCATATTGTGTGTGGAAGTTTTATTGAGAAGGAGGGAGGAGTTTGATCATCTGTCCAGCAAATCAAGTAAAAAAAAAAAAAAAAAAAATTGTGAAGTGATGACATTTACATCACTGGATTAGGTTAAATCACTTGGTTATGTATACAGGGGGTTCTGAACAGATAAAACACCCATAAAACATCTATATATATATATATATATATATATTTTTTTTTTTTTTTTAAATCTGCAGGGTCATTTAAACAAAAAAATAAATAAATAAATAAAGTGCCTTTTTGTGTCCCTTATGCATATATATGACTTTAATGAATTGAATAATGAAAAGTTGACTTTTATGTGTAATTATAGGCATTTTCATAGGCTACAACAAAAAATGTTTTTACACTTTTTTTATCTTGTTTTTTTTTTATGGTGATGCTTTTTCTTCATCATTGTATTAGCAAAGATTTATATTTTGTTTGGAATAAATGGAAATAAAAGATGTAATTTGTGTTTATTCTGTATATACACTGCCAGTCAAAAGTTTGGAATCGGTAAGATTTTTAATGTTTTTAAAAGAAGTTTCGTCTGCTCACCAAGGCTGCATTTATTTAATTAAAAATACAGTAAAAACAGTAATATTGTGAAATATTATTACAATTTAAAATAACTGTTTTCTGTTTGAATATATTTTATAAAGTAATTTATTCCTGTGATGGTAAAGTTGAATTTTCAGCATCATTACTCCAGTCTTCAGTGTCACATGATCCTTCAGAAATCATTCTAATATGCTGATTTGCTGCTCAAGAAACATTTATGATTATTATCAATGTTGAAAACAGTTGTGTACTTTTTTTTTCAGGATTCCTTGATGAATAGAAAGTTCAAAAGAACAGCATTTATCTGAAATACAAAGCTTTTGTAACATTATACACTACCATTCAAAAGTTTGGGGTCAGTAAGAATTTTTATTTATTTATTTTAAAGAAATTAAATAAATTAATACTTTATTCAGCAAGGATGCATTAAATCGATCAAAAGTGACAGTAAAGACATTTATGTTACAAAAGATTACATTTCAAATAAATGCTGTTCTTTTGAACTTTCTATTCATCAGAATCCTGAAAAAAAAAAAATGTACACAAATATTTTGTACAATTGTACAAAATGTTTCTTGAGCAGCAGACCAGCATATTAGAATGATTTCTGAAGGATCATGTGACACTGAAGACTGGAGTAATGATGCTGAAAATTCAGCTTTGATCACAGGAATAAATTACATTATAAAATATATTCAAACAGAAAACAGTTATTTTAAATTGTAATAATATTTCACAATATTACTGTTTTTACTGTATTTTTAATTAAATAAATGCAGCCTTGGTGAGCAGATGACACTTCTTTTAAAAACATTAAAAATCTTACCGATTCCACTGACTGGTAGACTGGTAGTGTATATATATATATATATATATATATATATATATATATATATATATATATATATATATATAAAGATTTTAGTGTTTCAAAAACATCATAACTATCACAATGTCAAAAGAAGGCTTGAATACTGTACCTTGAACGGGACCCGAGATGCAAATTAGCTTATGCTATACTCTCGATGTACAATACATATTTTCCAGTGTTGACTGGAATCATGTTTCTTTACTGTCCCTATTAAAATTAAATAAACTTATAAATAAATAAAATCACTTATAATATTATAAACAAATCCCATCAGTTAAAAAAAAGCTACACTTAAAAGCATTAGGGTGAGAAAGGCCCTGAGCTTTAAAGAGAAAACTCTCTAAGCATCACCTGTGTTGAGTGCATTTCTCCAACATGGCAACCCAAAAACACACGGAACTGAACCACCCAATCAAATCTCCGTACCCATGTGACGTGACACGGCCAATAAGCTGTCAGTAATCCCCCGGTTATTGTAGCGGGAAACTTTATGATAAACTCTATCATTTTAAACACAATGTGAACATTAAAGTACTTACTGTATATTCATATTCCAGCTCGTTCTGTATTGGTGAGTCTTTTGCGTCCTGCGTTTTCTCCAGTTTAGCTAACATATTGACTGTTTCTCTCGGTTACCATGACAAACGAGTTAGCGAGCTAATAACAAAACCTCTATAATCACAACACAGCATATAAACAACATCATTTTGTTTGATTTCATCTAACAAATCAAACAACAACCTGTTTGTTTATAATGCAGCACGAGCAGACTCTCCCAGAATCTTTCTGTTTTAGATTGTAATATTTAGCAGATGTTTAACATAAATTTTGTTTGTTTTAAAGGAGTTATTATTATAATAACACGTTTATATAAAACGTATAGGTCTAATTCTAATACGTTTGTCTCACAGTTTGTCGGTGAATTATGGCTCATAGACTGACTAAAGAGGAGTTGGATCAACAGTTTGAGCAATTCTTGAAAGAGGTAAGCTACTGTTTATAGTCTTTTGTTTACTACTTCTGACAATTTTTTGTTTAATTACTTTTGTATATGCTTTGATATGCTTCTTGAGGTGTGACATACTGTACTCCATCTAAAATGATTTTAAACAGGTTTATTCTGCAATTTTTTTTATAATTCTTCTATATGCAGTGTATTAATTGAAAGACAAATTAAGTCCAATATTGCAGGTAAACTTTATATTGTTGTGTATCTCTGCTTTTTTCCAGTCTGTCTCTGATGACTCTATTGATTTGGGCTCCAGCACCAAGCACCCTAGTGTCCTTGACAGCTTGGGAAAAGTACCTGTCAGGCCAGTGAAGAAGGCTTCAGTGTCTGTGCCGTGGTGGCAGAATGATGACGACAGTGAAGAGGGAACAGGTGAGAGCTGGTGTTACCTAAATTAAAAAGAGAGCTTGGCTAAAATCTCCAGCCTGGCTGAAAGCTTTAGCATAATCTTTGTTATGGGCTTGAAAGCCAAAGGTTTACATTCTGGAAAGTTTTTGAGATCCACTAACACTATTGTGCCCTTTAGAAAGACACTTTATCCTAGACTTCCAGGGATGCATGCTGTTCTTGTAATAAGTGTATTGTAAGTACTTTTGAGAAAAGAAGGTGTCAGCGCATATATCTAAGGCCATGTTCAAAAATCAGATTGTTTGCATATCCAGATTTTATCCAGATGGGTTTTTTGAGAATCTGGACAGCAAAAAAACACATGAAATTGGATTTTTTCCAACTCTGATTCAAACCACATATAGAGGTAGTTTGAAATGCTATTCCAGTCAGATTTTTTCTGATGTGTCTCAGTCTGGACGCTCTGGCTGCTCAAATTGTCTTTTGCATCACTCTTAACGCAAAACACAACGATAACGTCAAAACTAGTGACGGAAATGCCGGTGTCGTCATGATAAATCGGGTCTGTATCAACTATCAGTTAATGATTATACTGGGTAAATACAAACAATATTAATTTAAAATATGTATAGGTTACTATATAGTGCATAATAAAACAAAGTGAAGGTTTCTTTGACTTGATAACTGTTAATTAATTAATTAATAATAATATCCTATTAAATGAATAAATGACCATAATTACATTCTTTTTATAATGGAAATAATTGGACATTTAACAGTCCATTTAACACGTAATTACATTAAAGATGATTGTGAATACATGTAGAGCAAGTGCAAATGCGTGTATAAACTCAGCTATCAGGCTCTGTATTCTATGCTAGTATATAAGCTAACTAATACAGACATTAATGGTCATAATAACATAGTTCAAACAGCATTAACATGATTTTGTTGGAATTGTAATCAGGCACTAAAGAGAGTGCATATTAAAATTAATTTGAGCCAATAGGATCACTTGGGGTCCTAATAGAGACCCGATTATGAGAAGGACCTGATTTGTCCCCACACCGGAAGTATGGTGTTCAAATGATATGTCCAAAGATTTCTGCATTTTCCTCTGTGACAGAGGAGTTCTGCAATGCAACTCGACAGGGTGCATATTTTGAGAGTGAGATGATGTGCCTCCATTTGTCCTGCATCCATTTTGTAAGCCTCGTCACGTACGTGGGAACGCCTACGTCGTTATCAAAGCAACCCATGCAGTTAGATTTGTTATGTCTAGACACACAAATCTTATTCGACCACTTGCAATTAATAGTGCGGACAGTCTGCCTGAAAAGAAAAAATACAATTTGCTTGCAGTCTGAACATAGTCTAACTGTCTTGAACAACAATATTGTAGTTTAGGTGTTTGTCCACTTGAGGGCAGCAAGCACAAAGCAGTTGACAAAATAAATTATGCACAATCAGTTCAAGATTCAGATCGGATCTATGATCGCAACTATGAATTGCACTTGCTTTGTTTCTAAATCACTTGAATTATCCAAATCTGTAACTTGATTGATTCGGTTTTTAGCAATTTCATCAGCAAATTTTATTAATTTTTCTGAATAGAATCAGTTGAATAGGATGGCTGATTAGAGCTGTTGTTGTCTTATGTTGTTGGCTTGCACATTATAACACAAACAAAGCTGACTGGTGTTTTTTTGTTCAGCACATCATTCTAGATATGAACTGATGCATGTTTGTTTTGATTAAACCTGATTTAGTCTTCACCTGATGTTATTCATCTAGGCAGCCTAATTACTTTCTCTTCTGCGGTTGAGGAATTGCCATTTTCTCATTATGCTCTGCTCATAAAGTACTTATTTTGTTTTTTGGGATTTGGGTTTCCCAGTGCTTTTGCACTTGCGTGTCTGTAAATTGGATTTGCATTTAGTCATTTATTTAGCCGATGCTTTTATCTGACTTAGCAAATAAGGAACATGAAGCTATTTATCATAGGTGCCTATCAACACTTAACACACAATATTGTGGGAAGGTCTATTGAATGTCACAAGTGCATTTATAACTAAACAACAGTAAAGCAGTGTGGCATAATAAAATAATAGGAAAATATTTTTAACTAATTGTACATTGTTCTGCCATAAAGGCTTGCTGCTATGTCCCTCAGTGATTTGGGTGTTTACTACATAAACATTACTTTTCTTTTTATACTTAAGTTATACTGAATTTGCCTAAAGCCTACTGTTCAAAAGTTTGAGGCCAGTGAATTTTTTTAGTTTTTGGAAAGAAATTGTTTTTAATATTGATTTATAATAAAAAAAAAGAAATGTTTCTTGAGCGCTAAATCAGCCTATTAGAATCAGGATCATGTGACACTGAAGACTGGTGTAATGATGCTGAAAATTCAGCTTTGCCATCATAGGATTCAATTTTAAAATCTATTAAAATGCAAAACAATTTTTTTAAATTATTATAACAATAATAATATTTCACAATATTAACAGTCTCGTTTTGTTTTGTTTTTGTTCTGTTCCTGTTTGCCAGTGTTACCTGTCATAGTTTCTTTGGTTACTGATTATGTTATGCACCTGTTTCAGTTTCTGTTAATTAGCCTCCCTTGTGTATTTAAGCCCTGAGTTAGTTCCTTGTCCAGTATTTATTGTTATGCTAGTTGTTTGGTGTATGCTCTCACTCTGTGGTAATTAAAAAGCATCTAGTCATTCATTCTGTGCCCCACTCCTTGTTCCTTGGATTATACACAGCAGCCTGTAATAATTACTGTTTTTACTGTGTCAAATAAATGCAGCCTTGGTTGAGCACGAGAGATTTCTACATAAGACACTTAATAACATAAAAAAAAATTAAAAAAACTTAACGACCCTAAACACTTTGAATGGTTATGTGTGTGTATATATATATATATATATATATATATATATATATAATATGAATCTGCTTCTTTAATCAAAAATAGCTTCATAGTGAGAACTATGGAAGATTTATGTTATACATTTATAAATTCTCTATGTATATACTGTATTTCTGTTCAGCAAGTGTGTTGTTTACTACTGATAACAGAACATTGTGGGTACAAGTATTGTGTCTGATAAATAGTAATAATTCCAAGAATGTTTTTTGTACACTGTTCCTTGAACTTCTGAAGCACTGCTCACAGAGATGTGTTATTTACTGCTATTACTGTTCAGCAATTCAATGGATGAAAAAGTCTGCCCCGCAGGCACCAGTTATTATGTAATTCGTCCAATTTCACGTTTTATCCGTCAAGCTGTAGTGTTTCACTTTTTCTTTGTATTTGACATAATCGTCTTTTTTGTACTCTCTCTCTCTCTTTATTCTGCTTTTCTCTTTGTCCATCAATATTGCAGAAAAAGCCACTAAACGTCGTTTTGCTAAAATTCAAAAGCCCCAAGCTGTGGACACTCAGGTGGGATCCAGACAGAAAGAAAGCCCCCCTCTGGGTACATCTCGCTCATTATTCAATGAAGTGTGTAATTTCTGCACCAGAGAATTGGTTTCAAACAGGTTTCCTGAAAGTATTGTAACATTGCAAAACTACACACTTCATTCCACAGTATTACTAGGCTGTTCCCTTATATTGTGTGTCAGGTGTGTGTCCCTAACTTACAGTAGACATATTCTGAATATTTTGTTTCCCAATTGAAAAAAAGAATCTAGATTAGTTGTCTAAATCTTCAAGTGTCATTTTTCCTATTGCTGAGCACTGTATGACTTTTTTGTGTGTAATTAGGCCTACCTGTTTAACTTTTTTGTGTTGTTTCTTTGTCTGTCACTCTTATACACCGTAGTCCCTATTAAACCCACCCCTAAACCTCGTAGCAAAGCTCTTGATAGGGTGAGCCAGCTGTCCAATCAGAGGGCATCCCACTACACAAGCCATCAGAAGAGTCCTGAATATGATGCAGTCGATGAGAAGATGCCATCACCTGAACAACATAGTTACTGTTCAGAGGAACAGAGGGTCTCAGAGGAAGACTCTTGCTGTGTACCAAGTCCAGCACCTGATAACTCCTCCTGTACATCAGGACAGAAGAGTCCCATTCACACTGATTCTAATGAGTTTTCTGTGGAAAGCAATGCTAGTGATTCAGTCGAGAGAGAAGATGGTAAAGATTCAGCATGTTAAGAACCAGAAGATTGTGTTATTTTGATTTTTAACATGATGTTTTGTGGATATTTACTCACCATTGATATATAGTATATAGTTTTTGAGAATGAACTCTCTCACTGGGATTTTAGTTGGGAACCAATCTTTTTGTTTTCTTCCTTATAATTATATATTAAGGTAAAATTATATGCAGTACTTAAACACAACAGATCACAGCTGTTGTTGTGGGGTTATATGTAATTGCAGCCGCAGTGTTTTCAGCACCATTTTTTGCTGCAAACTAATTCCCTGGAATAGTGCCTGTTTGAGGAACATGTGCTGTGCCAGTTAGTAATTTCTCTGCTGTCTAGTTAATTAAATATGTGCAGCTCAGAATGATAATGTACCACACAGAGGGCCAGTACATGAAACAGTGGATTTAAGACCTGTTCACACCAAGAACGCTAACTATATTAGCGTCCATGTCAACAGATGATAACGTTCTGTTCATTACAAGCACGCTCTGCGGTTAAGCCATGTGGCTCATTAAATGCTCTGCCTTATTGAAGTCGGGTGGATTCTGATTGGCTGTCAATGGTTTTTCATTCATCAGCTAGAAAATATAGTTCTGAGAGTGACTCCAACAATATCATTCCTCAGTGTTGTTAGTGTTGAGGTTGTGGTGTTATCATTACCTAATTATCATTGGGACTTCAAGCATTTTTAATAATTATTACAACTTTACACTTATAGTAATCATTATATGTGAATGAGCCTTTAATCAAAATAAGTTTGGTCTGGTGTGGATAAATGGTTTGTTTAATACTTACAATACTTAAATTTGCTTGACATGCAGGGATGTCGTCAACCGGGAAGTCCTTCCTAAAGTCTCTGAGGAAGACTCCGTCCATTAAGGAGGTGGATGAAGAGCAGCCGAATGAGCTACTCTTGGACGACGAAGGGAATAGAGACCTAGTCATCTTTAGCAGAGACAGTCTTGAGCCTGAAGGTCAGTCTAACCCATTTTCCTTCAATTCAGCCTACCTCTGAATCCATAACATCCAAATATGCTCTGTTTGTTTGACCATCAGCATCTGTTATTTCTTCTTTACAAATTCTGTGATTGTTTCTGGAACAGTACCAACTGCAGCTTCTCTAAATCTGGACCTGTTGGATGAAGATGAC
This sequence comes from Ctenopharyngodon idella, assembly GCF_019924925.1. Classification (NCBI taxonomy): domain Eukaryota; kingdom Metazoa; phylum Chordata; class Actinopteri; order Cypriniformes; family Xenocyprididae; genus Ctenopharyngodon; species Ctenopharyngodon idella. The sequence continues at coordinate 18,247,417 of NC_067235.1, read as the reverse complement.
AATACCAGGTTTTTATCCAATCTAAAGAAAGAGTCCTCATCCTCCATTGACTATTCCAGGCCGAATCAAGAAAAGGAGCCATCCACCCCCACCAGAACACAAAGGTGCCTGAAAAAAGCTTTAAGTGACTTAAAGACACAATGAATTACAAGGATGCTCTTTGCAAAGGAGCATTTGCATAGTGTCCTTCTTTAAATTTAGTTTTACTGTGCTCCTTTCAGAAGAGAAGAAATGGATTCAACAAATGAAGAAGAACAGAAGAAAAATAAAGACACCGCTGGTAAGAGCAGAGCAGAGAGAATAAGAATTTGAAAGGGATGTGTTTTGTTGTTATTACTTTCTGAAGCAATAAAACACTTGTATATTGCTTCTCTGTCAGCATCTCCTTCATATAGTGAAGATTTTGAGGAAGAGGCAAGTGAGAAAAGTGATGAGGAGCTTCAAGAGAAGGTGAATATAAATTTTTAATGCACTTTAAGGTTATAATATGAGCCCTGCCTTAAAAAATGGTGAATTGAGTAGTGAGTTATGTAGCGATGCATGGAAACAAATGAAGGTCTCTATCTGCATTTTGCATCATGCTGGTTGGGAAATATAGTGTTAATATTAAGCAATATTTTAAAGAGCACTAGACAACTAATCAAAGTAGAATCAAAATTGTAATATTTTTAATTGACAAAATTGCTATAATTAAATTGCAAAAGACTGCAATTTAAAGTCAGTTTTTCCAAATGTTTTCAATGGGGTTTACTGTTAAAGTGTTAGTTCACCCTAAAATGAAAATTAAGTCATCATTTGCCATATACAAATGGACCACAAAAGGAGAAATTAGAAAAAAATCTCCCACTCATGCTGGTCTGTATAATGGCAGTGAATTGTGACCAGCAGAAGAAGAAGCAAAAGTATCACAGAATTATCCCATGTGACACATGTCATATATTCTAGGTATTCTGGGGGAATACCAAAGGTTTTGTTAAAAAAAAAAAAAAAAAAAAAAACAGAAATTGAATGTATTATTTAATGGAAATCCTGGCCTTGGCTGTTGGTCTTTGTTATTTGTAGAAGTATTTATTAATTTATTACATTATTATTATTATTGTTGTTGTTACTATTATATTAATTAATATGGTTTATATATTTAATTACTATAAAAATGTATAAATTAAAGGTGCTGTAAGTAGAATTTGAACTATGCTGTTGGACATTGTTGATATTTGAAATCAACCCAAATAAACCCACCCCTCTCTTCATTGGTCCACCTCCAAAACTCACTCTCCAATCCTAACCACGCTGCTCAGAGTCGGTCTCGAACCCCAGCCCGATCGCTGCTGGCAGGCGAGGCGAGTGCACTAACATGATGCTAAACGCCTCATTCTCTAGCGGTCGTCAGTGTGCAGTGGTTTACCTGCACAACTCTCACTATCTAGCCTCTGTTACACACGCAATCCGAGTGGATGTCTGTTTATCACAGCTGACGTGCAACAAAATGCTTCACGGAAAATAAAGCGCAGTTGATGAACGGATGACAAGAAAGCACAAAAAATGAACATACAGTACACAAGAGTAAATACAAAGTGTTTGTTTGTTAGTCGCCAACAGCACAGCAGCTCCAGACAATCAAAACCCAGTGTACTCACATGAGAAGCGGGATCAAAGCAATCTCTGCGTCTGTTTTCAGGCCTTCCCACTTAGCTCTCTCCAGCGCTGGAAAGTTTTTCTAATATAAACGCGGGTACTAAAGCATTTTGCCCAGGCATAAACCTTCACTCCAGTGATATTCATTTTGAGCTCTTTTGTATTGTCTCCCATTTCTCGTTCTGCAGTTTTTTGTTTTTTTTCTTGTTTTCAAATCTCCCTCTTGCTCGTTCTCTCTCCTCGACCGTCATATGCCCCCTAATGCTGATTGGTTAGACGTTTGTTGTTGGTATCGGCCTAACTAACTTCCAAACAGTGGATTTGAAATTCTACTGAGTCCACCTTTAATACATAATATAACATTATTATTATTATTATTATTATTATTAAATTATGTGGTAACACTTTACAATAAGGTTCATTAGTGAACCTTACATGAACTGGCCATGAGCAATACATTTGTTACTGTATTTACTAATCTTCGTTAATGTTAGTTAATTAAAATACAGTTGTAAATTAAAATACAGAGTTCACTGTTTGTTCATGTTAGTTCACAGTGCATTAACTAATGTTAACAAGATTCACTAAATTAATCATTCACTAAATTAATAGTAAATTTGACAAATTCACAAGATGAATACTGAAATTAGTGGCCAAGAAAAGTTGTTTTGTTTTACATTTTGTCTGTCACTCTCTTATGGGGGGCTGCTGGAGATGTTTTGTAGAATAAATTAATTATGATGACTATTATTATTATTATTATTATTATCTGCTGTATAAGGGAGAGAACAAAAACAGTCTTGGCTGAAAAACTAAAGATTATAGCACATGCTAATTTGCATCTCAGGTCCCTAGGTATCTGGAGTCAAAAGTTTCTCTAAATGTTGTCTTTGCTGTTTTTTTTGTTGTTGTCTTTGCTGTTTTTTTGTTGTTGTTGTTGTTGTTGTTGTTGTTATTTGTTTGTTTTGTTTTTTGTTCTGTTTTTTGCACACCCTACACCTCAATCACAATATGTGTCAAAATAAATATAGTTTGATTTTATGGCAAAATCTTAGTCCCTAATTTTAACCATTCCTTTATCCTCTTTGTTTCAGAAACCTGAAAGACATGGGATGCTGGCCAAAGGTAAACGGCATCCCAGTTTACAGTGTATAATGTTGTAAAAGTTTAGATCAGGAAGTGAAAAACTCTTCTTATGTCCCAGTGTCACTGCATGACTCTCTAAATTCTACGGATGGAGCATTGCCTCTTGCAGTTCCCAATTTGGCAGGTGGTAAAGAAAAATGTCCAGAAACCAAACAAACAGTGACGCCAGCACTGGAACCTGCAGGTTTGAGAACCAGTTTCTTTTCTTAAAGCTTGTATTGTTAAAGTAAACTTCCAACAGGTGATGTGACACATTCTCTCCTCCATATCTTTGAAGTCCAATCATACGGTCAGAGTGGAGGGAGTGAGATGGAGGCGCTGCAGGAGGCGTACAGGCAGATCAGCAACTCAGCGGGAGAGTGTGAGGACGGACGAGCCGAGGGCAGCAGGACTCCCCTCTCTCTCACTACACTCCAACCTGTCTCCACTGTGGAGTCAGGTCAGATTCAGCACCTAGCTAATTTTTGCCAGTCACTGTGGGCATGCCTGCACTTCAAACCTTTTGATTTGCAGCTTTCCCCCCCACAAATGCTTCCAGTTTTGCTTTAAACCAAATACGTGAGGTTTTTACCAGCCACTTTGTTTGCGCTGTCGGTTTAGGTGAAGCCCTGCAAGCCGACTCTAAACAACTCTATTTTGGTGTCACACCAGCTGTTTTTCCTGAAATCTCACTGTCTTCTGTTGGAAGTCTGTCACCCTGACTGAATAAGAATGGAAGGGGGTGATGGACTTAAACAGCTGTCTTTGTGGGCTGGTGGGGGTGGATGGCTTGGAAAAGACGTCTTTACTTTTAAAAAAGCAAATATTAGAGCATTAAATGAGCTCCTTTTCTGGAAAAAAAAAAAAAAAAAAGTACAACAACCTTTATTAACGTTACTTACTTCATAAACTATTTACTACTGTTCAAAAGTTTGGGGTCATTAAGATTTTTCAATGCTTTTATTCTGCAAGGATGTACAATACAACAATATATATATATTTAAAATAAATGCTGTTCTTTTGAATGTTCTATACATCAAAGAATCCTGATTAAAAAAGTATCACAGTTTCCACAAAACTATTAAGCAGCACAACTATTTTCAACATTGATTGTAACAATAAGTGTGTCTTGAGCACCAAATCAGCGTATTAGAATGATTTCTGAAGGATCATGTGACACTGAAGACTGAAGTAATGGCTGATAAAAATTCAGCTTTGCCATCACAGGAATAAATTACATTTTAAAATATATTAAAGTAGAAAACAGTTATTTTAAATTGTAATAATATTCAATATTTTACAGTTTTTAATCATTTTTGATAAAGAAATGTAACCTTGCTGAGCATAAAATACTTTCAAAAACATTGAAAATCATTAAAAAAACTTTTGAACAAAAGTGTAAATGTTTGAATAGATTTTTCATACTCTACATTATAATGCTGTGATGTCTGAAATATTTTTTCCAGCTTAAAAAAAATGTTTATTTGAGTTTTTCGTGTGTTTTTAATTTCCTTTTTTGACAGCACTAGGATGGATTTATAATATCCATTTATTGACTATGGGACAAAATCAGTTCATCCATACAATGACTCATGCTCAATTTGTTAGTTATTTAAGTTCAAGTGAATCACAATCAGAAGCTTGATTTTAAATTTGCCATGGATGACAAACAAAATCTGTGATAATTGGCTTTGCATTTGCTGAGGAAGTTTGTATCTGATCACACCATTCCCTATAATTCTAAATAAAGCTTATGACTGTAAATCGGCCAGTGTAACTCCAGCCTTAGTGAAATTTTGTCACCAGGGTCTCATTTATGTACTGTAGATTTACCCACTGCTGAGGAACTGATGCGGCCAATTGGACCAGACTCTGGTTTCACCCGTGGCTTCTCTCTCCAGCCTATAAAGTGAGCTCACTTTTTGCCTTCACACACTATGAGTCATATATTCTCAGTACAGCAGCGTTAAACAAAGTATTTGTCTTTCAGTGAGGCTGTGCCTCGAGGCAGCGAAAATCATAGTCCATTAAGGATATGTTCAGATGAGAGCCCTTTCAGTTTCACTAATGAGGAATGTGGAGGGGGTAATACAGCTAGTCTTACAGGAGGGGAACATCCAGCCTCCCTTCAGTACACTCAGAAGAGCATCGCTGAGGAGATCAAACGGCTTATGCAGGAACAGGACAGCTCCTCTGTGGAACCACCTCCTGTCAAACCCAAGAAACACCAGGTCAGAGACTCTGCTATTATGAGTCATTTGCCTCATGTTTTTTCTCTGTAAATTAGATCCTGTTATTTCTGGGGTTTTGAGAAATGAAAATCGAAAGATAGAGGCACAGACTCTGCGAAGTAAATGAGGTATAATTTTTGTGGGTAACTAAGTGCCTTCTTTATTCACATGGTGATGATAGTCAAATTTATGAAGATAATGATGGAATATTAACTTCTTTCTCTCTCAGGTTCCTGTTAGAACCAATGCATTTGCATCTGCTTCATCTAGAAAAACTCCTGTTCCATCAAGGGCCAAAAAACCTGAGAGCAGGCTGATACCCAGAGGACCTGCATCCAGCAGAACCAGCCAAGCTGCTAAACCTCCATCTCCACTAACACAGAGGAAAACTCAGAACCAGACCCTAAAAAAGACTCACAACCTCAGTCAAACACAAGCAGTCAAAGGTACCTGGTAACCTCACCAAAACTGTGAGAAGAAAAAATAACATAAACGTGCAAACATAAAGAAAATTTAACTGATTTTCATTTATTTTTTATTATCATTTGTTTGATACATTTTCATTATTTTCATAAAATTATTACATTTTCATGACAGTTGACATGACTAAAATACTGTCTACTATAATGCAAAAAACTCCTGATCATTACTTTAATGTAATAAATATACAAACATATATATATATATATATATAATATATATGGCAATTTTAATTATATTTTCCAAAATGATAATTATTATCAATAACAATAACTCAATAACAAGATAATTATTGAGTTATTGGAGTTTTGTGATGTAATGACAAATAAGGGAGAAAATAATTACTTTAAAGGCACAATATGTAATTTTTGCTAGAGGTCGCTTATTGAAAACTAAGGCGTAGCTTAATGACGCCTTGATTTTGCGGAATCATGGTAGGTGTTGTCTTCACGTCTACAGCCAGTGGAAACAAATCCAACGAGACTCAGGCAGAAATCATATTCATGGATGAGCTAATGTATTAAAGATGTATTAACATTACTGTAGTATGAAGTAGGGTGTGGCTGAAAGCCGCTGGAGCAGAACGAGGCCGCTGGAGCGATTGCTAATGGGAGACGAGCGCGACACATGCGACAGTTTTTATTATGCCGCAGTCGCCACTTCCGCTTCTTTTGGTGATGCATATGTGGGGTAACGCAGAGCTGTTTTATCATATTAGATAATTTTGTGTGTTGAAAGTTGTTATAATGCTACTCTGTACATTTGCTCGGAGGCTTCTATGAGACACTTGTTGCACACTGCAGTAAGCTAGATCAGTATTAGGCATGGTAAAACATGGTACTCGTACAAATACAAAATATATAACATTGTTCAAGTGGTTTTGGGATATTTTAATCCAAAAAAGTCTTACATATTGTGCCTTTAAATAGTCTTCATTTTTATGCAAATAATGTCACAATGCGAAAAAAAATCGAAAAGAATGGTCCTAAAAATATGCAAAATCTGACTATTTGTAAATTCAAAGCCATATTTGCGTGCTTGATAATAAATGGTCATCTGTCTTTTTTTACTGTTTTGCATCCCTTACAGGTTTAGACACAAGTTTAAGGCTAAGCAGTGAACTGGTTACATCTGTGCAGTCCTTTGCTACATTCCTACAGCATCAGGTACAAGCCAGCAGTCTAAAGGATAATGGCCATCTCCGAGCAGACAGGATCACACCCAAATCAGTGACAGGAGTGAGTTAATTGGGACTGAATCAGAGCATTGGATCAAATCCTCCAGCTCATTAACCACCTGTTCTGTTTGTCTGTCAGCTTGAAGTGATGCAAGAGAATATGGATGGTGGCACGTCCTTTCAGCAGGAGCGCTCATCACTGGAGTGTTTCCGTCTTCAGCTCGCCCAAAAAGAAAGAGAGCTCCATCTGAGGGAAAACCAGTTACAAGAGGAGCACAAGCAAGAGCTGGCAGCACTCAGGCAGGAGAATTATGTGTTACAGAGCAAGGTAAGCTCTTGTGTAGTTGTAAAGCTTAGATGATATTTTTAGAATTTTTTTTAATATAAGAAAGTTTTGTACTTTGTTGGATAGTTTTGCCATGGCTCTACATCACCAGCGGGTAATTTTGTGTTCAGACTAGGTTCAAACCTCAGGGAGCTGTCTGTTCTACCTCTCTTCATAATTATGACTGAGGACTTCAAGTGTTACTTCACACAAAAATGAAAATTCTGACATCAATTACTCACCCTCATGTAGGGGTGTGCGATATAACGATTTTTGATCGTGGACGATTAAAATGTCTCCACGATCTGCTTATGAAGAAATATCGTAGTATCGTGCTACAGTGCTTTCTGTTAGTTGCAGTTTCAGCGCCTCCGTCTCAGCGTACTGTTCAACGTGACGTACATTCACGTCACATTTTAACGCAGCGGTAGAGAGTAATATTCGCGGGACACTTCAATCCACAAAAGTTCATTATTTCATGTGCCTTGCCGGTTAAACTTTTCTTTCGCGTGCTGATGTGCTGTTCTGACATGCGTTTTTCAGAGCGCGTTCACGCGAAGCGCACCGGCACTAAAAGCCTGTCAAACAGCGCCTGATTACTAAGTTATCTTTAGAGTCCGATTGCTCTAATACTGTCAAATACGCACAAAGTTTACATAAACACAGTTGGTTATGTCTAAAGTGAAAGTAAACATTTGAGAGAAAATTGGATGCGTGGCTGTATATTAGATATACGTGCAGGTCTTTAAAGTGACAGAGCAGCCTAATATTAACCATGCGGTTGTTTGTCCTTAAAGGGATAGTTCACTGTAATGTTGTTTACAAAACTGTATTAATTTCTTTCTTGTGTAGAACACAAAATAAAATATTTTGGAGAATGTGGGTTAGCTGGACAGTTGCTGGTCTCTATTGACTTCCATGGTAGGAAAAACATAGTCACTATGGACCAGCAACTGTCTGGTCACATTCTTCAAAATAACTTTTTGCTCTTGACTGAGAACTTTAATACATTAGCTTTATTAAGAATCAATGTATAATTTATACAGTGAAGTCTAGTGTTATATTTTTATATTTGTTCATTCAATTTTTTACTTGAATGCTACTGTTAAATACATCTACTGTAGCTGAAAAAATAAATCATTTTATTAATTTAATTTGTATAATGTGTAGCCTATGTTTTTCTTCTTTTTTTATAACAAAGATAAAATTAATAACAAATAACAAAAAATAATGACAAAGATTTTTATCTTCGCCACTTTGGCCTAAATGTCTGCCATTTTTAATTTTATTTTATATTTTGTTATTTTGTAAGGCTTTGTTTTTAAAATAGGGAAATTAGTTTGGCTGTAATGCTCAGTCACTTGCAAAATAGTAAAAACAACATGAAGAATTGTGATAAAAATCATGAATCGTGATTTTTCTGAAAAAAATCGTGATATGATATTTTTGCCATATCACCCACCCCTACCCTCATGCCATTTCAAACCCACAAGACTTTCGTTTCATTCACAAGACTTTCGGAACACAAATTAAGATATTTTTAATAAAAAAATAAAATAAAATACGCTTCAAAATGTTAATAAAGAGATTGTAAAATAAATCCATATGAATTGATCAGTTTAATCCAAGAAACACTATTGCTTTATATGATGAACAGATTTAATAGACTTTTATTTATAATAGACTTTTTATTTTATTAATAATTTAACAGACTTTTATTCACATATAAACATTTATTGCTCAGCGAATGTACATAGAGCACTCAAATTTGGTAAAGAGAAGCTGAATTAAATCTGTTTATCGTATAAAGCGATAGTAAGAAGAGTTGGATTAAACTGCTTGATTAATATGGATTTATTTATTTACTCTTTATAAACCTTTTAAATCAGACTTTTGGGTGAATAGACTTCTCTCTAAGATTTCACTGAAATATCTTAATTTGTGTTTCGAAGATGAACAAAAGTCTTAAGGGTTTGGAACAACATAAGAGTAATTGATGACACGATTTTCATTTTTGGGTGAATCTATTTTCATGGCCTATTTAACCAGCCTTAAAGCACATGGGAGCTTCTTGTTAAAGATCAATAGAAAACCTTCTGCTGTCTGGTAGCTCTCCTTAAGTATGAATGTAGGATAAATTGATTGTTTTGTAACATGCTGCGTAAGTACGTTTGGTAAAAAGGGCCGTCTGAACTTGCAGGTGAATGATAATGCAGTCATAAACGTCTATGGCAGTCGTATATTTTAATGGCTGCTCTGCCTATGTACATACTGTAGATTTTACTTGTATGCCGTTTAAATACACTTAGAGATGATTAATTGTGCTTTTAGTATAGGTGCATTATGTAAGGTTTATTCTAGTTATTTGTTTGAATACCCTCAAAGTTTTATATATAAAAAAAAAAAAGAAAAAAACTTTTTTAAAAGCCATGCTGTGATTTTAATTTGGAAAGTGCTTTTTGTTGTACTGGCAAATAATTAGTCTGCTTTTTAAAATTAAACTTTTCAACAGGAAATGAATGTAAAACAGGGCACATGGGGGCATGCAACATTTTATTCCTTCTGGTGAAGTATTGATTATTGACAGCAGAAAACAGGAAGTATTAATTACATTTGAACTAATTACCATAGAATATTTCTCACCACATGACCGAGGCTGAATTTGTTTTCATGATTTATACATAGTGTTGCCATACAATGGCACCATAAACATATTCCAAGCACAATTGACCATATGCATAGTTACTTCCTGGTTTTCGTTAAGCCAGCTTTGGCATTTCCGGTGATCTTTTAGCTGTCATTCTGTACTTGCTGTACATCAACACAAAAACATCAATGGTTGACTTTTTAATGTTGTATTTATATTTTAATGCAGTTATCACACTTTGCCAATTTTATCACAATTTGCCAATAAACCAGTTTTATTGATTGCAATAAAGGCGAAGCTAATGGGAATGTTTGAAAAAATGCATTGTCTGTAATTAGACACAAATTTTTTTTGTTTTTTGACACTACTAAGATGGCAACATTTTTCCAGCACTTCAAATGTTATTTTTAATGTGATGACCAAAAATATTTTTTGTTCATCATCCTTCTGAGATTGTCCCCATTTGTAAAAACTGAATGTTTCAAGATGTAGGAAATCCAGCATTTGATGGAAAAAACACTTTTATTTAAAAATAAAAAAAGACATTAATTAACACTATAACCAGCAGATGGCAGCAGAGGAGCATTTATTTGCGCATATATTAGCCATTTGCTGTAATAGTTTCACTTTTGAATGAATATTAAACATTATAAAATCACTAGGTTTAAATATACATTTTGTCAAGGTGAAGTATGAAGTACTCAGAAAATCTCATGGAAAACAATAACTTTTTTTGTGAATGAAAAAGAAAGCAAGCACTATAGTCTCCCTTTATAATCACAGAAGCTGTCAGTCAGTGCAGCGCAAGCTCAATGATTATTCCACACTTGTGAAAACTCACATTTTGTTCAGTGAATAACTAAAGTGCACAATAAATCTTTAATTTACAGTGTGTTGACGTTTTTTTTTTCACACAAAAGTGTGAAAACTGATGGCCGAATTAAATTTTGCTGAGGAGGAACACTGAGACACGTCTCTTTTTTTATGTTGTCTTACATTTGAATAACTAAAATAAACACTAGGCCTGACTATTTAAGTGACTATATTCTGATTATAAACTAAGTATTACACTACTGATGCTGTTAAAGCTACTTCAGGACATTGAAGATAACGAATCACCAACAAGTGACATTTCACTGTTTTACAGCTGGCATTATATTATTGCGGAACTTCTTAAGAACGTTCCATGCATATGGTTAATTGGCCTCGAGCAACCTGTGTTTACAATAGAGATGACTCCTTACTCCTTACAGGGTGCCCAGAGCCACTTAACCACACCATTAGACCTTTCAGAATTGTTAAATAACCACCTAATCATGACTATTACATCTAATCAGACCTATTTAAAATAGCCATAATCATTATGCACTTTAATTTCCAATTACATTATTGTAATTCAAAATAAAAAAAAGAACTTTGTACTTTGTGCTGCATTTGTACACAGACCATTTTTATGTCTTTCCATTTATATTTATGTATTTGGCAAATGCTTTTATGGAAATCATCTTACATTTTCACTAGATGTTTTATTAGTTCATACATTTCCTGTGAATCAAACCCACGAACCTGGCTTTGCTAGTTCATCACTCTATTCTTTGAGTTATGTGCCCTTTGCAGTGCTGTAGTGTGCTATGTGAATGCCCCATAATTGACTGTCTTGGATTTTCTAGATATGGTCTTAGAGAACAACAAGCTTTGTGTTCAGTTTTACATTCACATAGTTGTTTTTGCCAGGTTACCAACTTCAAAGGAGGTGATGAAATTGTTTCTTCACATTTGGAATAAGGGGAAAAATAAACGACTTTTCCAGCTTTCTTCCTTTGTGTGAAATAAGCCTTACATTCTAACTGACATGAACAAAAAATCCTTCATTAATCACAATTATTTTCATGACAATTACCTGACATAGTGAAATCATTGTGATAAACAACCATATTTACCTGTAACTAAAGATTTTATTTGCTACACAAACACATTATGATTCAAGTAAATTTGTTTTGTTTTGTAACCAGTTCATTTTCATGGCTTACTGATTTGGATTTGTCAAAGCTACTTGAGATTGACTGAGAGGAGTACAGCCCACTCTGTTGAAAGGCTTATGCAATTGTTACATAAAAACAAAAAACAAAAAAAAAAACAATTTAGCAATGTCACAAAAAGAAAAGCTTTAAATGGAAAAGCTACACTATTATAAAAAACACAACTATTTACATACTACTGAAAAATGCATTTAAGTTAGTAGCATCCATGCCATTTATCAAAGTTAGGTTCTGACCTGTTACATGCTAATTCCATAGCTACACCGTGCCGAAGAGGCGAGTAACAGACGAAAGTGGAATTTTGGCGAAACTTCGGACCCTGTGACTGAAGAGAAACTCAAGCTCATAGAGAAAGAGATGAAGGAACAGGAGACTCTGATTCAGGGTTACCATCAGGTGAGTCTCTCTCTCTTATCTTTGCTCATTTTCTGGCATATATTAAAATGAGGCATGCTGAAACATGGCTGGCATGAATGTGCATTTGTTATAATTAGGTTTTATTTTTTTATCCCTTGCCCTATATCTCTTTTCTTATGGTGAGACCTTACAAATGTCAATGAATGAATGATACAACACAAGACTCTGTAGCCTCTCATTTTTTAGATCATTATACACCATTTCAGCATAATGAGGTGCATAATTAAACACAGCTCTTTTAAAATGACACTATTACCACTCAGAATTTAGAATAACCTTAGTAATTACTTCTCGCATTTCCTGGAATTACAGAAGAACTCGTGGCCTTTCCAGAAAACAAATCCAATTAATTCTTATCTGGAACTATATTCAGTGTAATACATGCACTGGATATATTTGCATTTTGGTCATTAGTATATATATGCTACAAATAGGTTCAGAGCAAAATGTGTGAAACTTCTTTCCGATGGTTTTAACAGGAGAATGAGAAGCTATATCTGCAAATGAAAGCACTCCAAGCTCAAAGCAAACAAAACGAGGAGGCTTTGTTCATGGAAAACCAGAGACTTCTCACTGAGCTTGCTCTCACCAGGTCAGTGCTCTAAAAGTCTGTCAGTAGTGTTATAATACATATCACAGTGGGTTTTTACTATTCATGCTGTTCTTTGCAGCAGCTGATATAAAAGCAATGAATATTCATTTCCCAGGGACCGATTGAACATGAACGGCATTCAAAGAACCGTCGGAGGGAGAAGCATTGCTGACCAAAGCTTCAGCATTGCAGAGTTGACAAGTCAGGTACAAGCTGCACAGGTAAGAGAACTACATAATATCAACAGCTCTGTTAGTGAGCTGCCTACTTAGACAGCATTTTAGGTGCACTCCTGATGCAAAGTCTTTCTGTTTAGAAAAAGGAGGAACGACTGCAAGACGAAATCCACAGGTTAAAACAGGAGAAACAAGCCCTGCATGTAGACCTGGAGATGATGAAGAAAGAGCGAGACCTTGCCAGAGTTCAGGCTGTCTGTACTTCAGGTAAGAGCTTCAGATATGGAAATGTTATGGCGACAGTCTATTTTTGGCGATGTAATTGTCATATTGACAGAAATAAGCATCTGACAGGTGATAAAGGTTTCGAGCTAAAGATGCTCCAGGAAAAACATCGGGAGGAGGTTGCAGAGATGAAGAAGAGACTGCAGTGGTATGCCGAGAATCAGGAGCTACTGGACAAAGATGCATCCAGACTCCGAGCCGCCACCGCTGAGACTCAAAGGCTCACTGAGCAGGTGGAAAAGCTAAAAATGGAGGTCAGCAGGAAGGCCAATGAGCAACAGAGAAAGGCAAAGGAAAGGGCGGGTGAAGCTAAAAGAATCCAGGACCTGGAACGACAGGTCAGACACAACTTTCTCCCTCTCCACATATTCTTGTTGCCTTGTTCTGCAGGTACATCTCATTCAGGGCACGTTCTTTTTTGTGCTCTATTTCCTGAGAGCTGGAATTATCCAACCGTGTCTGTGAGTAACAGACCATCTGTCTGGATAGTCAGTTTTCCAACCACCTTCTCCTTACCACCTCCTCTTCATGTTAAACTCCTTTCTTTGACAGATTGTACATTAATTAACTAAATGAACAACTTTGTATTGAAGTGGCTCAGTGGTTAGCGTACATTTTCTATTCAGTGTGAGCCATGTTGCACATGTAGCTTTGAGTTTGGTTCTCACAAACCCTTAATAGTTTCCCGTCACTGTTTCTCAATCTAAAAATAAAGCAACAAAAATAATGTTAAAAAAATTCATGACTGGATTTTGAGTTCCACCTCCTGAGTGTTTTGTAATATTTGTTTGTAAACTTCTTAGATTCTGTACCATCTATCACTCATTTTCCCATTTCCTCTCTCAGCTTAAACAGATGGAAGAGCTCTTGAAATGCAGGCATCCAAACTCCCTGCCCTCCCTGATTTTGGCTGCTGCATCTGCTGGCGCAGATGTTGATGGATTGGATGTCCATCCCCCAACTGCCCCTCAGTCCTCCCAGACAGCGGCTCTTTTGGAGAGACGTATACATCGACTGGAGGCGGAGCTAGAGGGCCGCGATGAAGCAGCCAAACGCAGTCTCAGAGCAATGGAACAACAGTATCACAGAATCAAAGTACTTATTTCAGATTCAGTACTGAATAAGTCACAGGGAATTTTGTGTAAAATAGGGGTGTAACGGTACATGTATTCATCCCGAACCGTCACGGTTTAGTGCATACAGTCAGATGACGAATACAGCCAGTCACAGGTGATTCACGCTCCAGACCAGATGGTGGCACCCGCGGTAATGCACCGCTGTTTGCTAACTGCCACAACAGGAAAAGTCAAAGAAGAAGAAGAACAGACGATCTACAGTATGCGTAGATATGTTTATGTGTAATCTCTCAACCAGTGTTTCAACCGCGGAAAGACATCAATAAAACATTTGGAGAATAATATCTCACGTAGCATTACATTTACCTCAGGCTAGTCATTTAGTGTCCACAACATGTTAGTTCACTCCAGAGGGGAGCTTATCACTAAAAATATATACACTATGTTAGTTTATATATTCATTATATTTACTTTACCTGTTAGTAATGTCTTAATTATTTAATGTTTAATTTTTTATGAAAACAAATTATGACAGTATGATTATTATTTTTTAATTATTTATTATTTTTTAAATGATTATTTTTTCAAAAATGAATTGGAGTATAAAAATAATTTTATAATTAGATTTAGAAGTTGCAAAACCTCCTTTGTGCAATTTACATTTTTATTTTTTATTTATTTTTTTATTTTTTTTGAGTGTTTATGTGATAGTGATTATTATATCTAAAAATAAATAGCGACTGAATTTAATAGTTTGGGCTCTGTTGTTAATTGTAAACTTTAATATTATAGTAATATGCAAGAAATGACTCCCTGTATATAGTTTACAGCATTAGCTAAAATAGATTATTCTTTTATCCTTAAGAAAATGTTAATTATAATTATTTATTTAAAAAGAGAGACCCAGTTTGTTCAATAAACCACTGTTTAATAAAAATAAAAAAAAAAGCAATTTTATGTTTAGTTTTCTCCCCCCTGCTATACTGAACCCGTACCAAACCGTGACTTCAATACCGAGGTACGTATAGAACCGTCATGTTTGTGTACCATTACACCCCTAGTGTAAAAGCATTGAACGTTACATCTAATCTAAAATTGAGACCAGGTTACGAAACAAGTTTGAACTATTGGAACTTGTTGGCTCTGAGCTCACTGACTGAAGTGCTTAATTAGTATGGGGAAAAAAGCAACTCAAGCTACTTTTCTTTTTTCAAAGCATGTTATTTACCAGAGACCACAGCTGGATCAATCTATTTCCAGAAAAACAAGTTTGCCAAGAAAATGAGGTTTCTATTTTAAGTCTTAAGTGCACAGGGCTTTTAATATGTTTTCAGAGTGGCAGCATTTCTTTCATTTCTAAACCCTGCATGACTTGAATGTTGGAAATAGAAATAGAAATAGAAATAGAAACTGAAGCAAAGTAAGGCTGGGTGATATATTGAAAATTCACTATATATTTGCTGATATACACAACCCTTCAAAAGTTTGGGGTCAATACGATTTTTTTTAATATTTTGAAATGAGCATCTTATTCTCACCAAGGCTGTATTTTATTACTTTATTTGATCAAAAATACAGTAAAAACAGTAATACTGTGAAATATTATTACAATTGAAAATGACTGTTTTCTTTCATAATGCATTTTAAATATTTAAATATATTCCTGTGATGGCAAAGCTGAATTTTCAGCATCATTACACCAGATCCTTCAGAAATCATTCTAACATGCTGATTTGGTGCTCAAGAAACATTTCATATTATTAATGCTGAAAACAGTTGTGCTCCTTAATATTTTTGTGGAAACTGTGATACATGTTTTCAGGATTCCTTGATGAATAGAAAGTTCAAAAGAACAGCATTTATTTGAAATAGAAATCTTTTGTAACAATATAAAAGTTTTACTGTTGCTTTTTCATAACTTCAGTGCATCCTTGCTGAATATAATTATACGTTTCTTGAAAAAATGTTTTGACCCCAAACTTTTAAATGGTAATATAAAATAAAGCAATATTGTGAATGTGAACATTGCAATTGTTTTAATGCATCTTTTATTAGTCCATTAAGTTTGCTTAAGACTCTCAAGACTCATTAAGACTCTCAAGGCAGTAAGTTTGATTCATTATGATGAATCAGTTCATAAGGTGAATTGGTTCAAAACTCATTCAACTATATAAATATATATTATAATTATAATAATATTATAATATAATTAATAACATATATAACAAATAAATATACAAATAATAAACATTATTTATTAATTAAATGTAATATACATTTTATTTTTGTTTTTATTCATTTTTTTAAGCTATATTACCCAGCCCTGATGCAGTCAGACTTTAAAGACTGATGCAATTAAATGCTATTTTGAGCCAGCTCAATTAACAATGTTTGCATTTCATATGTGGTGTTCTCTTCTTTTTCAGCTCCAATATGAACAGCATATCGCAGATCTGGAGCAGCGTTTGGCTGAGAAAAATCAGAACAATGAGGCCACCTCATCAGAATTGTCTGAATCACAAACTCAGAGGTTAAAGGCGGAGCTGGAGGAAGTGAAGATGGCCCGTCAGAAGCAGGAGAGCACCCTCCAGGCAGAGGTGGCCTCTCTGCAAGTACAGCTCCGCCAGGCCCAAGCTCTGACGCAAACAGACAAACCTGCCCGCAGCCCCTCACGCCACCAGCTCAATGCAGAGGCGGCACAAGCAGCACGCATCGAGAGACTAACCCAGGAGCTGAGCTCAAAGAGCCGCACCATTCAGGAGCTGAGTCGCACTGTAGAGCGTCTGCAGAGGGAGAGGAGAACAATGCTGTCAGGTCCTGGCTTCGATCGTGATGAGCCCAAGCGACATTTGGGTGCAGCCAAAGAGCCCAAAAAACCCACAGCCGAGACTTTCCCCCCTACCCAAGATGAGAAAGACTACCATCCCGGAGCGTTCTCGGGATCACACATCTCAGAGGTGCAACTGGAGAACGATAGTTTGAAGATGAGGTTGGAACAACTAGAGATACAGAGAGATCAAGAAAAAGCTTCCTTGCAGGCTGCAGTCACACATGCACAGAATCAGCTCCTCAGGTAAAGTCTTTTGGAGTGGTTCAGTCATGTTTTTATAAACCATTTTAAGCACCCTTGAAATGTTCTAAACAACAGATAAACAACAGTGGCCCTACTATGAAGTGATACCTTAAAACAGTCCTATAATTCTCTTCACATGATTGCCTGTCAAACCAACAATCGAAAGAAATGAGAAATTATATTTTTCATAATGAAAATGTCGGCCACTGTAACAGTAATGAAAATTATCAATGACAATGAATTATTGAATTATTATAAAACGGTTAGTTCCTGTCCTTGATTCTGATTGGTCAATAGCTGAGTTTTATTCATGATAAAACACGGCTATGACCGCTTCACCCAACAGTTCTGTGTATCACTACACAACACCCTTAGCAACCACTCTTAGCAACGTAAACTGTATGTTCTCAATAGATATTGTTCATTGAAACGTACTGTATTATGTAGAAGAGTATTGTGAGAAAGAGAACGAATGAGCGAGTTTATTACCTGCATTCAGATTTAGCATTTTCCTTCAGGTCAGTCCTATGTTCATAATAAAAGATCTGTTTAAATGTCCGATGTATTATCCTGTCCTTTTAACAGTTAGGGGTTTTTCCCGTGACTGACAGCGCTAGTCAAAGCATTTGTCACTTGCGTCTTGTTCCATGTTCACAACAATTCAGTTGCGTCTTGTTCCGTGTTCACAACAACACAGTCTTTGCCACCACCTAATGGCGTAATAATGTAACTTCTGTTGCTGTTCACGGTCAGGGACTATTTTTTCCGGCAGAAGGAAGGCTTTAGTGAAAGTTTACTTCATGAAAGTTGCATTGATAAATATTTTTGGCTTTAATATTTGTATTGTGTGGTAACCATTTTATAACAATAGCAATAAGGTACTCAAGGCTAGTGCTATATCGTGAATAAGTCACGGCTGAAGGGCATTGCAACCCCTTCAGCCGTGACTTATTCATGACACAGCACAGCCTCTCGTACTTTATTGCTTACTTATGAATTATTATTATTATAATCAGCATCAATTAAATTCAGTACAACAAGTGATCATGAGAAAATATATAATTTTCCATACTTTACAGTAATACAGTATATATATATATATATATATATATATATTTTTTTTTTTTTTTTTTTTTTTTTTTATTAACATACAATAATAAAAAAATATATATGTAAAATGAAATAAAAACTGAAGAATTGTATTGCACTGTGGGATGTACAGCATTTAAATAATTTTCATTAACTCTTTTCCCGCCAGCATTTTTTTTAAAAAGTTGCCAGCCAGAGCCAGTATTTTTGATCAGCCCCCAGAATATTTTGTTTTATGAATATCTGAACATGCAATATATCAAAAGAAAGAACACAGCCTCTGCTTTTAAACAAAAAAGATGTAATTTAAACCCTTTTATTCTAGCTTAATGCATTCTTTTTTTTAATCAACACTTGACTATAGGTAAGTTTCATTAAGCTGAGAAAATCACGTTTTTGTCAAGACTATATTTGGATCGGATTCAGAAAGATGATCAAAACATAGATGGAGTAGAATGAGTCCTATACCTCGTCCTGGGTTGACATTTAATTTAGTAACGTTAGGCAGTTCTATTGCTTGTTTCTGCTTTTCGCCTGTGTTTTGATCCGGAGATTCTGTACTCTTTCAGAAGATGTGTAATGGCGCCCCCCTACCGTATAACAGTAAAAACAAGGATTGCCAGAAAATTATGTCAATGGCGGGGAAGCGTTGTGTCATAAATGGCGGGGAAAGAGTTAACATGATGATTCAGTGTAATCGTATATAAATTAATAACGTTATCAAATATTACTTTTTTCAGGATTCAGGAGCAGAATGCTGAGCAACTCACCTCGGTCAAGGCTGAGCATCGAAAAGAGATTGAACGCCTTCTAGCTTGCCATGCCCTTGAGCATTCCTCCTCCAAGGTGGCTGAACTCACCAATCAAGTGAACACACAAGAGGTTGGTCCTTAAACAAATTAATTTGTAGCTGTTTATGTCTCTCCAACATATCTATTTATATGGCTGTGTGCATTTATTTGCTGCCAAGTGTTTCCTTGGCACTAGAAACACCAAGGTCATGGGAAGAAAATTAAATACTTTGCTTGCATTGTAAGTCATTTTACATAAAAGCTTTGTGTATTCTGGATTCTGGATTCATGTAACTTTTCTATTTAGATTATAGTGCAGCATTTACAGGGGCAAATAAAGGAGCTCCAGGGAACCAAAGATGCTCTGGCTGTGTCTAAAATCAGAGAGGAGACCCTGCAGAATCAGGTAGTGAATCAGTTATTCAGTTACCGTTCTTCTTTAAACACAGGATTTTTAATTTTCTCTCCATATTTCCTGTTATAAATAGCTATCAAAGCTTCTGGAAGAGCTGAAACAGGCCAAAGAAGCCCACAGTCCTGAACTAAGACACTTCACTAGCCTGGAGCAGAAGATTCAGTCCATGGAGCTCCGCTACAATCAGCGTGAGAAACAGCTTCAGCAGGTAACACACCTACACACAATATATATATATATATATATATATATACCCTACCATTCAAAAGTTTTAAGTAGGGATGTCAAGCAATTACATTTTTTAATATAATTAATTACATGATGTGCCGATTAATTAATCTAATTATTCGCAAATTAATCACACTTAAATTTGGCTGGGAAATGACCCCCAAAAGATCATTTAAAGTCATTATTGTGTTAAAGGTGCAATATGTAAGAATTTTGCAGTAAAATATCCAAAAACCACTAGGCCAGTGTTATATATTTTGTTCACCTGAGTACTTACAATATCCCAAATCTTTCCAACTATTTGAAAAGCGTGAGGAAATTGCAGTTTTAACCAAGGCTCCAGGACGTGTGAGGAGTCGCCTGTCAATTGTGTCACACCCGCCTTACCCTCGATTTCTGGTTTAAATTTGTAGAAAAAAGAAATGTGAAGTCCGCACACTGAAAATAACTGCTCCAATAAATAATGCAACGTTTCGACCAACAGGTCTTCATCAGGCACAAACATGTGGCATACACTCAACTCTTTATAGACATCAGGTGTTCAGCTTAATCAACCTGACTCAAGAAACAGGTGACACCCAAAGGCTCATGTGGGAGGAAAAAAGATATATATATATATATATATATATATATATATATATATATTGTATCTAGAGTTTTCTCTCGACTTTGTATATTCTTATGAGGTTCATTTGTACTTTTTTTTTTTTTTTTTTTTTTTTTCCCACATGAGCCTTTGGGTGTCACCTGTTTCTTGAGTCAGGTTGATTAAGCTGAACACCCGATGTCTATAAAGAGTTGAGTGTATGCCACATGTTTGTGCCTGATGAAGACCTGTTGGTCGAAACGTTGCATTATTTAATAAATTATTTATTGGAACAGTTATTTTCAGTGTGCGGACTTCACATTTCTTTTTTAATTAGTTTTTTTGTTGTCCTGCACCTGAGCCCAGTTTGGGTTTTTTTTTTTTTTGGGATGTGCACATCTACCTGAATATTTTGATTTGATTTGCAGCGACTGTGGCATAATAAAAGTTCCACTGCTCGCGGCATGTGTTGCACAATCGCTCCAGCGGCCTCGTTCAGCTCCCACAACACTCAGTCCTGCTCTGCTTCATACTACAGTAATGTTAATAATCGCATCCATGAACTTGATTTCTTCCCGAGTCCTATCCCGATTATTTCCACTAGCTGTGATGTGAAGACCACATGTCCCAAGATTCTGCGCTTAAACTTGGCGTCATCAAGCAACGCCTTTGTTTTGAATAGGCCTCTAGCGGACAGAAAATCTTACATATTGCACCTTTAAATAAGAAAAGCATCAAAATGACATTTCTGTCATTAAGTACTCACCCTCATGTCATCCCAAACCTGTAAGACCTTCGTTCATCTTCGGAACACAAATTAAGATATTTTTGATGAAATCCAAGGGTATCTGATCCACACATAGGCAGCAATGACACTGCATCTTTTGAGGTCCAGAAAGGTACTAAAGACATTGTTAAAACCATTGACGTGACTAGATGAAGCGACGAGAATACTTTTTGTGTGCGAAAACAAAAATAACTTTATTCAACAAATTCGTCTATCCCCTGTCATACTGCTATGCTATTTTCGTTGCAGAGCTTCAGTGTTTATGTCCATACGGCGGCTCAGTATTGGCCAGCTCTAGTCACGTGAGCAGCACGACGCGTGCGTGAGCCCACGTTCAGACATAAACACTGAAGCTCTGCAACGAAAATAGCACAGCACTATGACAGGGGACAGACAAATTTGTTGAATAAAGTTGTTATTTTTGTTTTGTTTTTGCACACAAAAAGTATTCTCATTGCTTCATAACATTAAGATTGAACCACTGTAGTCACGTTGACGGTTTTAACAATGTCTTTAGTACTTCTCTGGACCTCAAAAGTTGCAATGTCGTTGCTGCCTATGTGTGGATCAGATACCCTTGAATTTCATCAAAAATATCTTAATTTGTGTTCCAAAGATGAACGAAGATCTTATGGGTTTGGGATGACATGAGGGTGAGTAATTCATGACAGAAATTTCATTTTTGGGTAAACTAACCCTTTAAGTGATTACTCTAAATGAGTAAGTCATTGATTCATTCATTCATTCATTCGATTAGTTTAAAATGCTGATTCATTCAGTAATGAAATAAATGGCTCTCTTTATGAATGGGCCATTGAATCATTTTTCACCTGACTGATTCGCTCAAAACGCGGATTCATTGTGTTGCTCGGAGATGCACAACAGTTCTGCTTTGGCTTTACAGGTAATACAGTCAATGTTGTGTCTAAAATAGAACACAGTATTAACTTCTTATTTATTGAACTTGTATAAAATCAATAGGCCTATCACATTTGCACTTGTGCTATTCAGGATAAAAACAGCACTAGTGTGATATTGCTTAACTTTATCACATGATATAAATATGAGACAAAAACTCATACAGGGGTGTTTTTGCCCTGATATCTTGAATTTTAGAGGCATTATAATTGCATTCTATAGGCTTCATAACTCAGTGAGTTTTTGCCCTGATTCATGTCACCAGTCAACTGTATGAAATGTAAGATGACCTATGTAGGGCTGGGGTGAGGCAGGTGCATTAATTGCGTTAAATCATTTTATTCGCATTATTTTTCCATAACTACTCAATTAAATTAACGGGTTAAATCAACAGCTCTAGTTTTAAGCTTTAAAGAAATTAATACTTTTATTCTGCAAAGACCCATTAAATTGATCAAATGTGACAGTAAAGACATTTTTAATGTTACAAAAGATTTCTGTTTCAAATAAATGCTGTTATTTTGAGCTTTATATTCATCAAAGAAACCTGAAAAAAATGTACACTATATTGCCAAAAGTATTGGGACACCCCTCCAAATCACTGAATTCAGGTGTTCCAATCACTTCCATGGCCACAGGTGTATAAAATCAAGCACTAGGCATGCAGACTGCTTCTACAAATATTTGTGAAAGAATGGGTCGCTCTCAGGAGCTCAGTGAATTCAACCGTGGTACCGTTCCCACCTGTGCAGTAAGTCCATTCGTGACATTTCCTCACGACTAAATATTCCACGGTCAACTGTTAGTGGTATCATAACAAAGTGGAAGCAATTGGGAACAACAGCAACTCAGTCACGAAGTGGTAGGCCACTTAAAATCACAGAGCGGGGTCAGTGCATGCTGAGGCGCACAGTGCGCAGAAGTCGCCAACTTTCTGCAGCGTCAATAGCTACAGACCTCCAGACTTCTTGTGGTCTTCAGATTAGCTCAAGAACAGTGCGTAGAGAGCTTCATGGAATGGGTTTCCATGGCCGAGCAGCTGCATCCAAGCCTTACATCACCAAGTGCAATGCAAAGTGTCGGATGCAGTGGTGTAAAGCACGCCGCCACTGGACTCTAGAGCAGTGGAGACGTGTTCTCTGGAGTGACGAATCCCGCTTCTCTGTCTGGTAATCCGATGGATGAGTCTGGGTTTGGCAATTTCCAGGAGAACGGTACTTGCCTGACTGCATTGTGCCAAGTGTAAAGTTTGGTGGAGGGGGGATTATGGTGTGGGGTTGTTTTTTAGGGGTTGGGCTTGGCCCCTTAGTTCCAGTGAAAGGAACTCTTAATGCTTCAGCATACCAAGACTTTTTGGACAATTTCATGCTCCCAACTTTGTGGGAACAGTTTGGGGATGGCCCCTTCCTGTTCCAACATGACTGCGCACCAGTGCACAAAGCAAGGTCCATAAAGACATGGATGAGCGAGTTTGGTGTGGAGGAACTTGACTGGCCTGCACAGAGTCCTGACCTCAACCCGATAGAACACCTTTGGGATGATTAGAGCGGAGGCCTTCTCATCCAATATCAGTGCCTGACCTCACAAATGCTCTTCTAGAAGAATGGTCAAAAATTCCCATAAACACACTCCTAAACCTTGTGGAAAGCCTTCCCAGAAGAGTTGAGGCTGTTATAGCTGCAAAGGGTGGGCCAACTCCATATTAAACCCTACGGATTAAGAATGGGATGTCATTAAAGTTCATGTGCACATAAACGCAGGCGTCCCAAAACTTTTGGCAATATAGTGTATCATGGTTTCCACAAAAATATTCCCCTAAACTTTTGAAAGGTAGTGTACTAACTGGCAGTTTGACACATACACAGAGAAAACAACCAGTGCATGTCTGTTTTTCAGTTGCTGTACAGTATATAGTTGTTCATAATGGATCTCAGCAGCAGTCTGCTGATTGACAACCTCTGCACTATATTGTGATAAAGTACACTGATGTTAGATGTGTTGCAGGTGATTGCGGACACACGGCGGGTGGTGGAACAGGAGCAGCAGGGTGAGGTGGAGCGCTGGAGGAGACTCGCTCACAGCAGGGCTAAAGAGCTGGATGCCTTCAGACTGGAGCTGGACTCTATACTGGACGTGCTCCGAGAACTCCAGAGACAGGGTGTAGTCATCCCCCTCCCCGAACACACATCCTCCACCACCCACACATACCTGCCCCTACAGTCCTGAGCTGCCTTTGCAACACTTTTTTGTAAAGATTATTTATTGTCAAGGAACATGCTGGGTATGTAACATGTTAGTAATTGTAGCATAAATCCAAATGTTATTTTGTATTAAAGTTAATTATTATGTGAACAAATATTTGTCCTGTTTTGCTGCTCTGTTGTTTTTACAACATCCAACATTGAGCAGAATCCAAAACCCCTGAACAAACAGCAGTTGTTGATACACCACCCACATAAGAGTTATAAAAATGTGCATCTCAAAAGCTTAACCTAAAAGTATGTTTACACAACAGATATTGCAGACGTCACGATTTATTACTTGCCTTAGAGCTGGCCTCAGAGGACACGGTCTGAATGCTAATGAACTACTAAAAGAACATAAATTGAGTAAGTGGCTGGAGATGGAGCTGCTGCATTGTGTGACGATTATTAAGAGCTGATCAGCATGCAGAACTGTTTATAAACACCAAGGGTCCTGACAAAAATATAATTTAATTGGGCACATAGGATACATTTGCGGAGAGGCCATTAAGTTTAAAGAAATTTAAACGGGAAATTTACAAAATCATTGCTTTTCAAAAAATAGATTTGCATAATCACAAAAAAAGGCAGTTTAGTAATGAGTCAAAATAAATGCAGTACTGAACCTAACCTAAACTTCAGCTAGTGTCACTTTGTTCAAAGCTCTCCTTAGCTGTCACCTGTCTAAATTATGAATTGTTTGTCTGCAAGTTTGAATGTTTAATAATGTCACTCTGTAGGTCTGGAGTCATTTCTATTAGAATTTTTCCTCAGGCAAAGTTTTCATCAGTGCTCATTTTTATATTTGCTAATGCTATATACTGTAGTAATAATAATAATATTATGGGTCTTTAAAGGTTAAAACATTGTAAGTGATCCCATAATTCTACACTATAAACTACAACAGTATTTTCAGCTAAATTTTACACTTTTAATCACATGAGTGTTCTCAGTGGTTGCCAGGACATTGCTATGTGGTTGCTATGGTTTCTGAGTGGTTGCTAGGTAGCAACTTTTTGGTCCAAATCAAAAAATGTCTTTATGACATTCTGGCCTCTATATATGATCCTTCAATGTATATATGGTCTATTTTATCATCTGTCAGCTGAAAATCGCCAGGTTAAAAAAGTAATAACACAAGCTGAATGATTTCAGGTTTCATTCATGTTTGGTCTTAAGGTTAGGGGTTTGTTTGCGTCAGCCAATATCACCACAGGAAACTTTGCACTGAATTTTATTGGCATATAGGTGTTCAATAAAACAAGAGAGACAGAACTGAAGTATTGAATTACTCTAGCAGCTCAGGCAGCTGTATTCAGACAATTACGGAGAGTTAGTATGCAAGTATACTGCAGATATTCTGCAGAAAGCCAGTGATTCGGCTGACAGGTGCTGATAGCGAGCTATTTTCTACTCAGGCATTTGCTCACACAACAAGCCCAGAGAACCAGGCAGTGCGATACCAAATTGCTGCAATTTTGTCATTAGGCTACACAAGTACAATGCTGCGTCAACGTCTTCCTACTGCACATAAAGAGATTTTTTTTATTAATGCTAATAATAGGAATGAAGTATGAACCAATAAGGCATTGCAATCTGCTGGAATGTCTTCCTACAACCAGAAAACCTCTTTAAATATCACTTCCTATCTAACCACAGGCTCCCCCACAGTCTTTGAACATGCTGTCGAGAGCACATTCGCTAAATCCCATTCGTGTCATCCAATCTTTTTCATCTCTTAGGCTGACGTCTTGCCTCACTGTAGACCCCAGTTGTCAGAAAATAGTTCAGCCTTAAAGCTCACTCTTCAAAAGCTCCACTTTTGAAGCGAAACCCATCACTCTCCACTTTTAGGGATAATAGACTGAGTTGAGGAGAGTGATGGAGCCCTAATGAGTAACTAAAGGCATCTGACCATCTTCAAACTGGTGGTTTAGTCAATGATGTGATGGGTACAGCGCGGACGGGCCTCCTCCATTATGATCGGTGGATCGCCCAGTAGTAAATCTTCGTCTCCAAGAGCGGAGCTCAGTTCTGAGTTCACAAAGTTGGGAATATTGAAATGCGCCAGGAGCGCTGCCTCTCGTTCCTCCCTGGTCTCCATACCCATGCTTTGGACGACAAGGCCGACCGCTTCCACCTGCCCTCTTGAGTCGCCGCTGCCCATACGTCCGTGGGCGGCACCGCCAGCGTTGCTCGTTGCCCGGCCTCCATCTCGCTCTTCTTCATTAATATAACAGTGAAAAAGAGACCGGGACTCCTCCAGCAGTGGGCGGGAGAGACCCGTTCGGGTGTCCGCCTCACGTTGGCGTCCCAGACCCTCGGCGCAGCTGGTAAGACGCATCCGTTTTTCGTAAGGCTCCGCGGCCCTGTGGGATTGAGAGGAATATTGAACTCAAAGCTTCATCAGCAAAGTTTAAAGAGCTTTATTTCCCTTTTCTAATATAGAGGTGGAATGAGCAACGGTGCTTCTGGAGAGTGGGAGTACCCTCATCTTAAATTCAATAATCCCTGTGTGTGTGTGTGTGTGTGTGTGTGTGTGTGAGAGCGCACTTTCCTCTTTTCAATGATCTGGAGTGTAAGAGGTTTCTGCTGGCTGTGTTAATGGATGACTCACATCTATAGAGCAGTTTAATTAAAAGAGCTCTAAACAGACTCTGAGTCCGACCCATGAGCTTCCTCACTGCTCCATTAGACCAGAGGATGGGGACTAATAGTGCTTTACTATTATAACCAAGTGTAATTATATGCAATAAACAATAAACGCCTGCAAAATTATTTGTCCAATATATTTGAGTGTAAAAAGAGGGCATTATTGGACATTAATTTGCTTTTAAAGGAATAGTTCACTTTCAAATAAAAATTTCCTGATAATTTACTCACCCCCATGTCATCCAAGATGTCCATGTCCTTCTTTCTTCAGTCGAAAAGAAATTAAGGTTTTTAATGAAAACATTCCAGGATTATTCTCCTTATAGTGGACTTCAATGGCCTCCAAACGGTTGAAGGTCAAAATAACAATTTTAGTGCAGCTTCAAAGGGCTTTAAACGATACCAGACGAGGAATAAGGGTCTTATCTAGCGAAACGATCGGTCATTTTCTAAAAAAAAAAAAAAAAAATAGAAATGTATATGCTTTATAGGTACAAATGATCGTATCACAAGTGCTTCCACCAGATTCTTCAAAAAGCTTACACTAAATGTCCTACGCCGCGTTCGTTCCCTAAGTTGAATAAGGAAGGCCTATAAAACATATACATTTTGATTTTTTTTTTTTTAGAAAATGACCGATCGTTTCGCTAGATAAGACCCTTATTCCTCGTCTGGTATCATTTAAAGCCCTTTGAAGCTGCACTGAAACTGTAATTTTGACTTTCAACCGTTTGGAGGCCATTGAAGTCCACTGTAAGGAGAATAATCCTGGAATGTTTTCATCAAAAACCCTAATTTCTTTTCGACTGAAGAAAGAAGGACATGGACATCTTGGATGACATGGGGGTGAGTAAATTATCAGGAAATTTTTATTTGAAAGTGGACTAATCATTAAATGAATTCTGGTTAGCTACCAGAACACAGACAGAGTTAATTGTTGTTTGTGTATGTGCATGCATATGGGTACATTTGTGCGCATTAATAAACATGAGCATGCACCAATGGAAGAATAGATTGGATTAAAATTGCATGAAATAAAATGGCTGTATGTTTGAGTTTATCGAGGATAAAGTTGCCAGACTTCATGCTAATTGGGCCAAGATTGCAGATCGTTGTTGGTTTAATCAAAGTTTCTGAAAAGATTCTTTGTTGGTCTAAAGGAGTGCAACATCGGAGACACTGACCTAGCAGAGAGCTAATGAGAGCGAGGGAGGCCGCAAACACGCACAAACACACACACACGGCTCTCTGAAGCAAAGGATAATGAGGCAGCTAGGTGGCCAAAGCGCAGGCAGCGGGAAACAGAAAAACCATGCTGAAACGCTGACTCGCTCTAGTACATCGTGCTTGTGGTGCAGATGTGAGAGAGATTATTCCACTGGGAATTTGTACTGCATTGACATTTGTTTGTTCTGTTCTGTCCTTGCCACAGCTGATTCACAAAGCTTGTATTTCACAGTTTAGTGCTTAAAGATACTTACTCTGGGTGTGGAGCTCCTGTTTTGGTCAGAAGAGTCAGAACAAAAAACATAAATATGACAAAAACTGCAAGACCCACCCAGAAGCCGATCACAATGGAATCTGCAGGAGGAAACAAAGCCGAGGCGTGTAAAAATGAGATGGAAATGCTAAAATACAAATGTTAATACAAATAATAAAATAATAAATAAAATTATATATATATATATATACAGTATACGCTTTATAAAATATATATACACACATACATACATACTGTGTGTGTGTGTATATATATATATATATATACATATATATATATATATATATATATGTGTGTGTGTGTGTATATATTTATTTATATATATATATATATATATATATATATACACACAGTGTGTGTGTATATATATATATATATATATGCTATATATTAACATTACATTATTTTATGTCTGTCACTGTATGCTGGAAAAACTTTTGTTACTCATTATTTGCCATTTTTGTTTCTAAGCATAGCCTATATCTTATCCTTGTTTCATAATTAACAAAAAGATGACAAAAAAAAAACAGGATAAAACACATCAAGCTATAATGGACTTAAAGCTGCAGAGAAACAGACTTACATCGATGTGCTTTGAGTCCTTCAAAAGACACGGGCTCTTCGTCGTCGTAGTATTCGTAGCTCCATTCATAATTATGATTTGGCATACTAGTACTGTTTAAAAACTGGAACCTCGGCATCCTAAATCACAGGTCAGAATTGATAATAACAGCTCTTCGGGAAAGAAACATTGCAGTTCCTCACAGCAGTCAGTGTGCGGTCCGCGCGAGCGCAGCAATTATCTATTGCATCCAGAGCTGAGAACAAAACCAGCTGTTTTAACACCGATACTGACAATGAGTTCATCCTTATCCTGCGAACCTCTCGCGTCTCCGTGCTCCAAGACAAAAATGAGGTATAGGTGGGCGTTCTGTAAGTATCACCCCTATTCTGTGGTCTCGAGAGAATCTAATGAATATATGATGAGATCACGCATTTCTCTCATCCATGAGCTCGCGTGTGAATGGAGAGATTTCACGCGCCTCGGGGGGCATCCGAGAGCGGTTCTTTCTTTCTTTCTTTCTTTCTAGTCACATACCTTAGTCTTTTTAACAGTAAGAAATAAAAATCTACTTACATTTCCACCATTGTTGTCTTTTTTGAGTGCTTTGGCAACAATTTTTAAAGAAATACAAAACAAATCATGCAAAAAGAAAAAGCTAATATAAATATCAAATCAGTGTTTTGGGCAATATAAACTACAGATTAATTCACAAATTACAGGGCTCGACAATAAGGACTGCCCGATGGACCTGGGCCAGTGTGAACGACGCTCGGGGCAGTTGACGGAACTGTCACTTGCACGATCGGGCCAGTGCTGTAGGGTGTGCGTTACATATCGTCTATGATATCGTAATTCTTGATATTACACGAAGAGCGCCATTTTTATCTAAATATAAGCATGATTACAAATGTGATATTGATTTAATACAACATACAGTTTATTAAACAAGCAGTTTATATTGTGACTTACATTTTAGTCACCAAATCGCTTGTTTCGCTCTATTTCGCCAACGAAAATAGTTCCAAACAAAGTGCACAGAATTGTTTTGCGTCTCTAAGCAACACTTCCTGAATGAATCGGTTGAATCTCAATGACTCGCTCATTAACAGTGATTCGCTGCCACCTCCTGGCGGGTTTAATTTCGCATTTAAAGTATCTTTTCGTTTTATAAATAATTTCAAATAACAATATTTAACGTTTTATATTTTCAACATTTCAAAACATTATTTATGCATCTGTAACTGCTCTTGACTGATAAACTTTAATAAAGTTTAATCTATAGTTATATAGTTTTACATTAGATTACAATTTCTGTACCTGAAAATCTCCTGTTTAAGCCTACATAACCTGAAAAGCACAGTTTATTTCATTTATGTTTATTCTGTTGTATTTATTTGTGCTATTATTTGTAATTTGATTATTTGTTCCTATTTTATTACTTACTGTTTACTTGTCTAACAATATTTAACATTTAATTGAGTTAATCTAGTAGATTTTGGTGTCATAACCTTATTTATTAAGGTTACATGTCTCAAAAACAATAACTAGGCTTATTTTATAGGCCTATTTTCTTTTCTTTTCTTTTACTTTATTTTATTATTAATATTATTGTGGGACCAATGAAAATTTTGGCAGAGCAAGTAAAAATTTGAACCACTGGCCTGAACGGGCATAAAATTACAACACTTTTTACAACATTTAAAAATATAGGTTCCAAAAGAGTTTTCACTATGATGCCAAAGTAGAACCATATTTGGTTCCCCAAAGAACCTTTCATTGGACAGTTGCAAAAAGAACCACATTTTTTTTTTAATGTGAAGAACATTTTAATTATCTAAAGAACCTGTGTGCTGTTCCTGCATCAATTATTGATTGAAAATGCAAGGTGACCCTGTTTTATGTTGCTGAGACAAGAACATAGAGAATACTGCACCCTGTTCAGGAAACTGTCAGGCATATTTGTGCATTAGTGCAGCAGGCAGACTGATGCTTAATGAGAATCCTGGGACTGGAGCTCTGGGACTTGTCTCACAGTAATTGAGACAAATGTTCTTTATGATGCATGCTAATTAAAGCAGAGTCTACAGTCTCATCTAAAGGTCAGAGGTCAGACATTTAGTTTTGTTTAATAAACTGCACCCAATAATCAATAATGGTTACAATTTACAAAAATCACAAATATTCACATCTCACATTATTATTATTGTTGATGTTGAATACATTATTTTAATTACGCTACATTAAATATAGTTCTCATCTTGCTTTTGACACAGTTAACCACCAAATCCTCCTGTCAACCCTCATGACAATGGGCATCAACCGCACTCCAGTGGTTCAAGTTTTACCTCTCAGGTATGGCCTGAGAGGGTCTTGGAGGGTGTCAGGTGTCTAAGTCGTAACAGCTACTGGGGTGCCTCAGGGCTCAGTGCTTGGACCACTTTTCTTCTCCATCTACATGACATCGCTAGGATCTATCGTTCAGAAACGAGGCTTTTCCTATCACTGCTATGCTGATGACACACAACTCTATACCTCTCATTCCAGCCAGATGATCCGACGGTAGCTGCTCGCATCTACCATTTTTGACAAACATTTCTGACTGGTTGAAGGATCACCACCTTCAACTCAAGCTTGCAAAGACAGAAGTGCTTGTGATCTCGGCCAACCCAGCACTTCATCACAACTTCTCCATTCAGCTATAGTTTTGCCAAAACTCCTTCCAGGACAGCCAGGAACAGATTTTGAATGATGATCAGTTAAACTTCACAGACCACTTTGCTAGAACTGCCTGGTCCTGCAGATTTGCCTTATACAACATTAGGAAGATCAGGCCTTTCCTTCTGTCTGAGCATGCTACACAACTCCTTGTCCAATCTCTTGTTCTATCCAGACTGGACTATTGTAATGCTCTTTTGGCAGGCCTTCCAGCATGTACTGGCAAACCTCTGCAACTAATAAATAATGTGGCAGTGAGAGTGGTCTTTAACGAGCCGAAGAAAGCGCATGTCACACCTCTCTTCATAAATCTGCACTGGTTGCCACTTGCATCAAATTGAAGGCACTGATATTTGCCTACAGATTGACCATTGGCTCTGCACCCTCATACCTAAACTCACTACTTCAGACTTATGTGCCCTCAAGAATCCTGCGTTCTTCAAGTGAACAGTGCCTTGTGGTTCCATCCCAAAGAGGCACAAAATCACTTTCACAGACCTTTACCTGGACTGTTCCCTGCTTGTGGAATGACTTGCCTAACTCCACCCGAGCAGCTGAATCTTTATCCACTTTCAAGAAATGGCTAAAGACACATCTTTTCGTCAACACTTGACCTGTTAATACTGCCACATACTATTCTATTATATTTCTTTTCTATTTTTTTTTTGTTTGTTTAAAAAAAAAAACGTGTAGCCTACTGTGCTAGACTAACTGGGAGTCAACTTGCACATTGTTATTTGTGAGTCACTTTGGATAAAAGCCTCTGCTAAATGATTAAATGTAAATAATACAGCCCAGGCTCATTAAAAAACGTACCTGTGTCAACGTTTTTGCAAAACGCAACATACGTTGCGTCGTGCACGTTGCGCGACAGTTTCAAAGTGAAATGTCTAGTGAGTGGCGCTAAAATCGTGTCTCCAGAACAGATGAACGTGAATATGACAATGTTTTATAGAGTACCTCAGGGATGATGTGTTTTTGTAGGCCAACCCCGAAGTTAGCGGGGTTCTCTCGATCGAAAGACTATGCATTTTTCCCACAGACTTTTGGAAAATCGCAAAAAATAAGCTCTGTGTTTAACAAAGGGTTATGACACTGACACGTTTTGTCTATCAAGATAATCTTTACAAGTTAACACAACATTTATACATTTCGAAGCCTAAATAAAGTCGTTAGATATAAAAAGCTAGGCTATAAACGGACTACAGCACAGCATGGTCGCGGACCAACGTAACCACCACTAAGCTTCCTCAAACTTTATTAAAAAAACAACTTTATTTAAAAAAACATGCTCGCTGATTATGATCTGCGCTGTGTATGAATACTTATCCACTTTTTCATGAGAAATGCTGTCCAAATGTCCTGTTTGTCATGATGACGTCTAAAGTCCCCGACAAAGGAAGTAGTCCCTTTTAGCAATTTGTTAGGAAACGCTGTTTTTAAGACACAATAAAGGTTTTAAAAAAATCACAAGCAGGTTATAACTGGTGTGTTTTATGTCATAGATCAAAACGTGAAAATATTTAGAGGCTTTGTTAACCACAGACTTTATTTCAGGCGATTTAGCAAAAACCCATTCAAAAAACCCATAGACTTTAGTGCGATGGAACCGGAAGTCCTAAAATGCTAACTTGCTTCCGGGTTGTCCAGTGAGTGGCGCCAAAAGCTTAATGCTCCGTCACGTTTAATAACGTACACCTACACTAAACCCTAAACCTACCCGATAGTGTTAACAAAAGCAAATGTGACCTAAAAACACAATCGTAACCATGGTATTTTAGCTTGTATTTGAACTCTTGTCTTTGAGCTCTTTTACCGTGACTCGTCTTTCACGGAATTCGTACCTGAACTCTTCGCATCGCAAATACAATTCTGTACCAGCTGAGCAGCAGAGAAAGCTTGTCAGTAAAGCTGAACATCTGGAGCTGGGTAAGTGATCCAAACTCCAAAGTATATTCGTTTGCAAATCATACACTATGGTAAAAAGTGTTTTGAGGTCATAACATTATTGTACAAGGAGCCACGTAAAAACAAGTCTTAATTAATCCATAGTCTGGTCCTGTAATCATAATTGTGTGAAAACGATTAAAAGTGCTTGCTGTTTTACTGCCTCTAGTGTTCATTTCTGTTAGAAACTGCAGTGATATGTACGTATTTTGCGTTTTGCAAAAATGTTGACAAAGCCCAAATAACCTCCATTGTTCTTCAATTATTATTTTGATACTTCATTAAGAATTTTTGAAATATATAAATAAAGTTCACACTTAGAGCTGAAAGTTGCAGACGTGTAAATCAGGCCACCATGTATTAAAAATTATTTATTTCAACATTTTTTGCAAAAGCATGACAGTGTGAGAATAAAGGTTACATTTGTTAGAAAAATGTAGATAATGAATAGACATCTAAAATAGTATACAATCTGTGATTATTTCAATTCAGATATAAAAGTTTCAACAACACACAAATTTTTAGTAGGCCTATATGGATTTTTTTTTTTTTTTTTTTTTCAAAGCTCCAGACTTTAATTCAGTGAAAATGTCGGTATTGATACCACAGTGTGCAGACAGTGAAAGGATGTTCCAGTCCTTCCTCTTAGATGACATCAGCAGCATAATATCTTTGAAATATAAAACAAAACATGATTGTGAGGATCTTATCTGACATGTAGCACAATAATAAAGGATCATCACACTGCTGCTAGTATCTAGACTATCATGGTCTACTAACAGTGCAGAACGGTGCACTCAGTTTCCTCAATCTCTGTGATAGATAGCTTTGACTAAATGTAGATTTGTGCATGAACAGTGCATTTCTATTAGACTAACTTTCATTCCAGGCTGTGAATGTTCTGTAAAGAATCATAGAGATAAATAAGAGCCAATGAAACATTACTTTTACAGTGCACTTGTGATTGGTTGTTTCAACTCACCATTGTCAACTGTCATTTTTATGTTTGCTGGCAGATCTGCAGCACCAGCAATCCTGCTAATATTCCATAGTGTTTATACACTGAAACTGAATTCTAAAAAAACACAGCAAGAGTTCAATAGGGAGTCAGTAAGAATATTTTCTCGCAGTTAAGACAGTTTGCTCTTTGATTTCCTATTTGGCCTGCAGCATTCTTGGTAAAACAAAGCCATCAAGCAGTTGCTTGTTCAAGAGATGTTCTTAAGTTTCCTCTGACCCATTTTTTTGTTCTGGTAAATCTTTACATTTTTCCTGTCATCATTCCTTTTATGTGTCTGTTTAATTATATATTCCTTCACTTTATGCAGTGGCAATCATAGCCAATTTAGTTCTATTCAGTTCGATTGTCATAAGTACCAAAGAAAGAAGGTGGTTAATTAGGCTTTTAGAAATGTGATGCCTGGATAACATTAATAGAGAGTGTGCCACTGTACCGTATTCCCTTGATTTCCAGTATTCCGGAGAATTTCATACGATTCATATGTTTCGTCTGAAATGGAAACAAGCCATAAAAAACAGTTACATTTTTGGCAATACATGTATTTTGCTAAAATGTAAGGCATAGAATTTTATCCATTGGGAATTGTACAAATTGTATAGGACTGGATCATAAAAACGAAGTGTCACATGCCAGAATCGAGCCAGACCAAAACTTAGTTTGCTAAAACAGCGTCTAAATAGTTTTGACTATTGGTTAATAATATCCGTAATTTTTTATTACACAGACTTCTGGAATGCTCGATTCTGATTGGTCAAAATCGTGGCATTGAGAGGTCAGATATTTCTGTTGTCCATGGCAATAATGTTTGTCAGACCATCTATCTGGTACTTCGTATCTCGTATCACACTTCGTATGATCGTATCACATCAGATAGACTCGCAATCTCAGATCTTATTGAAAATGACCTCAGAAGACTTGTTGGCTAAATGCACTCACCAGTAGTTAAGAATAACATGGTAACTTACTGTACGAATAGTAGTCGAACGTAAAGTTATTGTAGTCATAGTCTGGTGTTGGTATCATGTCTTCATCCTCTTCATTGACAAATGCAGTACCTGAGAGGATTTGACAAAATCATTTCTCTTTCATTGATTTTGATGGGAAATGTCTATTGAAAGAGCTTTAATTCTTTGCAATGCCTTTCTGATTCTTTTGAATGAATCTTACAACAATAAGCATATATGTAAGGGATAATGTACAATTAAACATTCTTTATAGCAAAATGAACCCTGTCAGTAGATTGTTTGAATGAGGCCAGTGTTATTTTAGTATCATTGAGATACTATTATAATTTTTAATCATATTTTGATTAATAAAATGATTTTATTTATTTTTGTTTTCAGTTTATTTTTAAAGTTTTTTTTTTTTTTTAATGTCTATAAAATTGTAGTTTTTGTTATTTTAGTACATCAAGTTAAACTAATTAAAAAAAAATGTCAAGTAAATAGCTGACATGAACGTTTACATTTAAGGTTTTTTTTTATTATTATTTATTTCAGTTAACGTGTAAAGTGTTTTATGGTTTTAGTTTTAGTTAACTTTAATAACCCTGAATGGGGCAAAGATAAATTATAAAGTTTAGGTCATTATTAAAATATATATATACATATATATATTAGACAGCTCTCTTAGAAATTTTAGCTTTAAATGAAGAATACTAAGAGTGACCAATCAAGTACTCAGAGAACCATGAAATTAAAATAATAAATACATCTTTGAATTTGAATTATGTTATTGTCAATGTAACTTTATTAATTAAAACTATTTGGGTGTTGGGTAACTATTATTCATTTTGTTGATAACATCTTTAACTTCAGCCAAGAATGGAAAATGTATGATTTCTCTGTTCTGGGCATGTGTTCAAGTGATGCTATTATTCATTCCAAAGAATGATCAGTGAGAGAATAAGAGTCAGATAACAAAACAGATAGAGGATTGATGTTCCAGGGCAACAGCCTGTAGAGTCTGTAATTTATAGGTCACCCACAAGATAAAAAACAGATTCTGTCCAGAATTGGCTTTTTGGTCACACTTTAGATTAGGGTCCAGTTCTCACTATTAACTAATTATTAACTACAACTTTAAACTCCTAATTTATTAATAGTTAGTAAGGTAGATGTTAAGTTTAGGTATTGGGTAGGATTATGGGATGTAGACTCCAACATGTCCTCCAACCAATACGCCCATATAGGTCGTTTGTCACCTCCCTGAAATATGACCCATAGGTGTAGTTGTTAATAAAAAATGAGTTTTGCTAAATGGAAATAGGACAAATTGCGGGTAAGGGTCCGTGTAAAAAGTCCACACATTGCATTTAAATGAACACGCATTTTGATTGGTAATGACAGTCATACGTCATTTCATGACGACAGAAGTAACACAACACTGTCATTATTTTTACGCCAGCTAGATGGCACATGACTTTAAAACGTAAATATAGGTCGTAATAAGGTGCTTGAAAAAACGACCTATAGGGTCATTTTTTGGAGGAGGACAGTCTCGACCTTCCTAATTGTATGGACTTTTCTGTGGTAATGAACATTTGTGTCCTTCTAATTTTCTTTCTTTCATTTATTGATGCTTTTCCATTTTATTTATTCAGGAAAAGATAGGGATAGTTCACCCCCCAAAAAAATCCTGTTATCATTTAGTTCCAAAGTATGAAAAAAAAATACTAAGTCAATGGGGCCCATCAACTGTTTGTACCGACATTCTTCAAAATATCTTCTTTTGTGTTCAACAGAAGAAAGAAATTCATACAGGTTTGGAACAACTTGATGAGTAAATCATGACCAAATTTTCATTTTTGGGTGAACTATCCCTTTAAGCATGCCAATGCAAGTCCATTGTGTCAAATTCCATCATTCTCAACAGTGATATTACTTTTTTATTTAAAAAGGATTCTATTTCTTTGTATTTCAAGCTATAGCAATACTTTGCTCGAACAATCTGTCAGTAATTTCATTACTGAAAAGGACTACATTATTCCTGGAAGGACACCTCAGTGGAACCGGCCTTCACACATGGTCCCATAGAAGAGACCTCTTTACAATGTCTGTCCCACCAGAAACAAATGAGACTGGCCTTGGCAAACTCTATTGCTCACTTTTACCTACATTTTACAACAGGCAGAAACACGATATAGATGTGCTCTAACCTAAAAGAAGATTAAACAATGATTTTTTCCCCGATATCCTTTTCTCCATCTCCCCCTCCCTCTCTCCCTCCCTCTTTTGTTATTAAGACACACTACCTTGGGCTATAGTTTGTTGAGTGTAAGATGAAGCCAGTGAGGATATGTTTCTTCATGTTTTCTTGGTTATATCAGAGGCCAGTACACTGTCATTGCAGAACCTCTGTTAACACCTTTTAAAGGAATAGTTCAACCAAAAAACTGTCATCATTTACTCACCCTCATGTCGCTCCAAATTCACCTTTCACTTTTATTTTATATTTTATTTTATATACAAAACTTCTCCCAGAAAGTCATACAGGAATAATGAAAAAACAATGACAATTGTGGGGGGAACTATTCCTTTAAATATCATGTTTGTTATGCTCGGGCACTGCTGTTGAGTGCTGTTGGCATATTGGCTTCAGTTCTGATGTGCCAAGAACAGGGTTCAAGCATTCTCAAATCCTTTGTAATTCTTAAGGATGAAGATAATGTCCGCAATATTGCGGTGGAAATTCCCCGCAAATGCTATGTGAACAATGCCAGTCATTTCCCCCTCCACAGATAAGGCCCAATGCTGGCTCATTTGTTACCCCTCCGATGGACCTACTTTTTTTTTATCACATCAGAAGCAACTGTAGAATAGAATTGCACTTATAAATAAAAATGTTTACTTTTTTATGTATGGGGTACTGTTCAAAGTTTGGAGTCAGTAACATTTTTTTATGTTTTTGAAAAAGTCTCTGCTCACCAAGGCTGCATTTATTTGATCAAAAATACAGTAAAAAAAAACAAAAAACAAAAAAACAGTAAAATTATGAAATATTATTAATTGATTTCTATCTTAATATATTTTGAAATGTAATATATTCCTGTAATGGCCATTCCTCCAGTCTTAAGTGTCACATGATCTTTCAGAAATCATTTGGTGCTCAAGAAACATTTCTTTTTATTACCAATGTAAACAGTTGTGCTGCTTAATATTTTTGAGGGAATCATGATACAGTTTTTCAGGATCCTTGAATAGAATGAATTGAAAGTTCAAAACAACAGCATTTATTTGAAATATACATTTTTTGTAACAAAATCAAAGTCACTTTTGACCAGACTTTTGACGGATAGTAGTCATCAATTTTAGTTCCTATATGTGATAATAGAACATTTCTTAGGCATGACTGAAAGGAAGTCTCTGCTCACCACATGTTTTCAGATCACCCTGTCACATTTTGTTCCTCAAATTGCTAAGAGAAACAGTAAAACAGCATAAAAGCATCCTGACATTTCTTCGGTAGCCTACTTTTCTGCTAAGTAAACCCAAGTAGGCTTAAGGCAAATCCATTTAGAAAGGAAAACAAATCAAGCTGAAGAGCTACAAAGGGAAAGACGTATTTTGCTCTGCAGAAGAAATGTAGAGACAAAATGGCATCCTATAATATGCATGAATGTCTGTGACAGGTTAAGGGGGGCAGTTTTGTACTTACCCCAGTTCAGGGGCAGCAGTAAAGCCCCAGTCAACCAGAAAAAGAGCAGCCGTGTGAACATGCTGGAGGAGACAGGAGAACTGAGTGCTGTGTATCTTACTATCTATGTTTATGAGCATGTGCTGAAGTGAAAGGGTGGGAGACAAGACTAGGAAGGGCTTGAAAACGGTTACGGGAAACTCCTGAGTGACAGCACAAGTATTGTTAGACAGGTCATTCATTTTTTGCATAACATAACAATTGCATAACATTTCAGGCTAAAAGTATTAACCTATTTAATTTATTCTCTTTGCTATTTTCCCTTAAAGTATGAAGAGCATATTTTCAAATTCTTTATAGATGAGTTAAGGTTAATATTTTCCATTGCTTCAGTTTTTATGTTCTTTATTGTTATAGTCTTGAGAGTTTTTGTACCACTAAAAGAATATGAAGCTATGAGGTTTGCATACTGACAAATCCATACATGCTCTAGACATTTATCAGCAGTTTCATCTTGACATGTTTTGCTTGATTTAAATGAGATTTCACTTTTATGGACTGAGCGTTACTGTCTTAACACAAACATTAGAATCACCCATTGGAATGAAAATAAAAGATTCTGGGAAGGTGAGAAGGCTCTACTCAGGTGGCTTTTTATCAAATGTATTAGTTTGTAAAGATTGTTTTCACAATCTCACAAATGATACCCACTTCTAAGGCCATTTCTGTTTTCCTGTTTTTCTTTTATATTCTATTTTTAAAAGGATTTTCTTACATTTTTATTGTAAGAAGATAGGATGATTTTTTTTATTCTCATTTTATCCTCATCTCTTTCTCTAATACAACTGTACTATATTGTTCAAATGTTTGTATTTTCAAATAATCTAAATGCAATCTATTTGCTTTTCAAGTTTCATAGCTGTGAACAGTTACACAGTGAACCTGTTAGCAAACTTTATCCGAGAAACTATTACGGGACAAGTTCTGACAAATATCCTGAAGTCACCACTTTCACTTGCCAACCATGACTTCAGTTTGTGATAGATTTCATTTAAATACTGCAAACAACCAAAACCAGCATGTTGACTGATCAGGTTTCATATGGTGAGTCCACAAAGAGACTCTCACCAAGAAATCATCACAAAGAGACTGTGTCTGCTCTCCGAATTAGTAAATACTAATACTAAGTAAAAAAAAACAAAAAAAACATTTAAGGGTAAAAATTTAATTGATGTTCAACAAATAAAAAACAAATATAATATAGATAAACAAATGATAAAGCTTGGGTTGCTGAATATTAGATCCCTTTCTTCAAAAGCACTTATTGTAAATGATATGATCACAGATTATAACCTAGATGTGCTGTGTTTGACAGAAACCTGGCTAAAACCAGATTTAAATTCTGTGTACTACATTTAGCCAAGGTTGAAAAACCAACTTCCTGTTACAAATATGGTAGAGCTATCACTTCTACTACTAAAGATCTTCCTGATCAGTTTAATCTCTTCAACATACCAGATAGCTTAGAAGAACTCGATGTTGCAACAGAAACTATTGACTCTCTCTTTTCCATTGCTCCTTTGTGATATAAGGAGATTAAGAAAAATAGTCCAACACCGTGGTACATAGAGCACACTGGGGGCCCTAAAGAGAGCAGCCAGAAAAATGGAGTGCAGCTGGAAGAAAATAAAACTAGAAGTTTTTCGCATTTTGTGGAAAGAAAGCATTATTGCATACAGAAAGGCCTTAAAAACTGCTAGATCTGCTTATTTTTCGACTGTCTTGGAAGAAAACAAACACAACCCTAGGTATTTGATACAGTGGCTAAATTAACGAGAAATAAAGCTTCAACTTCTGAT
Source organism: Ctenopharyngodon idella (assembly GCF_019924925.1). NCBI lineage: Eukaryota > Metazoa > Chordata > Actinopteri > Cypriniformes > Xenocyprididae > Ctenopharyngodon > Ctenopharyngodon idella. The sequence continues at coordinate 18,206,187 of NC_067235.1, read as the reverse complement.
GTTTCCAAACAGCACAGCAGCAATGACTTTATGAACTTCTTTACTTGCAAGATTGATTAAATTAGAGAGACTATGCAACTGTCTACTACAGTATCGCGTCAGACGGTGCATTGTAGTATCCCTGAGGAAAAATTCCATTCATCCATTGCTATAGGAGAGGAAGAATTGTCTGAACTTGTTAAATCATCTAAATCGACAACATGTATGTTAGGCCCTGTACCGACTAAGCTATTGAAAGAGATGCTTCCAGAGGTCATAGGTCCTCTTCTTAATATCGTTAATTCATCTTTGTCACTAGGATAACTATACCAACAACTTTTAAGCTGGCTATTATTAAACCTCTTATTAAAAAAACACAACTTGATCCTAGAGAATTAGTCAATTACAGGCCAATCTACCTTTTCTGTCAAAAATACTAGAAAAGACAGTATCCTCATGACTATGTTCTTTTTTTTTTTAGAAAAAAAATGGTATCTGTGAGGATTTCCAGTCAGGATTTAGACCGTACCATAGTACTGAGACTGCTTTCATTAGAGTTACAAATGATTTGCTCTTATCATCAGATCGTGGTTGTATCTCTTTATTAGTGTTGCTGGATCTTAGTGCTGCATTTGACATATCGACCACAACATTCTTTTGAATAGACTCGAAAATTATGTTGGCATTAGTGGAATTGCATTGGCATGGTTCAAATCATACTTATCTGACCGTTATCAGTTTGTAGCAGTAAACAAAGAGATGTCATACCGATCACAAGTTCAGTATGGAGTACCGCAAGGATCAATACTAGGATTGTTGCTTTTCACTCTGTACATGCTACCCTTTGGAGATATCATTAGGAAGCATGGCGTTAGTTTTCACTGTTACGCTGATGATACTCAGCTCTATATTTCTTCGCGCCCTGATGAAACTTACCAATTCACAAAATTAACGGAATGCATAGCTAATATAAAAAATTCGATAGCTAGTAATTTCCTACTACTAAATTCAGAAAAAAAGAGTGATTCTAAATATTGGATCAAAAACCTCTGCACGTAATAAGCTAGAATACTGTCTAACACTTGATGGCTGCTCTGTTGAGTCTTTGTTGTCGTCAACTTGGGTGTGCTCTAGCATTTGTGAAACCGCTTTCCTCCATCTTAAAAATATATCTAAATTACAACCCAGGTGAAAAAAGTATACTTCTATAATGTACTTAAACTGCTGTACTTAAAGGATTAGTCCACTTTTAAATAAACTTTTCCTGATAATTTACTCACCCCCATGTCATCCAAGATGTTCATGTCTTTCTTTCTTCAGTCGAAAAGAAATGAAGGTTTTTGATGAAAACATTCCAGGATTATTCTCCTTATAGTGGACTTCAATGGTCTCCAAACGGTTGAAGGTCAAAATTACAATTTCAGTGCAGCTTTAAAGGGCTTTAAACGATACCAGACAAGGAATAAGGGTCTTATCTAGCGAAACGATCAGTAATTTTCGAAAAAAAAAATGTAAATGTATATGCTTTATATAAACAAATATTCGCCTTCTAAGTGCTTCCGCCAAAACCGCATTTCCGTATTCTCCAAAAAGTTTACGCTGTATGTCCTACGCCTTCCCTATTCTACTTACGGAACGAACGCAGCGCCAGTTAAATTTTTTCCGTAAGTTGAATAGGGTAGGCGTAGGACATACTGTGTAAACGTTTGAAGAATTATTATTCAAAGTATTATTATTCACCTATTATTCAACAGTATTACTGATCTGCCTGCATTGACACCATTGTATGCGAACTGAACTTAGCTGGACGATGACATCACTGTCTTCTCCAGAGCTGCTGTGTAGTAGATAAATTAACTAAATTAATAACTAATGGTTTTTACAATGGAAATGAATCAATACTGAACTTACTTAAGCTGGACAATGACACTGTTTTCTTCTAGAGCTGCTGTACAGCCAAAACAAACTTTGTTACATTATTTTCCTGTTATCACTGTAAAACTGCTTTGAAGCAATCTACATTGTAAAAAGTACTATATAAATAATGGTGACTTTACTTGACTTTGTTATAAGTGCGTTAGTGCCAAGGACAGGATTCTGTTATGCAAGGAATTCAAAAACAATGCTAAATGTGCTAATGAAAAATAATCAGGTGAAGTCAAATTCTAAAGTGTCTTATAGGATTATAGGCCCTCAAGCATAACAGTCTGGTGCACACAAAATCAAGGCCTGTGTTGGTTGTCAAGGAAGAATCTTTCCACAAGATGGCGCTAAATACTACAATTTCTTGCAGAACCAGCTAAAACAGCCTCAGTAGTTTTTTCCTCAAGCTTCCCCAAATGATTTAACGAGACAATATAACTAGTCAAACTAATTTAATTAATGTATGTCTTTGTTTTATTAAATAATGATCTAAGTAATAGTTTTAGGCTACTGCTTTTGTTTCTTAGGCAGTCATAAAACTTGATAATGTGGGGCAAAAATACTGAAGTGTTAAACTAGTATATTTGAGAGATGCGTTTTTAAATATGCAAAACCCAGGTGCAGTTTTGGGGAGCACTTTACTACTACAAATATATTAATATATAATATTAGCATTAGCAGGCTGTTTAGTAGAACTGGCGACGCCCGATTAGCACTCTTACGAGTCATTTGCTTTCAATAAATCAGTCACCGGTTATCAAAATTATCTGAACCGATTCGAGAAGATTCATTCTTACGATTCGATTGCTTTAAACGAATCGACTTCACGGCTTATCAAAACGGTCTGATTAATTTCGGTCGTATACCGATTTGTTTGTTCTTGCTTCGTAAAATTCGGTGTGTGAACCTGCAATCTGCAAATGCGTTTGCCAGTTTCCAGCCATGAAAAAGTTCCTACAACACCTGCAAGCACGTGCAGCTTGAAGTACTGCAGGTAAAAACATTTCCCAGTCACAAAAAAAATCAAAACACGAACAGTAGACGAAAGCACTAGAAATAGAAAGGCGTTCCCTTACCATGGCACCGTGCAGGCCTACCTTGTAAATATAGTTGTTAATGAACGTGGTAATCATTTAGTATACACACACAGCATTGGTAATGTAATTTTAGTCAAATTACAGCAGGTTATTTTTTTAATATTCAGTATTTATACAGAATATTAAGTTGTGTTGCAGTAACTAACTGCTAGCTGTCATACTTGTTTTAGCTTAAAAAAAATGTTGTACCTTGCCCATCACTGTCCAAGTGGCAATTGTTCTGTTTTCTGAAGTAGCTTTGAAGTACTTAAACTGTATGAATAATAATGCATTCGCTTGAATACTATGCCTTGACATAGTAAACCAGTGCTGTTGTGCCAAGTTGTCAACCAAGATTACTTAAACTAAACTCATTGCAGGGCCCATAAACTGCTGGTTTAGAAAACCGCATCAGATTTTGCTGTTAAAAACTTGAATGCTGACACTTCTCATTTGCAGACCATTAATTTTCCTATTTGATAGTATGTTGCCTGTTAAGCAGTCAGTGTATTTATAACATCTCTCAAAAGCAAATGGTGGTCCTGTACTATGAAAGATAAACATGTATTTAATGATGTGGAAATATGCTCATATATCTTATCCTCCATTTTACATAGATATACAAAGACAGAAGTATAAAAAAAATACATGAATCATATGAAATGTCCTAGTGTCACCACCATCAGGTCATTAGTGCAAGTGGTGCTCACTGCAACAGAGCCATATGACGCCCAGCTTACCCTCTCTGGACGTCACGGGTGGAGTTCGTTCAAGTCCAGCTCCACCTCTGTGAACCCTAATGGGTGGAGCTTGACCTACAATTTGCCAACTTGTACTACATCCTAAAAGTATGCACTCTTTTTGTGAAGAAAAAATACATTTGAGCAGAAGAGTAGGCAAGCTTTGGGACATACTATCACATCATAAAATTGTTTCTTTAACGGACGCTCTGTCGCGTAGTTCTGTCATCATAAATAGGCCTGTCAATCATCTTGTCAATCATCCTCCACATTTCATTTAATTTATTGTCCTACCATATTGAAGAGAAAAGTAAGCAGCACATTGATCTGCCAGTCGTGGGTCTTTCATGTGGAGAACTCTCCTCATATTTTTGCAGTATGATGCATTTAAAAGTTTATGGCCAAACTGATCTTTATAAAAGTTCACATTGTTGTTGCAGATGAAATATAACACAGATAAGATTAAATATTTTTTATCAGGTTAAATGTTGATTATTAGTCACTCAAACCCCTTTATTTATACCTTTCTACTTAACCATCGGTCACAAACATCCACCATGTTTGTAGTTATTTAACACTTTAACACATAAACCTCCTCCAAACGCAATGGATTGTGGGCAATATTAGTCGTTAAAGTGTGCGCAGATCCACGCTTCGAAAAATCTACCGGAAATAGTAGACCATCCGGGGACTTTTGGCATGCTCTTTTCAACATATTATGCTTTGGGACACATTACATACTATTTAGGATGGATAGTATTCACATTGGGACTCAGGGAGAGATAGGGTTATAGGTAGGGTTAGGGTGTGGCTGGACCTCAAGCTTCACCTATTTGCTCTGCAGTGAGCAGCCTCTCCCATGAGTGACACTTCTGTCTGCAGAACTGACTCCGCCCTCTCAGACTGACTCCGCCCTCTCAGCAAATCAGAACTCTCCATTGAGTTCATGCCTTATATAGATACCTTACTGAGGAGAAAGTATTTAGCTACAATTATTTCTTAGTAATTTACCATTTGATAACTAGTTTGTTTTCATTCATTTAATAGTTTATTTAACAAATGACTTTAATTCATTACCACCTTGTGGTTTTATATTAATGCTTAATTCTGTAGTACAGAGGTCACAGGTTAGTGGACAACTGTCCATATTAAATCTTTCCAGATCACAAATCATTTTTCATAATTAATATATTTATAAACAGTCTCTAATGTGGACAAAAAAGAATTAAAAGAGTACTTGGACTGTATCTCCTCTCTGTGCTTGTTGATGTCCTCCTCCAGCAGCCCCCCCTAGTGTCTTATGGAAACATATGGACAAGCTCAACAGCTGTGGGGTTCAGCCCTACTGGACCCTTGAGATTAATTACTGCTTGGTACCACCAATGCATCACTTCCCATGGAAGTAGCCATGGAAACCCTTCTTGCCAGCTTGCTGGTTTTGGTAGTAGAATTGTATAAATGATGTTTTTATACTATTGGCTTTATTATTCATTTGTTCAGTGACATTGTTCACTAAGCATTTTGGTACCACAAATAGTAGCAGATCTGTATTTGTTTTTCTGTATGTGATGTTGATAACTGAAGATTTTATAACTAAAATAAAAACTATTTAGTTTTATCTCTCAGTAAAATTTGTTTTAAGATGGTAGCTGTGTTTTAGAACATGTTTGTCTGGTTTAAGCCCAGACTAAAATGCATGTTTGGGCGGTTTTAACTGGAAGGAACATGCACATGACATATCTCAAAATATCTCAGTGCCATTGTTTTATCACAAGATGCTAATGGTTTTGTTTTTTTCTAAGACACATTTATAAAAATTACTTAAATATACTAATTTAACTAAGGCCTAGTCCTGGCTTAATCTAAGCCCAGTCTGTGAAATCAAGCCATTAGCTGTTTTCTAGCTGGTCTGAGAAGGCTTTTTTAAAGTGTATGGGATACTTGTTATTTTGTACAGTCTGTAAACTTGTCAAATAAATTAAAATCAAATCAAAATCAAGGTCATTGTCTGGTCTAAGGCAATTTTTGGAACAAGTTTGATGGTCAACCAGCTACTGGAGCAACTAATAACCAGCTAAGGACCAGTTTAGACCAGCTAGAAACCAGCTTCCGTGTTTTAAAAAACAGCTACTAGTTTAACTTTAAGCTGGATTTTACATCAGTTTACTGCTTTTACAAACCTATAACAGGAGTGATTTGTCTGAGACAGTGTTATTTTAATATTAGACATACTTTTATAGGTTTGAATGAGCTTTTCAAATTTTCCATTTTCATTTTAAGTTAAAGTTTTAGAAATTTTGTTGTCTTTCTATTAGTTTTAAATGTCAATATAATTTTTAATAATTTTATTTCCGATTTAGTTATTTTTGTACTATTCATCAAAGTAAGCTAAATGGAAAAAGAGAAATCTTGTTATGACAACTAGTTAAAATAAAATAACTAGTTTTTTTATATAATTATTTCAGTTAAGGTTTATTTTAAGTATGGTTTTGGTTAACTATAATAACCCTGATCTGAGATGAAGCACGCCTGGGGCTCATATACAGCTATAGACTGGCTGATTAGGAAGAGCCTGGTAACACCTTCTCATTTCTGTTTGGGGTGTGAGGAATGCATTGACACCTCTTGACACAGTCCTAACCAGGTGAAACGTTTCTATACTGCCATGGCAACACACCCTACTTGGCTTATAGCCAATCAGTAGCTTCTACTGTCACCAGTCTGTCAGACTGCTTATGTTTCAGGCCACATGCGGTTTAACACACGCAGCACCTGCTTGAGTTTTGCTGTGTTCTTACAGCTCCCTCAGTACACCGTATTTGGACCAATTGAGTTTTTCTTGTTGCTTGCTTTATTTCAGTGCGTAAACCACACATGGACTGTGGTTGTAATTAAATATTTATGGTTCATTTACAATAGTATTTAATTATTAAATTAATAAAGAACATCTTCATATTCAATTAAATTTTAATTCAATATATAATTAATTTAACATTTTTAGGCCCTTTCTAGGTTGGCTTGAATAAAAGAATAATCTATTGAGAATCTATTTAGGGACTGAAAATACACATTTTTGGAGTCAATTTATTGCTTATTGTGTGATAGACTGATATGTCAGCCAGGCCAATTAATTGGTAGATATTTAAGCAGAAAACTGTGGCCATTTTGATGAATAATTCTGATTAATTTAAGAATGGCAAGAGGTCGACCGATAGTGGATTTTACAGATAACGATAACTAGTTTGGACCACGCTGGCCAATAACCGATTAATCAATTGATAGTTTTTAAAATGGATACTGAATGAACAAACATAAGACATAAAATAGTGCTGAACTTTATTACAAAAATTGAAAAACAGTACTGAACCATGAAAATGTACTGTACTTTTAAATTATAAAAAAGATTTAATAATTATACCCTGATCATTCATGTTAGTTCATAGTGCATTAACTATAATGTTAAGAGACACAACTTTAAAATGTAAAAATTTATTAGTAAATGTTGAAATTAACAAATTAACAATACTTTTATCAACCTTAATGTTACAAATGGACTCTTATTGTAAAGTGTTAACATTTTATATAAATCCAAAAAGTCATGCTTAAAGATGGCCATCTTTAAATACCTACACAAAGGCCATAGCATTGAAATTAGTATACATACATGTATATTGTACGTATACTCTCACATGTTATACGCTTTTTTGTTTTAGAACACTTGATTATCTAATCAAAATAACTGAATGTGTTTCTGATTTATGTTTCTGTTGGCTGCATGGAACAATCGGTTATCGGCACCGATTAATCGGCAAAACCGATCAATTGGTCGACCTCCGAATGAGACAGAAAAAAAGTCTAAATTGTGTTATGGTATGAACACTCAGAATTCAGGGATGTTACGTGAGGATCACTTTAATTGCACAAGTGGTTGTGTCTCAAGTACATCAGAGATTCGCCAGTCCTGAGCTTACAAACACCCACTAACAGGGTTCTGCTCTCCACATTGCAAACTGACCCCCATTTACAATTAGCTACAGAAATATGAAATAATGTACACAGAGATTTACAGTTTTCCATATAAATGTGATTAGCAAGAGCAGAAAAGACAATTGAGTATCTGAGTTGTTTACCAGCAGCTTGTAATGAAATGTCCATCTGAGAGATTGTGTTTGTGAGGATGACGGAATCGCAAAATTCCAAAAACATTCAGGTTTTCTTCTGTATAAATGTGCATTTCAAATCTTAAAATAGCCAGAGTCTGTCATTTGAAGTAGGTGAAATTAATTGTTTGTTCCTTTCTGATTGCATAAGTCTTTTTTCCAGTGGCAGTTGTAGCACTGACGCACTAGCTCACACAAATTCAACATCCCTATGCAAAATTACTAGTCTGACCACAATAACACAGTCAAGAACCAAATGAGAGGTTTTCCTCTTCATTCACATTCACATTTTATCAAAGGTCTGGTGAAGTTAAAATAGAAACAACGGATGAACAATCTTATGGCATACATAAATAGTTCAAAAAAGCATGAATGAAACATCGGCTCTAAGCAGTCACATGGTTTATGATGTCAACATAGAGTAAACGTGTCATAAATGACAAATTTAATGTATGACTATCAAAGTACAGGAGTAATTTGGCTGGGTTTCTGTTATCCTATGTGATAGGACCTGTGGGATAGGAAAGATGTCAGGATTGGTTTTGAGGTAATCTAATATGAGCCCTGCTGATCCTGGCTACCTGACAGATGCTCGGGTAATTAGATTCACCTTCCGCTGGCACTGTCAGAAAAATCAGATCATAACACAGCCAGCTGACCAAACAAAACCAGTTCATCTGATTAAACCTGAAAAGATCACACAACATTGCTCTGTTTGAGATACGAGCGTATGAGGTACAGAAAACCTTTGGCATCTGTGTGGCGATAATATGATAAGAATAGAACTTAAAATGTGAGGGGTAGTGAATAAAACTGAATCATTTACCTGTACTTTAAAAAAAAAAAAAAAAAAAGCTAAGGACTGCCATAGGCTTTGTGCTTTATTACCTTTGGAAATGGAGATTTACAGTTTTTTTTTATGACAAAATTCCAGAAGTGAGGAATGTTCAGTGGAGTTGCGTTTCCAGGGAAGTGGTTTTCTAAATCAAGCGTTTTAAAAGCAAAAACTCTCCTCAAAGTCTTTCTCTACAAAAAAAGCACTTTACAATAAAATGTACAAAAAATATAACACTGTTTATAATCAAGTCTTCGTAACAGAACAGGTTGACCTGTACCCATAGAATTGTGCAAACACATTATTTAGCTACTAACTGTAAAACAAGGTGTTTTATACTGGCAAGACATACCCTTTGGTCGTTTAACGCAATACCGTACTGCACACTGCCAGTGAATCCTGATACCTGTGAATTATTTCAAACTTATATGTGGGGGAATCTCATGAAACATGTCCAAGTCACATTTTACACCCAAATTTTTTTTATTTTGCATAATTAAAATGACCATGATTTTTTACTTTTCGTCTTTGACAATTATGCACATTTCCCTACTTATAATTCTCATTATATTCTAATTGTTTTATAGTATAACAATAAAGTTATTTTTATTTTTTTTTTATAAGCATAAATGGATGCATTATGATGTTTGTAGGGTTAGTTTACCCAAAAATTTAAATTGTGTCCTCAATCTCAAGACTTTCATTCATCTTTAAAACACAAATTAAGATGTTTTTAATGAAATCTGAGAGATTTCTGTCCCTCCATTGAAAGTCTATGCACCCAAAACTCTTGATGGTTTAAACTGTTCATAAAGAGATTCTAAAAGAAATCCATATGAATCGAGCAGTTTCAAGTCTTCTGAAGACACACGATTGATTTAATTTAGGCTTTTATTCTCATATAAATGTTAATCAGTGAACATACATAGAGCACTCAAATATGGCAAAAGGAAGCTCGACAGTACTTGCTTGACAATTTTTTGCATTACGATAATGAGAATTGACCCTTCGCCGGAGTTTGATTGACAGGCGATCTAACCAATCATAACGCAGAATCCGCCATTTTGTCCGACAAAGCAGTCAGGGGAGTTAGTAGATTAACGCCGGTGGACTTGAACTTGAAAAATTGTGTGTACTGACATCTTTCCGCGGTTGAAACAACATTCCTTATGATGTTCATTCATGTTTATTTGACTCTATAAATGAACTAGTAGGAAGAGATGATCGGTTCACGAGCTGCTTGAACTGAGGCACTACAGCGATCTGTCACGACACATTAAAGAGCTATAAAATGGTATCCACTGTTTAAATTTCCTTAAAAATGAAAACATGTGAAATTTGAGACCTTGTTTCATATAAAAAATAACCTGCTCTGTCTTGTCTGTCGACGAGTTGTCAGTGTCCTCTTTGCTCCGCGATGTATTTTTCACTGCGTGAGAACATGAAGTGTGGTGTGAGAGCAGCATGGCTTGTCGGACGTAGCAACAGTAACTAAAGGGGGCGGGTCTTTGCGAATGGTCAGTTGGGTGGGGATATGTGCTTCATTGTCATAAAAATAAACTAAACCAAATTTTAAAAAAAAATAAGCTTAATTTTCTTTAAGCAAAATATAATTTCTTGTTTCTTTCAAAGAAATTTTGGGGTGAAATATGACACATGACATTTTGACTGGTTTCGTGAGATTCACCCATGCAACCTTGCATAGTTCCCCAAAGACAAAAATCCTGCAAAGCAAAGCAAAATAAAATCATGCTTCAAAAGCTTCTCTTGAGGTGCAGGCAACTTGTAGGCGAACTTTTCGAAAATTAAAATATACAAGCGTTCAGAGTCTTTGACGAGTTCAAAATGCAGTTTGCATGTGCCCTTATGAAAATACGCTAAGGCAGCTTTTGATTTTGAAAGATACCAACATTTTCGGAAATACCACTTAGGTGTAAAGACTTGGAGCTACACGACCCATATTTCCCTACCTACAGTAGATTGTCTGTTCTGCCTCTTAGGTTTGAAAAGATAGCTTGCCAGTGTCACTCTCGTTTTACAGCATTCTCCATAGTGCAAATGTGTAATTATTATTAATCGTTTCCTTTACTGCATGGAGTCTCGTCTTTAATGGCAGCTGTTTCTTCCTCCACTTTCCGCAGCAACTCTGGCACCAGACGTCATCTGTGTTAATGTTCATGGCTTTGTTCACAATTAGAGCCCATCTGATGGGATACAGAGCACTGCCGGACACAGCACATGCTCCATTATCCATGAGCTTTCCGCCAATAGCCTTTGGCTGCACCCTGATTGCATCTTATTATGAGCTTGGTTTTTGTTAACAGCAGAGCAAGTGTGCTGGGAATTACTATTATTATTATTACATAAAAAAATGACCCAGGGAGTAAAATAGACCTCGGGGTCTGTGACCATTTCGAAACAAAGCTCTTCCAGTGTATTATGAAACAGAAGGAAAACATTCACATTGTGATAGGCTGGAGATGACAACAACATCACCGCCATGTGGTGTTTCTCACCCTGTCTTACGCTGATGGGCCGCTCGGTGACTCCGTGCGTTTACTGTCCCTATTGACATCACTGTGAAAAACGATACCGCAGGGTACAACGCAACAGACTGTGTTTGGTAAAACCACCGGTCCCTCGTATTTTTGCTCTGACGCTGATATTAGGAAGCTCTTTAACAATTCATACATACACGTATAGCTCATGTTATTTGATTCCAGCAATACTAAAGCAGTCAACAGGAAGAGTCTGTTGAAAAACGACGCCATTAAACCGTAGAGGACTTTCTGTGTCCTCACATCATGCTTTTCCGGTGGTTTTCTTGTTGAGGGCTGTTTAGTTTGCCGTTCTGTGAAGGACCGGGTGTGGCGGAAGAGGCTGAGTCAAGCTGCTTGTATAAAGCTCTGAGTTCTTTCACTTCTTCCAGTACGTCACGAGCCTGCCCCCAAGTGGACGCTGCTTCCTCCAGAAGCCTCTCCGCCTCCATCCGTTGACCCTCTGGGCTGGAGCTCTTTCCAGGCGGCGATCCCTTCCCCTTGCCCTGTGCCCGCACCTCTGTCAGCAATTCTTGCGTTCTCTCCAGCTTCTGGGTGATGAGGTCCTGGAGCTGGCTGATGGGCTGCACTGGCGCTGAAGTCGAGCAGTGTGGAAGGGCCCGCGTTTCGCAGTGTGTGAGGATCTCGTCCATGGAAGCGCAACGGTTCTTCTCGGATGTAGGTGTTTTTTTGCGGAGCTGCGGTGTCCGATGGTTTTCCGACCAGTCAAAGGCACTCTCGCTTTTCCGCGGCAGACTCTGGGACTTTCCGGGGGTCTCGTTACATGTTGAGAGCTTTGAGGTGTCTGTATTGGAGCGCTGGGAATCTAGGGTACGCTGAGAACCGGCTTTATCGAGGGTATCCTCATGAGAGTCCTGACCCTGTGCTGCGGGGACATCTTCTTCCTGGATGAGGTCAAGTGTCAGCATGCCATCCGAGTTTGTGGTAGAAGCCTGAAAAGGGTGAGGAGATTTTAGACAAAAGTCTTTCTGTAGGTCAAATGCAAAAATCGAACCGCTTCATTCATTGTGATGACATTTGAAATTAAATTAAAAGGTGAAAAAGTACTTCCACACTGTTCTCCGAGTTTGCCTTTTTTAAATAGCAGGGCTCAACTAGAAGGATGTAATATTATCTATCTGACTGGCATAGATGAGGTATTATCAAAATTTTCAGTATGAATTGTAATAGTCTTGGTTGCATCAGTAAAAATGGGTTTAAAAACACAAACCGATTCTTTTAATCTTTTAATCATTAATCTTTTACAATATATGCATCGTTTTGCAGCAAAAGTAATTATCTTTATTATTATAATTTTCAGCTATTATTGCACATTTTCTTTGTAAAGAAAGTTTAAAGGGTTAGTTCACCCAAAAATGAAAATTATGTCATTTATTACTCAGCCTCACCCGTAAGACCTTCGTTAATCTTCGGAACACAAATTAAGATATTTTTGATATACATATATATAATTAAAAAAAAAATCATCAAATGTTAAAGGGTTAGATCACCCAAAAATTGTCACCGAACCCCTCAAGATCCAGAAAGATACTCAAAACATATTTTAAACAGTTCATGTGACTACAGTGAACTTTTTGGCGCACAAAATGTATTCTCGTAGCTTTATATTATTAAGGTTGAACCACTGTACTTGCATGAACTGTTTTAAATATGTTTTGAGTACCTTTCTGGATCTTGAGGGGTTCGGTGACATTGCTGGCAATAGAGGCCTCACTGAGCCATCGGATTTCATCAGAAATATCTTCATTTGTGTTCCGAAGATGAACGAAGGTCTTACGGGTGTAGAACGACATGAGGGTGAGTAATTAATGACAGAATTTTCATTTTTGGGTGATCTAACCCTTTAACATTTGATGATTTTTTTATTTTTTATTATTTATATATATATATTCAGATTTTTTTTTTTTTTTTTTTTTTTTCCATTGGGGCTAGTGAAAATGTTGGCAGGGTAAGTAGAAATCTGAGCTACTGGTCTGACCTGGAAAGCTGAAAAAAAATCCTTACTGTGGGCCCTAAATTATTCTTTATGCTATCAGTTTTAAGACAAAGTATTTTATCACTGAAAAAAGTACATACTATCATATGTATCATTCCAGCCTTTTCCCAGCAGGCTGTTCACGTTTAATGAGGTGACATTCAGAGCAAATGGACTGCTTACCACAGCCATGAGGTGCCCGCGGGTGGGCAGACGGCGAGTGTGGGGTATCTTAGCTCTGTCACGCGTTGGATGGGCCAACAAGCTGTCCTCTTCCACCGTCACCTAAAGGGGTCGAACAAAGAGTACTGGAATAAAGCCCAACTGAACAAATCAGTCACATGGAAACTATCAGCAGCTACATGTTTCACGCTAGCCTGCAGGAGGAGGGGTATTATATTGACCGGACAATCAATGAGTCTGTTTATTATTTGTTTGTGATGTACAAATAATGACATATGACCAATTGAAAAGAGTGGATGAATGTTTGATTTCTGGGCAAAATGCTCATGCTTGTACACGCTAAAGGGAATAATCTGAGGATTTGTTACACTGAACAGTAACAACATGCATTAAACGTGTCAGCACACTTCTGCTGTTTACGAGAAAGCTTAAGCTGTAAATGCTAACATCCAAGACTTTGTGTTCTGAGATGACTTGTGTTTGTTGGCCAGTGGAGTGTTTGTCTAATCTCTACTGTGTTTGGTAAGGGTTTATGGACTAAGGGAGGGTTGGTACACAACAAAACAAAATATTTGTTTAGAAGATTACCTTTGTTTCTTAGCATCTAGCATCTTGTTTCTTAATTTAGCTACAACATGGTGATTACTTCATGTACCCTACCTCTACCCTACTTGTGGTGGTGAGTTTAAAACAAGTAAGCTCATGATATATAAAGATCTAGTATATATTTGTGTGTGGTGGTGTTTGTGGCTGGTGAATGCATATTCTCTTTGTCTAAGCACTAAACCTGCCTACACATTTCCCACACTTGCAGCATGCAGCAGTGCTTGGCAACGGATAAGCAGTGCATTGAGATCCTGAAATTACCAAACCATCCAGATCAGAAAAAGAATACGTCTGATATTGATTCTTAAAATGTCAAAATTGATCGCTCTTTTAATCTATGCTTTTTTTATTAGATACATAGAAAATTGTGCAAAACAACTGTCAGCGACGGTCGAGTCATCCTGCTGTGCATCCTGCTTCTCTAGCTCTTTCAGTTCCACAAATAATTGACGTATGCCTGTTGACATTATAAGTGAAATAATCACAAGTGAATTATTATCGAAACACATCAAAATCAAATAGAATCAAAAACTTGTCAACTGGAATCGAATCAACTTTGAATAGATACCCAGCTTTGGGAAAAATGGAAAATACAAAAGACCTTTTTTTTTTTTTTTGTTCTGTTGTTTTAATTTACTTATTTTTATGCCATTACTTATTTAGAGCAACATTTACTTGATGATTTGATCCATATTTAAAGACTACATTCAATTGTTTTTAATTTGTTAATATTTAATATTGTCTTCTGTAGCATGTTACATTTTGTGGTAATATCAAGAATTAGAGATCGTCGAGGAGTACAAGTACTTGGGTACAATATTTGATAACCTGTTGAAATTTACTTCCAACACAGAGGAGATACTTCGGAAATGTCAGCAGCGGCAGTATCTTTCAAGGAAGCTCAATTCTTTTGTGGTCAATAAGAATATTCTCTCGTTGTTCTATTACTCTTACATTGAAAGTGTCATTACATTTTCTATTGTCTGCTGGTTTCATTCTATCAGCCTTCAGAACAGAAATCGCTTGGAGCGTACAGTTAAAGTTTGTTCGAAAATTATTGGACTTCCTATCAGGACTCTTTCCACTATAAGTGAACAGCAAATGCTGAAGTTGGCTGGTAGGATTTTACACGACCCATCACATGTTCTGTTTTCTGAATTTGTGTGGCTCCCTTCAGGGCGACGACTTCGTTGTCCAGGTTGTAGGACACAAAGGAGGAAGGCAACCTTCATTCCTAAAGTGGTTCAGCTTCTAAATTATCAATAATTTCTGACCCCCAGGCTTACCATGTTGTGATTACATATTTTTAAAAAACTTTTTTGTTATATTTTTATAGGGTCTGGATCTGCTTCTTAGATGTTTATATGTCATATCATAGAATACACATATGTTGCGTACATTGTGTTATTTATTTACTGTGTTGTGTTTTTGACGTATATTGCTTGTTACTCTGCGTGACCTTGTGAATTGCCCTTCGGGGATAAATAAAGTATTTGAAATTGAAAAGAATTGTAAAATTATACAAGTATTACTATGGAATATAGAAATGTTGGTATCCTGACAACCCTAAAAAAACAATGTGATTTAGTACCATTCTGTCATTTTTAAACTGGTATATTGAATAGAATTGAAAAGAATCTGGCGATACTGGCATATACTTTATGTATACATATACAATACTTTAAAGCATCTACATCAATTGTATTAAGTGCTATATAAATAAGCGTACCTTCACTTGAGTGCTGAATTGCAAAGCTCGTGTAAACATATCCACATCGCTACGATCAGATACTTTCTTGCTGCTGTTTTCTCACCACTGTCATTTTTGTTGTGTTTATTTTGTTATTGAGAGGAAAGCGTGCAGTACATGTTTACATATTCTATCGAAACACCATTCTCAGCAGCGCGGATGCCGTTGGGATGTTAAGTAAGCTCTCGGGATCAATATGTTTCCCGAGTATTGGATTTAAGCATGGCTTATTTTGCAAACAACACTACTCTTGTTGATCTCCTTAGTGGTTTAATTATAGTGGAAAAGCGAAAACGAGTCCATCGCAGCGGGAGCTGGTATAATTCTATCATCTTGTGAGCTGGGTTTGCTAATGCTAACGCTAACGATACACCCTTGCGCTTCTCCGCGCCACAGTTTACATTCTGAGATAATACTGCCATCTAGCGGTCGGGTTTAAACCGAACACAAAGCCTCTGACACAAATCTAAAACAACTAAATATCGATAGTGTTTTTTTTAAATCGATACAGTGTATTGCCAAAAATAATATAGTGATATTCACATGTATCGATATTTCCTTACACCCCTAATACTGAATGGCTATGACAACAAACTAGTTATGAGAAAGGTTCGACAGAAGAACTCTCAACATAACCGGCTGTTATTGTGTGCTGACTCAGTCTGTTTCCTCTCCTGTTGTGGTATGGGAGACCTCGCCTGTTTAACTCAGCAAGATGTAGGGTATGAATCACACCACAATCGCATGTGAAAGGGAAAGCACACGCTCTCTCTTATTTATTTAAATGAATCCCTAGTACATTGAGTGTGCTGTGTCACGGTTAGGCGGCCTGTGTGCATGTTTATGGTCCTAAGCAATGACCTGTTCCCACGACATGTCAAGTGTTGATCTGGAAAAAGCAGACAGCATGGATGGTTAGGCCAGATTAAATCTCGTTCATTAGCGGAAGCTGAAGGTGAAGATAGGCTCTGTTATGGCTGCTTTAACGCTGAAAGTCGTGACTGCCGTCTATTTTTGGTGGTGATTCATTTTCTCCCACTGTGTGTCGAGCGTGATTATAGACCCACTTTTAAATTGAGCAAATCCCTTTCGCAAACAAACTGTGAAAAGATCAGGGAATGAGAGGGCAGGATTAGAAGTTTTTATAAAAGTGGCTTCTCCAAGGACTTGTGAATGACAATCTGTGTTCAGTTTTTACATTTTTTGAAGAAAAAAGAGTGGTGCTTGCCCATGCTAATCACTGCTAGAGTGTTGTTATGTGCAATGTTATATGCAAAGATATGGGAATGTCTAGCTTACCTCATCCAATATGCGATTCTTGGCCCTAGTGATCGCTGCATTTAAAGCATTGATCCATGACTCCTTCTCTTCTGGACTGACGGCCAAAAACACCAGATTTGGAACCTGCATGTTGTGGATGAAAAATACTTTAAAACGTGTCCTATTTGAGAAGATCATTTATCCAAATACAAACATACAGGCCAGTGCAGGTTATAGAGTAACTGTACAGTTTGATGTATGACCAGTGTTGCCCTGAAACCTGCTGGCTTTTCATTTTACACCAACAAACATGGTGAAAATTCCTTCAGTCTTGTGCTAGGTGGACACAAACATGTAGTGAGCCAAGCATAAATGAGCAGGTACAGCCATATGGCTCTTTCTGTGGACAGCTGATGCAGCAACAGTGTGAGGCAGAAACCACCATATTAGGCAACAACACTGCAAGTCTTCCAAACACAGTCTGCTGGAGCCGTGACAGGCGGCTCGGCCCTTCTGTTGATGCTGCAGCTGTGTAGATAAGACTCTGCTATGCACCCAATGCTATGTATTTTTATTGTTGTTGACAAATCACTTTGGCAATTAAAAGGGACATATCATGTGAAAAAGAAAAACATCTTGTCAGTCTGATCGCTGAGGTCTTAATTTAATTTACAAAATGTAATATAAGTCTCTGGTGTCCCCAGAACGTGTCTGTGAAGTTTTAGCTCAAAATACCCTACAGATAATTTATTATAACTTGTCATATTTGCCCCTATTTGGGTGTGAGCAAAAACATGCCGTTTTTGTGTGTGTCCCTTTAAATGCAAATGAGCTGCTGCTCCCGCCCGCTTTCCAAAAGATGGCGGAGCTTTAACAACTCGCGCTTCGTTTGCTCAACAACAACAAAGGTGGAGAATCTCACGCACCCAAAATGACGACTGTCAAGAGAAGTTACAAATTTTAGAATGCAACTGGACGTTTCTGAATGGTTAGTGGATAATGTAATTTATGTAGTTGCTGTGGAGTTGATTCAACTCATCGACTATCATGTGCCGTCATGTTAATCTTTTGTGCAAATCCAACAGTGAATTGACCCTCGTTTATGAAGCAGTCTGGCGTAAAATGACGGCATGGCAACAACACTTTACTACAACAACTCTTCCTCTTCTCTAAAGCATCCCAACATGGCCTCACCCCTTTGTTGCGTGTTCTCGGGGACAGGGTTTATGTAAATTTTAGGGTTAGTGATTTCACCTGGGAAGAAGCATGTTGTAGTCCCTACCAGCCGTTTGTTGTAATCCTTAAACAGAGAATTCTTTAAAAGGAAATATCTCCCTTTGCATTGAACTTTGAGTGTTGTAACTTTGCAGATGTTGTTTATGCTCTAACAGCAACATTACACACTAACTAAAGCTAAAAAAACCACCCCTTTAAAAACATAACTTACAAAAACACTCAAAATAATCAAGATTTGTTTACAATGGTGATACTTTTCTGTGCAAAACTTGCCGTCACTGTGGTGGTGGTTGGTTGCTCAGGCATTGTTGTGTGATTTTTAAGGTGTTCAGAATGTTTTAGTGTGTTGCTAAGTGGTTGCAAGGGTGTTTTGGGTGGTTGTAACTAATTGTAACTATGACTAGCTTCGTAGGTGGATCACAGGGGAAATGTAATGCTACAAAAGAGCATTGTACTACAAAACTGAACAATGAATACTGTTTCTGTAAGACTTTTAAATTCTTTGGTAATAATTAAAATTAGGTGCCGAATCTTACTTGTGGAAGCCTGTTTTTAAGGGTGGAAAAAAGAGGCAGGCGAGAGAAAAAAGCACAAAGATGATGATTTTCATGAGGTCATGTAGTAGGGTGTCTCCCCTGTTGAGCTGTATGTGGAACAGCTGTTGTATGTGGGGCAGAGGGACTTATTAACCATGTAGTGGTGTGTTTCTGTGTGTGGAGGGGTGCGTTTGGGAGGGCGGGTGCTGCTGGATATTCCTAAGACCCTCCATGTTTGCTTCCTAGGGATTAACCCCTTGTCTCAGTGCTGGATTTTAAAGGATTTGTCTGACGTAACCCCTTATTTTTCTCCTAGCTGTCAGAAATCCTGAAAATGTGCTATAGAGTCTAGACAGCCAGAAAAAGCTTTAAATCAACAATAACTGGAGCTGCACGAGTGTGAATAAATTGAGAATCACATTTTTTTTTTTTTTTTTTTTTTGTTTAAAAGAGATCACGATTCTATTACAATTCTAAACAGAAACTTAAAATAACATAATTTACTAGAAGTTCTGACAAATGTTAATTTGCTGCAGTTTGTTTAAAAACATTTAAATTAATTCAATTATTTTATTTAAAAAAAAAATAGGTTTGAATGAATAATTCAACGACTCGCTCATAAAGACTTCACTTGTTTCATTACTGGATGAATCAGTGTTTTTTAACGAATCTTTTGAATGAATTAAATGAATGATTCAATGACAAATACATTTTTTATCAGTCACTTGTTGCCACCTACTGGTGTAACGATGTAATTGATACAATCTTGGTGATTTACTCTATTTTAATCGCTACCATAGATATCAGTGTTTATATTTGAACTATAAACTTTTATCACAGTACTTCTGGGACTCATTTCAGAAGAGGTGAAATTAAAATGTAAGAGTTTCATTTTTTTTCCACCAAACAGATTTGCAAAAATTATTAAAAGTTCCACTGTCTGGACAAATCAATAGTCCCGCCCCCATACGCAATTGGTTGAGCCAGGAGAACAGAAATGTTTGTTTCTGAAATTAACTGAGAATTCTATTTAAATTCCAATTCAATGCCTCAATTTGAATGGACTTTAAATTGAGGTGGCAAACAGGATGGTGAATTGTAGTTCAAATTAATGTAAGGAAACAGAATACAAATGAATTGAACTGTCATTTTTAGTTTGTCTTTTTGAATGCTGGCTTGACAAAGACTTGTTTGAAAGTTTTAAAAAACTCAAAATGCATCAAAGATGATGGATGGATGGATGGATGGATGGATGTACACACTTCACCTTTAAGAAACATGGAGCTTTAACGCAGTTGGTAAGATGTACTATTTGTGTTGGTCTAAAGGATAAAGGATATTCGTGGTGGCCTGTGGTTTGCTAGTGAAAGCAATAAGCTGAGCCGTTCTTATTGAAAGCCAATTACACAGGATAGGATGACTACAGAGGGCGGTCCAAGTTTGTGCTTAGAGACCAACATGCCAACTATGCTGGAGTACGATTTATTGTCTAATATTTTCTTAGACTAACATCAACATGTCTTAGACTTGAGTCTAAATAGCTGCATTAACAAAAGTCAGTGTTTGGTACTGACAGCCGCATTTACAAACTGACTCTTGAATTATCCTTTTCATATAACAAATTACAGGAGCAGTTTGAATACCATCTGTATGACTGAATAACCAGTTAAAGGGGCGGTCACTGCACTTTTCGTTCCATCGACTTCCATTCATATGCAAGCTCATGCGAAAAGTTGCAAATTCGCATCACGTGAAGACATGTGACCAGTAGAAGATCGATGCATCATGGCGTGACCCCTTGGCTGAATTAAAAAAGCAATATTTTTTGCAGTAAAGTCAAGTAGATTGTATATTTTAACATTTTGAATGTATTACTATTTATGTTGAATTTATGTTTATAAAAAAGACGCTGCAGAGCGTGACGTCATATCACGACCGTTACAGTGTCCGAAGAAATTTCGCATGCTCAAAGTCTAGAGTGACCGCGGCCTAAGACCCCCTTTTTCAGTCCCTTTTTCAGTCTCCTTTTACTCAAATATGTGTGAATGTATGTAGAGACACATATATTTGAGTTGTGCAACAGGTGATCACTGTCTCACAGCATGACTGCAAACTGACTAATAAACTGGCCCAGCAGTGCTCCTGTGCTGACTGGGGCATAAACCCATTAGCTATTATCCTCTACTGTGAAACCCAACTTCCTGTAGTGACTGACCGTGTTGCCTGGCTGCCGTGAGCGCAGAAGCGTGAACTTGCTGTGGTTCTTTTTGCTCCTGCTTTTGGCCTTGCGAAGTTCCTCAGACCTCTCGTAGTCAGTGAGATCAACCACCTCCTGGATTTTCTTCTCATCTTTGACCTGTGGGATAAAGTACAGATTTGGTTTCAATATTGTGCTTTAAATATATATTCGATACATACATCTCAATATTTATGTATTTGTTCTGAAATAGATTTAAAGGATGATTTTTTTTTTTCTCCCCAGAACAACCATAGCCATTACAGTAGTTTTTAAAATGTTTCATGTAATGGCTAATTAATTAATGCCGTTCATACTTTTTAATAATAATAGTATTATTATATTTTTTAAAAATCAATAATTTTGTAATTGTATAATAATAATAATAGCATTATTATTATACATTAAATTTTTTACTTTTTTAATATATGAAAAATTTCAGTATTTTTTTTTTTTTTTTTTTAAGTGACAAATCAGTCACTAATTCAGAATTATGAATGACTGATGGATGATAAATTGACAAGGTTGATGTGGCACAATCTGTCTCTGTATGTGTAGTGGTGCTCTTTTTGTAGACTTTCGTAGACTGCAATATAATTTGCTTACAAAGGCATTTAAAATTTAAAATTACCATTACCAAAAAAATTTAAAATTACCATTTTTACTTTTGGTTTCAGCACTGGATGTTTAGCACTTTTAGTTTCAACCAAGAATTGTCATTTTGGTGCATCATTACTCAAAATGTACTGATTATTGTCTATACTTAAAGTATTTACAGCTTAAGTTACTTTAAAAAAAAATGGCATAGCATTTTAAAAGTATACAGTGTTTGAGCTCAGTGTTTTAGTCCAGTTGGTGCAGCCACAAAAGTTCAGGACATCTGGATGACCGATGAGTTTTAACTGGGACAGACATCAAAACATAGCCCGAAAACATCATTGGGAATGAAAGAAGAGAACTTTTTAACCTAGATTCACAGTGAACACCATGGTCTGATTTGGTATCACCTGCCAAACGATCTCATTAAGTCACAATCAATTTCCATTAGTGTTCTACTGAAGACAAAAAAAGCTGCCTGTCCACGCAAGCCCACATCTGGTTGTGTGCTGAACTACAGAGCTGCTCTACAGTGCAGTACTTAAGAGTATTGGCATCACACCCAGTGCACTATGGGGTGTCACGACAGGGAATGGCTGTACAAATAGTACATCTACTGTTCCAGCAGTACAAAGGCAGCAATTAACTAGAAATCTGATCCAATCCGTTTTTTCCAGGAGAGGACAGTCGGAGCACAGTACATTTGCACTCAATACCGGACATTAAAAACTCCTAAATACAACTAGATTCAAGATTATACTGAAGTTTGCTGTAGTGACTTCTAATGCACTATATAGTGAATTAAAAGGAGGCATAGAAGAAAAGTGGAAATCATCTGAAGATGATTTGGAAATCACATTAAAGGAAATTTATTTCACTGGCATTGCCTGTAAAATGACCCTGATATATCTGACAACACATCTGGCACAGTACAAGTCTGTAATCCAAGATCATACTGAAACAAAAACTTCACAGTGGTCAGATTCATTGAATGAATGTGAACTAGACTACTACTTTTGTAGTTTAGCTCTATGCTCCTTTAAACTGAGTAGGCGCAGCTCTCCTGAGTCTGATTGAGTGATTGTATATGAATCTAACACCATGTCTTTATGCTCTATTTGGACTTCTTAACATTTGAAACCACCAATTTAAAAAAAAAGGAACTGGCAGATGCCAGACCTTTTATCTGCAAATTAAGAGATACTGTGTACATTAAGCTTTAAACAGATACATCTTTTTGAAGAGGAATAGCCAAAGTGTGAATAGCCAAAAAATGGCATCCTAAACAACCAAAAGACAGTTAGAGAAAATCAGTTGACTTACCCAAACGAAAGAACAAAGGGGGGAAAAAAAGAAGTACTACTGTGAGAATAATTTCACAGTCTTGCCAGGCTGTCTGAAATGTACTCTGTAATCAAGCTACCTTTTTGTTTTGTAACTAAAGCTGTCTGGAGCTATAAACAATATTTTTGTTGTGTGTGATTTTTAGAGAGCTCAAAAAAATGTAAGCTCTACAAACAGCATCGGTGGCGTGCTGTTGAATGCCACAGAAAATCATTTTGATGCATTGGTGTTTACAGTAATGCATGATAGGGCATGTTTCTAAAGTATTGCCACAAAACTCAGTCAAAATAAATTGCTGTTCACAACTGTTTCAGAGTAAAACCAGATTTTCAATGAAAACAATGTAGGAAGGAAATCGATTATATCGAGAGAAAAAAGGATGATTAGGCGTAACAACTGTATGCATTTTGGTAACACTTTATTTTACAGTGCAGTAGTTACACGTTACTACATGTTCTTACTATAGTAATAACAGTAAATTATGCATAATTACAAGTAACTAACCCTAAACCTAACCCTAACCATAACTGTAACTCTATAGTAAGTACATGTAGTTAATTAATAGTACTCAGTACTTATTTGAGTAATTACAATGTAACTACAGCACTGTAAAATAAAGTGTAACCTGCATTTTTTTTATACTAAAGAAGTAAAATAAAATATTCTCATTTCTCCATAGACTTCCATTGTAATTTCATAATTGTCATTTCTTTTTTAAATATGTATACACACAGTTCAAAAGTTTGGGGTCAGCAGCCATTACTCCACTCTTGAGTGTCACATGATCCTTCAGAAATCATTCTAATATGCTGATATGATGCTCAAGAAACATTTCTTATTGTTATCAATGTTGACAACAGTTGTCCTGCTTAATATTTTTGTGGAAACTGATACAGTTTTTTCATGATTCTTTGATTGATGTAAAAGTCTTTACTGTCACTTTTGATCAATTTAATGCATTCTGAATAAAAGCACTGATTTCTTTTTTTTTTTTTTTTTTAAATGTACTGACCCAGATTTAGATTGCAGTATGAGTTAAAATTATTTTCTGTTTATCGACAACATTGCAGAAAGTTAGAACTTAACTTGTATTGAAAATACTTTAAGTTTTGCTGTTTTTGTTATATGAAACATTTGCTCACCAGCATTGTTTCCAGAGTGTATTCATAGTCATGTTATTCAACAAATAACTGTATTATGGAGCATTTCCTGTTCAGGTGTCCTTTCGTTTCGATTTGAGGCCAGGTGTATAATTCAGAGACAAATAGTCATAGTTTCATGTTTCACTGTCATTCAAAGTACCGTCTGAATTGAATTTAGCTATTTACTTTCTCCATTAACCAGTCTAACCTTTCATAAACGTCCATCAGGGTCACAAAGCATTGCAGCTGAGAGGGTGAATCAGAGAAGCCAAATGCCCTGAAGAGGAATTTGAAATGAATACTCCCCAGCAATGTGTCCCATCGGCCCACATGAAAAATTCATTGCAAAGTGTTTAAGTGGAACTACTGTATATGAATGGTACGGCCAATGCTGCTTTATGATATGAAAGCTGCAGGAGAGACCTCACAGGGTTAAATGCAGCATGTTGGCTTGGTCAGGTGAGAGAAGGGGAAGCTGCTTGGCAAATTCTCATCAGCGAATGCAAACAAACTAAAGATAGACTGAAGATGTTTCTCTGACTTCTAGCACAGTTGTTTTCAACTGGTTTTGCTTCACAAGTGGTGACTCAACACAAAATTGTTTACACACTTAAAAATAAAGGTTCTTTATTGGCATAGATGGTTCCATCCATGAAGAACATTTAACATCCATGGAACCTTTCCGATACACAAAAGGTTCTTTTGAGTGTACTAAAATGTTATTTGCGCTAAGAAAAACATGGTTCTTTTAAGAATTGTTCACTGAAAGGTTCTTTGGGGAACCAAAAATAGTTCTTCTATGCCAAACCACCCTTTTGGAACCTTTATTTTTAATAGTTTACCATACAAAAGTAAACAAAACATGTCACCACTACATCAAACAAAATTGCAAGGCTTTTGACATGAAGAACAAAAGATATGGGAACCAAAGATATGGGAACCTATTTATTTTTCTGTATTATTCACCTTTTTCCTGAGCGAACAATGAGCGCTACCATGATGAATTCTAAGGCTATGTTCAGACTGTCAGTCCAAATCTGATTATTTGTCTATCCGATTGGAATCTGATCTAAAATTATTGACTTTCAGCATGCTTCTTATAACAACGTCTAATGTTTACATTTTACGTGGCATGAGAAAGTCTGAACGTAGCCTAACTTCCGTTTGTGTGCTGCTGTCCTGTTCAGGTCTCCATAGGAACCCATTGTTAAAACAGGGTAAAAAAAAAAAAGTAACTGAATTGATTAAACTTGTTGAACATTACTAAAATTTCAAAGGAGCGCAGGGTTAAGCTGTGCTATTATTAACTGCCATAAAAACAGCAATAAACTTAAGAAATTCCTGGAAAGTACTTGTTTTGAGCACTAGCAAATCTGAAAAGATTTGCTCCTTTCTCCATTCCATTTACGGTGCCATATGCTTTGCATTTTATACCAAAGACTGACAAGAGAATACGAGCACGGCTTGCAGCACTCCATACTCTCCATAAAAGGTATTTGTGCGGTCTTAGGACAAAACCCCGAAATTCACCTGATCGAGAGCTGTATGGATATGAGCGCCCATCTGTTTTCAATGTAGTTATCTTTGGGCAGATTCATGCCATTAGCACTCATTAAACTTTAATGGGTGGGGCACTGACAAAAGACAGTCATTGCGACACTGTAAAGTGATGGCACTATGGAGCCTATGGAGCCATGTGCTTTTTTTAAAACCATTTTCATAAGTTTAACTTTACATTATCAGCTCAAAACACTGGAGACTGGAAATGTAAAGGATAATGCCGCTATGAGTCGGGTGAGACTTCCGCGTTTAAGAAAAAAGGTGGATGATTTTGAAGTTGAACTTTGATGTTTATTTTTTCCTAAACATTTAGGGTATGTTTACACAATGATGTACTAAAAACATAAGTTTTTTTCTTTGTACAGTTGGCAACATTGTCAAAACAATCCCGTTCACACGGATCCACGAAAATGGCTAAAATCGCTGTATTATGCATGCCAGGCCAGTAGTTGGCGATGTCACTTTGTAAAGAAAGTCTACACACCATTCTTTTACAGAGAACTCACACCAAATGCGTATACCTATAGACTAAACACTTCACCATTTTCACAGATTTGCATTTTTGTAGTTTACATAGAGACTATAACATTATCGTTTTCCAAAACTTGCACTTTGAAACCCGTTTTCAAAAGTTTGCTTTTAGGCCCCCAAAACGTTGTTGCCATATAAATAATCGGCCAAAACGCATAAAAAGTTTTCCGTTTTTAGTTGAAAACTGTGTCGTGTAAATGGCCCCCTAGTTTGATTCTTCTGACCACAACAGATATTTGGTTCATGACCCATCAGTTGAGAACCACTGTTGTAGAGTTTATAATTTCAGTCCAACAAGCTTCTCATTTTAAACATCCTGATGCTATTTTGTAAACTTCTGTTTCAGGGTAAAACCAGCCTGCAACAGGAATTTCTCCCTGCTGCCCTTTCAAAAAAATTTGAACAACTTGCAATTGCAATGATAATTATCTGACAGTGTGACCAAGATCCCTTAAAGAAACCACCTAAAGAAACCAGATGTAGAAGAAATGGTTTGATGACTATACAGGGCATGACAACCTCCACTGATCTCACTTTCCAGTAAGTGAGTCAGAGCCGTGCCAGGCCCTGATGTGTGAAATGATTCATCCGTCGATTTCATTTGCGACTCCACTTGTGTTAATGTAGCTGAACGACTGCACCCCATTATCCTAGAGAACGTTGACAGCGATTGTAAAAGGAAAACTTCACATGTCTTTCCTTGAGTATTTATACATGTATGACATATAATGCGTCCGTAGACATGTTTCTTTTACTATTACACTGCATGATCTGTTTTCTATTTACACCAATTCACACTGCTAGAATAATTCGGCCCATCTGACATCTGCAGATCAATACAAATATGACAAGCAAACTGAAGTTAGTAAATGGGATGCATAAACTAATTCAAGCACTTGACTAAGTAAAGTTGAATCAAACTGTAAATCCAATATAACATGATCTGATCCGTTTAGGGTGGATACTGATTGTGAATCACCTAAGTGGAAGGGTTATGATTTCAATGCAGTTTTAGTGGCGTCATTTAAGAAAAGCAAACCAGATGAGGGGAAAAGCACTTTGTAAATAAGGAAGTGTCAGTTCCAGAACAGGTTGTGACCACTACACCCACGTCGATCATCTATACATATGACTCCAAAAAGCAGAAGAGCAATATAAGACAAAGACCACAGCTTCCTTATTTGGGCTTGATTTGGCAAACAAAAGACACAGGCAGCTTTTATCTTCTTCTACTTTCATGCTGAAGCTCTGGTAGATGCCATTTAGAGTAAGAGGAAGAAACATTTTTACAGAGACATGAAGTTATGCTTTTAGAGTTTGTTGATTGGCTGTCTCAAGCAATCGTGAGAAAGAAATGTACCAGGATACGTTTGTGAACACGAAGACAGTTCAGGGTGAGTGGGACAAAGCTCTCCTAATATCTGTGCACTCTCCCTACATCTGCCACATCGGCGCCCAGGAATCTGACCCCAAACAACACTCGCATGACATCTGTTCTGGGAGAGATTTGCAGGACATGTTCTCAGCTTACTGCCACCATTCAGTCTCCTATCATCTGACTGAAATATGTGAATTTGATTTAAGCAGAATCACATACAATGAACGGCCAGTGGGTTATTAGTGGTGCTTGCAATTACAATTGCTCATTCTTAGGTTTAGGGATTTCAACAACCCACCTAACCCTGCAGATACCTCAAATTGTGCAGTTAGTTGAGTAGAGATGTGCTTATACTTTTCAGAGCTATTTGACTAACAGTTTATACCTGGTAGATGATAAAATGTGCTTAATTACATTAAAGGAGAGACCTGAGCAATATGTAGAGAATTAAGAGACTAATTTGGCCATTGAAGTCGGCATGAAAAGAAAAATACATTCTATCTATTTTAAAATGCATGTTATTGATCATGTTGTTAACAGTTCATCCACCTGTTTCATTTTTACTTAATCCAAAAGTAATAACTCAATCTCCCAGTGAAACAACTTCTTCTGTGATGTATTCTGGGCTTCTCTACTCCTAAAATTCACCCCTTTCTTACTATCGACAGCACGCTTACAGTCAACTCATCTGCCTCCCTCCAATCAGTAACCAATTGAAAGAACCAAGTCCGACTGTACATTTTTTTTTCCAAAAGTCCAATCCATTCACTTGTATGTACATCACATTCACAATATGGAAGAAAAGATCTGCTGATACTTCTGTTTCATTGCAAGTTTGCAACTTTAAGTAACCTCCAAGCAGCCACACATCAATGCAGTAAAAACAATCAGAGTTCCTGATCAACACCCTGGCAACCACCTACAGCTCCTTTGTAGCATGGCAGCTAGTTTTGCATAGGCAACTATCACTGACATTTCCATGATACGTATTCGAAAATGGTCTCCAATTAATCCTTTTTTGATACTTTTATGGTACTTTCAAAGTCTTAATTCCTATTCATTGAAAAAATTCAAAGTTCTGTCATGAAACTCTAGATGGCACAGGCTGATACATCCTTAACTCAATCTGCTAGCAATCACGGCATTCTCTATAGGGCACAGCTGATTGGTTCCTGCTGTATCAGTAGCCAATGGGCTTGCTGCTCAACCTTCAAATACTTGGTCAGCATTTGCTATAAAAGTGCGCTTTCCGAAACCCTCCACCTTCCCCAGCTCCACCTGTATAAATCTGCTATGGGTAATTCATATATGCTATATTGTACAGCAGCAACATGTTGTGTAAGTATTGGCAGCAGCAAGTTCCGTACTTGCTCTGCAGCAGCAGCAATAACAGCGGCAGCTTAGCAGATCTATTCCGCCAAAACCAAACATATCTACACTGTCGTAACCATGCCAAACGCTCAGAGAGTTGTCATGACAGAAATAGTTATTGAAACTATTCAGTACAATTTCTTCAAATATTTATGTTCTGCAGAAGAAAAGTCATGCTTTTGGAATGGAATGAATGTGAGTAAATGAAGACATTTTCATTTTTGGGTGAACTGTGCATTCAACACCTAGGAGACAGCATAAAAAATCTAAAAACATATTTTGTATAGTATATGCCCTGTTAGCTTATGGTATATATGTCTTAGAAATATATTTAACTCCTTAAGCTGGGATATTCAGATTGCCATATAAATATGGGAATCATTTTTGCCGTTTATCTCTTAGGAAACATGATACCAAAACAACAGCATCAGATCATTAAAATCTGTTGTCTGTCTAGACAGCTGGAGAGAAACATCTAGACGACAGCATGATGAAACCTCAGTCTGTTAAGCACTAAAAGGGTCAATCCTCCCTCTGAGCTGTGAGCCAGAGCCCATATGCTGCCTCGGCATTGTTTGATCTGATGCTGAGCACAGCAAACAGTCTTCTGCGTGACCATGACTCAACCTCAATCCTGCTTCCCTTCCCTTCGTCCTCCCACACTGCAGTAAATCGGCCTCGCTCCCGAATAAAGGCCCTTTATTTTCCTATTCCTTCATGCTTACTGAACTTGTTAAACCTCTCAGAGGAAACAGTTCATCCAGAAGTGAAGGGGACCGCTGTATGGAAGCCACAATGTCAATGCTTGACAGTATGTGTTGCATTGGACTTGGAAATGACAGTCTGCTAATTGAATGTTTACATGTTTATATCGTCATGTTCAGCCTTTCATCACATCCAGCAGCTCTAATTTCAGAATGATGTCTGCAATTGGATAAAGGTGTTAAGCACTAAGATATAGCCTGACCAGGGGTGCATTTCCGATACCATCGTTAGTCAACTATGGTCGTAAGTCCCACTGAACTCTATTGGTAATGATGGAACTTGTGACCATAGTTCGCTTTGGGAAACGCACCCCTGAACAGATCAGGATATTGAAAGGATAGTTCACCCAAAAATCACAATTCTATCATTTACTCACCCTCATGTCTTTCCAAATCTGTATGACTTTTTCCTTACATGGAACACAAAAGGTTTTTTTTATAGTGTAGAAAGTCCCATCAACTTCCATTCTGCTAAATTTATCATTTCCATTTAAGAAAGTCATGTGGGTTTCGAAAGACATAACATAAGCAAATGATGACAAATCTTTTATTTTTGGCTGAACTATATCTTTATTTATGTGCTGCTCCTGTGAGGAACAACAAGAGGAACTCTTGTTTTTATGTGGCAACTGACTTCCTGTATGTCACAATAGATTATTCATCACCAGAACATTCATCATTACAATCAGGGCAATCAATATGATTTTTACCTCTGCATATGCAATGCTAAAGATAGTAGATGCACCTCATGTGGTTTGACTTGGATCACTCTAGATATTTGTAAATTATTTGTTTATAGTAAAAAAAAAAGTAGTTTTTTTTTTTTTTTTTTGAATAGCCTCACTAGTTTTAAAAATGAATTATCACAGACCCATTACACACATGAACTCAAAGTTATGTAATCTGCCTACTTTCATCGGTAATCAGAAAACACTTACATTTATTATTATTTCCATTTACTGAAAACTGACAGTTTAGTTTGAGTGATGGGTTTCTATAAGTCTCCTGAGTTTTAATGCATTGTGGTCAGTACAAACCATATTTATCTGCATTGGAAGTATACCCTTATTTTGTAGTCTGGATCATATTTTCTTTTACGTTGTGTAGTTTTGTTCATGGTTTTCGAGGATGAGGGCATGTCATGTAACTCGTCCATGCCTCCAAGCAACTGGAACACATTTTACACACTTTCTCACACACTATACTGAAAGGCAGTCCTGAACATTATTGTAATCATGTTATACAAGTAGCATCTCATCAGTGAAATTATGATGATATGGAGAAAAGCATGAACAGGAAAAAAGTTTAGTCCACAACTTACCTCTTTTTCAGAAATGTAGAGCTGGTCTCCTTTCAGTATAACAAATCTGTTTTTCCAAATTTCCCTGAAAATTCCTTTGCCACAGAACTTGCGAATCCAGCCAGTTTTGTCAGGCTGCGCGGGCTGTTGATTGGCTTCCTGAGGGCCCTGCGTTTACAGACAGAAAACAGCGGCATGCTAGTGAGACTTCAGGTTCCCAGTGAGTTATGATATGATTGCATGTTTCAAAGCATTTTTTGGCCTTCATAAGTCTATTATGCACAATATGCTGCACAATATGCTGAAAGCCATTTCACAAGTTTTTGAGACAGTCGTAATCTCTAGCAAGGGGGAGACTTTCTTAAAGACATTGTCTTTGTCATGTAGATCACATTTCTGGCACTCACTTTTCTCACAGACACACACACCAGTTTTTCCTCAATATTTGCCTTGGGATCTTGCCGTCTGGACTGAGTATGATGAGATTAAAAGGCAAAATAATGGAAAGAAAAAGCTTTTTTCTATAGTGATGAACTCAAAGAGTGCAAAAACAAACATTACATCCAAAATCTGGTTACGCCTTTATTCTGAAAAATGTTTAAATGCTCCTCAGCTATATATGCATGTGATCAGCATATGCTAGATGAAACATGCACATTCTTTGCCTGCTGTTCTAGTCTGGAAATATTGGAGATGCCATTTATCATGCTTTTTAGTCATTATGGACAACAATTTAATCAACTCATTAATAGTGCATGT
Source organism: Ctenopharyngodon idella (assembly GCF_019924925.1). Classification (NCBI taxonomy): domain Eukaryota; kingdom Metazoa; phylum Chordata; class Actinopteri; order Cypriniformes; family Xenocyprididae; genus Ctenopharyngodon; species Ctenopharyngodon idella. The sequence goes on along the minus strand of NC_067235.1, from coordinate 18,174,388 downwards.
TAAGTGTTCACTTTGTAGTTCTAAAACCCAGATGAGAATTAGCATTTTCAAGCCATGGGTTCCCTTGGGAAATTTCTTTAAGGCTTTTAGAATGGATGATTTATTAATCATTTATATTCGTTTGGAAATGCGTATGTAAACTTTACTCCTTTGACTATTATAAGCCTGGTCAACTACTTCCAAAAAGGGCGTGCAGAAGAATATAACGTCGACTTTTACATTTACAGCAAGAATAAAATAATTATAATGCATGTGCTGCGTTGGAAAATGTTCTTAAACATTGTGTTTTAGTAAACTGAAGTGTTCATGCTGCAGTGTTTCACACTAGTGCACAAAGGCTCACGGCGCTCCTCACTGACAATAGAGTGGACTCGATGTCTTACCCGCTTTGTTGAACTGTTCTTCTTCATGGCTCAATAAAACGGAGCTTTCCGACTCTCCCTCCGGTAAATCCAGGTCCTTCCGTGCAAAATGTGTTGTCTACAACGAAACAAAATCCTGGTGTGGACTCGAAACGTTACACTCAAAGAAAACCACGGTGTTCAATGAGTCGCTCCCCGTTTGTTTCTTACGCCTCTTGTCTATTTACTCGTGTCCTCCAGATCCGCGCAGATTATCATCCAATGGCTTTTTCTCTGTGGTCACGCAGACAGATCTGAGAAACGTGCTTTCTATAGCAGCATATAAGTCTGTGATGGTGGCATGATGATCGTTTGGTATGGGTTGATCTCCTACCGTCATGTGTGTCTTTCGTGGAGTTGTGTGAGCTGGAGAACTTGAGGCTGTGTGGTCCCTGTCTTTGTCCTCGACAGCTCCACCTATGGACACCACAGTGATGTCACTGGAAAGACAGACAGGGGGACTTACTGTACTGAAAGGAATATTTGGATATAATTTTACATTGTGAAACAGAGTATTTGCCTATATTATTAGCTAAAATATGATATAGGCTGTATATATCATTATATGATATTATAATAATAAAAATATTAATGTGTAATTAAGAAATAATTATAGGCCTACTACATAGTTCATCAGTAGTGTCAAAAACTTACCTTTTTATTAAGGAGCAATATTTGCTTCCTGGATTTGTTGAACTAACTGACCTGAAAGAAAATGGATGACATGATTTATATGGTTATAATTTTTTTTTTCTTGAATGTCAATTAAGTGGGAAAAAAATTCTCAATCTGCAAAATAGAAAAGCGTTTTCTTCACAAATTAAGTGTTTTCAGAGTTTTTTTTTTTTTTTTAGCAGTATTATTAGTCTACTGTGGTAATATCTAAATGAACTGTTTTTATGGATTTATAAGGCATAAATATTATTTAATATGACAGAAGTAACTTTAGGTTTCAGTTGACGGAAGCCTCTGAAGGTAATGACTGCACAATTTCAGTTTTTACAGTGTAATATTATTTTTATTATATACTTATAAATACATGTATGATTTCATATATTTATATTTTTAATTTCTTTGATATAACATATATGGTAAATGATGAATTCTTTCACCTAAAAGGAACATTTTTGCAGTTCCAAAAGCAAGCAGCCCGTGAGGTGTTGGGATAAGGCTCCCATAAAGTGATGTAACTCAGCAGCAATACAAACATGTCCACCTGTCGTCTTAAAACCATCATAGTCCTTCTTAAGAGTTTAAAAATAGTAATGCATACTGCTTTGAGAAGCTTGGGTCTGAAAACGCCCCTAGTATGTTCTTATAGTATTTTCTTCATTACTTCAGCAGGAATTCACTGCTAAATGTTTTTGTCGTTAAGCCAGGACAGATAATTAGGTTACCTGAAAAGGTTAAAATAATAACTGGATTAACATTCTATATATAATCGCAAAACATAAACATGTTATACAGCCTTAAAGGGTTAGTTCACCCAAAAATGAAAATAATGTCATTTATTACTCACCCTCATGGCGTTCCACACCCGTAAGACCTTCGTTAATCTTTGGAACACAAATTAAGATATTTTTGTTGAAATCCGATGGCTCAGTGAGGCCTGCATAGCCAGCAATGACATTTCCTCTCTCGAGATCCATTAATGTACTAAAAACATATTTAAATTAGTTCATGCAGGCTATGCAGGCCTCACTGCAGGCCTCACTGAGCCATCGGATTTCAACAAAAATATCTTAATTTGTGTTCCGAAGATGAACGAAGGTCTTACGGGTGTGGAACGGCATGAGGGTGAGTAATAAATGACATTATTTTCATTTTTGGGTGAACTAACCCTTTAAATATATGAATGAGATATTATGATCCAAATTTAAGTCATGCTAAGAACATGGTTAGCATATCACGGATTACAGTTTAGGGCATTTAAAGGGCCAATATGGGTCAGTCAGAGCGGCTGTTTGTCAGGCGTATGGCACAGGGTGACCGGCTGTTTATCTGTTAAACAGAGCCTGACACATTTACATTAGTCCCCTAAAAAAATCCACATATTAAGTGAGAAATGAGAGCATTTAAAAGCTGTATCAAAACAGGAAGCTGAGGAAGCTCTTGTATGGTGTATAACAAGTCAGGATGTTCATCTAATCTAGTTATTTATTGGATGGTGAGACTTGTAAGTGTAAAGATAATTCACTCTAGTATGTGCTGAATTCTCAATGCTGTCATTTGCTATTTCGTAAATGAATGTCCTTTTTGTGTGCATTGCTGTAGTTTATTCCTTAAGATCAGTATTCACCACACAATCCTTCTGCTTGGCCCAAACAAGAGGCTTTCAGTAAATCCATCTAGGAATGGGCTGAAAACAACAAAATGGTGCAATCCAGTCTTTCTTTCTTTCTTTCTTATATGTAATTCTTTTAACAAAAAAAAAAATATATATATATATATATATATGAGTATAGACTATTTTTCTGCATTTAGCCATTTTATGTGAAATAGTTTTCTAATCCATGCATGTACAGTATAAATACCCATTTTTTAGTTAATGCTGGTCTTTATAAACCCAGGTAATCTTACATTGGCATCATTGTAATGACACGCGTTAATCCAGCACTGAAGTAGAATTAAGCAGCGCCGCTGTCCCAGTTTAAATAGAGCTCTTGCGCAACCGCAGCGGAAATCAGCTTACAGAGTGGACTCTCGTAAGGTTTTCAACTGCTGCTGAAAAAAAAGAAACATAAACAGCAAGGCTTGAGGTGGCTTTTCTCATCAGGTTAAATTGTCCATGTGAAGAACTAGACATTTTGTACTGCTAATCATCTCTGGCCTAAGATGAATGTCACATTATTTTATCATACTTGATCAGTTCAAGTGTTCCCTGTTCTGACACAACATCTTATTAAGTGCTCTGGCCCTCTATGTTGCGACTGAACAATTTTATAGTTGTATGTTTGTTTGTTTGTTTTTTTTTATATAGAGCTATGTGTTTCAGAATAGCATTCTCATTTGCCATTGAGTGCTAAAAGCTAGATTGATTTCAAAGTTAATTTTGTGTTATAGGCTGGTTTTTATATTGATCTGTAGGACAGCAGTGGACTGACCATCAGATGTGATGGTGGGAAGAGACCCAACATGAGCCACTGTTGCTCCGCTGGATATTCTTGGATGGAGATAAACGGACGTTTGTACAGTAGATTATGGGAGAGCAGCTGGCCTTGGTTTATCCACCAATGTATAGGCCACAATACAGACACAATTTGTAAGTGTTGGGGTGTCTTTAACTAATATTTAAAGATTAGATGTAGAAGCCCTTGATCCTCATTGGTGCAGAAAGCAAAAAAGCCATAGAGAGAAGAAGAAGACTCCAACCTGTCTCCAGATTTGAGAAGAAACGGATGAGTGTCTAGCAATGTAGTCTTAGTGGAATCACATGACAGATGCTGACAAGAATTTGATCTATGCGACCAACTGTATAATGACCAGATGTTGCTATGGTGCTTGGAGTAGAGATAATGTTTCAATCTGACCTCAGTCACAATTAAATAGCACAAAATACCATTAAAGACAATGAAATGTCATGAGATTGAGTAATGAGACTATTTTCGTTAGAGGCAAAAAAACTGTCAAATTTGGTCTTAACAGTTATATTCAAAAGATATATTCAACAATGTTCAGTGAACTGTTAAATAAAATTTCATTTAACTGTATAAACTGTGTAGCTGTTTTGCCATTCTTTTCTACATTTCTTCTCACATGCAGGTTGATGTTACTTTTAACTCTTTGCCCCTGTTCTTAACATTTTTTTTACCTTTTGATAGTCATTCTGTGTGGTTAAAAGTGATTTTAAAATGAGCAAGATTTCTGGTTTTAATTTTCAATCCATTTTGGGTTAATTTTATCCTAGCAGTGTAGTAATTTTAAACCATAAAAAACAGCCCAGCATATTGGTCTCAACATTTAACCCAACCCTGCTAGGTCAAAACAAAACTTTTGCGCTGGTTTGCCAAAATGACCCAAATTATGTTAACCCAGCATTTTTTAGTTTTGAGGGTGAGTAAATTATAATATGGTCCAGAATGTCCATTTTTGGGTGAACTATCCCTTTAATTCTTTAATCACAAGTGCTTAAATTATAATTGGAATGTTAGCTGCGTTGCTTAATATGAGGAGACAATGGGTTCCTTTCCTGTGTTTATGTTGTTATACGTTATCTTCATCCAAATGAAGCTAAATGTTTGGTTACTCTAACCACGTCTCATTGGCCATTTGCACAGGACCGAAACATATACTTAAGTTTAAAGGCAAGAGTTTTTGGGGATGGTTTTAGAAGGTTTATTGCGGCCCAGAGTGAATGTGGAATGTGAAATAAAGCCTTAAAATTTGAAGTGGCATTTCAACTGTGCTGACACAAACAGACAATCAAGACACACCATCCCACATCCTCATACCACGGATGCTGATTCGACAGAAAAGTAGCCGCAATAATAAAAGTTGATCCACCCTAATTATCTTGTTGTTTCTGTTTGGACAGGACAACATGCATTCTTTACTTTGAAAAGTAAAAGCACACCACTCCGCAACAGTTACGGGCTGAAGATTCGTTTTTAGACTTGAAGATCTGTTCAAATCCTTAACTATGTGCAATAATAATTATGATGCTGTATTAATTCTTTATTTGTGACTAAGTTTGTGTTTTATTCATATACTTTAATTATATTCCTTAATTTGCATATTTGTTTGAGAAGATATGATTCCACCAAAGCAAACATAAAACTAAATACCCATCAGTTCAAAGATAGACTGTTGGCTCCCTGTCATTGTATTGTTACCTTACACTAGTCAATGAAACATTCAGTGAAACCTCATCTCCTTCACACTGATGAATCTATTCGTCAACCTTTGAGTGACCAAGTAGTAAAATGTTAGTGTAGAGTGAGTTGTGGAACTGTATCCGTTCTCAGACTTGTTGTCCCACTGACATTTTCAGGAAATATCAGACACAGAGGATCTGATTTCACCACTTTAAAGTGCCCCACAAAACAGGAGCACTTTATCATCAAAAACATAACCAGGGTCAGGGTTAAGTCCGTTTCATATTCTCTTTTCTGACAGGCACTTAAATTGATTGATTGAATTGATTCAAAATTGCACAGAGAAGGAACAATATGACTGATGTTGCAAACAAAAGAGCAGCTGCTTCTACATTTAGTTCCAGAATGTACCACAACAGCATGATGTTTCACTCCATTCATTACATCAGAGGGTCATGCAATGCTAATCTCATGGAGAATGGACTCTTGAGCAAATGTCCCAGCTTCACTGGGATTATAAATGAAAGCAGGTGGATTTGGGAGGGCATAACAGGGACTACTGTGATATAAAAGCTGATGCTCTCTTTCAGAGGTACAGAGCATTCTTTCTGTATTTGACTTCATATATCAAACCAGTTATGCAACCTACTGTTCTGTGCACCCTGAGACAGCATTGGTACTCTTTTTAACTTGTTTATAAAATGTGTAAAAAAAAAAAAATAAAAAAAAAATTCTGGTAGCACTTTATTTTACAGTCCTGTTCCGCATGTACATACTATGTACTTATTATAGTAATTACTGCGTAATAACTGGGTAATAACTAGGTACTAACCCTGAACTTACCCCTAAACCTTAACCCATGTAGTTACCTTGTAGTGCCCACTACTTTCTTAGGTAAGTACACATTCTGTAAAATAATGTGCACCCAAAATTCAAAATAAATGAATCATTGTGGTATTTTAAACAATTTAAAAAATATATTTACTAAAAATTGTAATCTAGTTGTAATCTTGTAATCTGTAATCTAATCTTTTGCTGATTTTCTTTTGGGCCTGCAAGCTGTATGAAATAACAAATGCGGTAACACTTTAGAATAATGGTTTGACATTAATAGGTAACTATGCAGGAAGTAATGCAGAACAAATGAGTAGTTCTACGTTAACACTTACGCTACTACTAACTAATATGAAACTAATATGGTCCAGATCACTTGTAGTTCCTGCAGATTGATTATAGGTAACATTTGACTAATTAGTGATGCATTTTATGACCATGTTCAGAGTAAAAAAAAGATTAATGATATGATTAGTGATTAATTGATAATTCTTTATAATTTGTCAAAGTTAATAGTTCCTAATAAGGGTAATCTCATTCACTAATTATTGATTACCTAATAAGCCTAAATTTGCTATTACTTATTTATTAGTTAATCTTGCTTCCATAGTTAATAACAGTAGCTGAAATGAACTACTCATTTGTCCTGCATTACTAACTGCATAGGTACCTATCAATGACGGACTATTATTCTAAAGCAGGGATGGGCAACTTTTGTCCTGGAGAGCCACTGTCCTGCAGAGTTTGGCTCCAACCCTGATTAAAAACTCACCTGCCTGTAGCTTACCAATCCTGAAGATATTAATTAGCTTGTTCATGTGACAGTAGGAACAATTGTTGTATATTTTGTTGTAGTGGGGACTAAAAGATTGTAACACACCTGGGTTTAAGCACATGTGGGCTGCGTCCAAAAACTTAGGCAGCTGACTTGTCGCCTCGCTGTCTTATCAGGCAATGATTTTGCAGGCAGAGTTTGCTCATGAAGGTGTTCATGAAAATTTTCACTAGAAATGACACCAAAAGTGGAAAACATTGGACAAAAACATACATTTACACACAAACTTACCACCAACCACAACTTTCAGAGGGCATCAAAAATCGATCCGATGAAGGTATCTCACCTATCCTCCGAAGGCAACATTTTTAAGATTTCAGACACAGCTGTGAGATGTGTGTAGGGGCTTATAAGTTCATTAAAGAAGAGCCAAGTTAATTCCAGATGTTTGTCTTTATTAAATAGAAAAGATGCATAAAACAGTTCAGGTATGTTTGATTAGGGTTGAAGCTAAACTCTGCAGGACAGTGGCCCTTCCGGACCATTGCCCATCTCTGTTCTAAAGGGTTACCAAATGCTTTTATTTTATTTTGCATTTTTCAGTAACTAAAACTTTTTGTGCAATCTGTTAGTCTCAGGGAAAGGCACATTGTAATACCTAATTCCAGTTAACACAAAAACCTGTGAAAACCACTTCTGAGTAGAGTGTCATTAGCAATCTAACGTGTCACATTACGACAGTCTAGATATATCAGGATGTTCAAAAACAAGTCAAATCTGTTGTTAAATCAATTTTCTAATGATAAATGTGCTACATATTCAATGCCAGTGCAAGAGAAGCTTCTAGTTTTTTAGAGACAATGTTTTGGACAAAAGATGGATTGCTGCTCTGACAATAGCGTAGCTTTACCTGAAGGAGATACAACCGGGTCTTGTAATGCTAGCTGTGAAATTCAACTCTGGAGACCTATCAATTATAAAGTAGACCAACGTCAGGGACCTTTAGTGACACTCTCTCCTGTCTGCTATCTTTCTTTAAAACATTTCTGCACCATCCAGAACAATAGATTAACAGCAAAATTTTTTTCCAAGTTTCTTTGTGGTTGCAGGAAATAGCAGACATGCACACAGGCATCTTAATTCTCTCTCTTACCAACCAGATTTCTACATGCTTTGCATCGTTGAACAATGCATACCATCAAGGAATGATTGAACTTTTGACAGATCATGTGGTATTCTAAAATATCACATTTCCTGCATACAAGCACACTTCGATTAGAAATGTGAAAGGACTGTTAGAAAGGACTGTTTTTTTTTGTTTGTTTGTTTGTTTGTTTGTTTTTTGTAAAAGGTCTATCAACATTTTATGACATCAGCATCAGATTTATTTTTCCTTTTAATGCTTCTCTGCATTTTCTATCATTCATATTTTCTTGAGGTTTTAATGACTGTGTGGAGTAAATATCAAAATCCACAGTGCATCCTGTGCAACAGAGTGTCATTTTAGGCTTGTATTTTAGCATTGCAGGTTGGTCTGAGGTTTATGTGTGATCTGAGTGCCCTCATTCATTATTTAAGCATCTTTTATTGGGTTGCACATAATTTATAAGCTTTTAAAAGGGAGCGGTGTCCTCTCACTCATCCTTTAGAGATCCTATCTTGTCATTAGACCAATCCATCATATACCAGAAATAAAATATAGGGGTTTTAACCTTTACAGATTCAGGGACCCCACATACAGACTCTGAACAAACCCAAAATCAAAACCCGAGACAATCTATGATCATTTTCAGATCATTAATTTATTTACATAGCTCAAATAGTACAACCCGAATTCCGGAAAAGTTGGGACGTTTTTTAAATTTGAATAAAATGAAAACTAAAAGACTTTCAAATCACATGAGCCAATATTTTATTTACAATAAAGCATTAGAAATTTTACAATTTTATGCACAAAATGAGCTCATTTCAAATTTGCTACAGGTCTCAAAATAGTTGGGACGGGGGCATGTTTACCATGCCGTAGCATCTCCTCTTCTTTTCAAAACAGTTTGAAGACGTCTGGGCATCAAGGTTATGAGTTTCTCGAGTTTTGGTGTTGGAATTTGTTCCTATTCTTGTCTGATATAGGTTTCCAGCTGCTGAAGAGTTTGTGGTCGTCTTTGACGTATTTTTCGTTTAATGATGTACCAAATGTTCTCTATAGGTGAAAGATCTGCACTGCAGGCAGGCCAATTCAGCACCCGGACTCTTCTACGACGAAGCCATGTTGTTGTAATAGCTGCAGTATGTGGTTTTGCATTCTCCTGCTGAAATACACAAGGCCTTCCCTGAAATAGACACTGTCTGGAAACCTTTATATACCTTTCAGCATTCATAGTGCCTTCCAAAACATGCAAGCTGCCCATACCATATGCACTTATGCACCCCCATACCATCAGAGATGCTGGCTTTTAAACTGAATGCTGATAACACGCTGGAAGGTCTCCCTCCTCTTTAGCCCGGAGGACACGGCGTCCGTGGCGTTTCCAGCAAGAATGTAAAATTTGGACTCGTCTGACCATAGAACACTTTTCCACTTTGAAACAGTCCATTTTAAATGAGCCTTGGCCCACATGACACGACGGCGCTTCTGGACCATGCTCACATATGGCTTCCTTTATGCATGATAGAGCTTTAGTTGGCATCTGCAGATGGCACGGCAGATTGTGTTTACCGACAGTGGTTTCTGGAAGTATTCCAGGGCCCATTTAGTAATGTCATTGACTCAATCATGACGATGAGTGATGCAGTGTCGTCTGAGGGCCTGAAGACCACGGGCATCCAATAAAGTTTTTCAGCCTTGTCCCTTACACACAGAGATTTGTTTCTCCAGTTTCTGTGAATCTTTTGATGATGTTATGCACTGTAGATGATGAGATTTGCAAAGCCTTTGCAATTTGACGTTAAGGAACTTAGTTTCCACAATCTTTTTATGCACTCTTTCACAGCTCTGCCCATCTTTACTTCTGAGAGACTCTGCCTCTCTAAGACATCCCTTTCATAGCTAATCATGTTACAGACCTGATATCAATTAACTTAATTAGTTGCTAGATGTTCTTCAAGCTGAATCTTTTCTAAATTTCTTGCTTTTTCAGCAAGAATGAGCTCATTTAGTGGATAAAAGTGTAAAATGTCTCAGTTTAAACATTTATGTTATCTATGTTCTATTGTGAATAAAATATTGGCTCATGTGATTTGAAAGTCTTTTAGTTTTCATTTTATTCAAATTTAAAAAAAAAAAAAAAAAAAAAAGTCCCAACTTTTCCGGAATTCGGGTTGTACAAATTGTCATGAAAATGTAAGAATATGTTTATATATTATCTTCACAGACCCCTTCACGGACCACCATGGAATGGATTTAGCCAGGCATCTGTTTTACAACTGGCTAAAGGTAATAAAAATCATTTTCATTTACTCAACATATCCAAACACAAAACATAACTTGACTCTTCCAGTTATATAATAATATTAGGCACCACCATGTCCAGTCAGTTCAAACCAGGTCACTGGGTTTGAGATATTGACCTGCTCCTGCAGCACAGTGCTGTTGTGTGCCATGTGATCTTTCTCCATCACAGACAGACACTGTTTTGTGTTTTTCCATTTAGAGCACAGTATGGTCACTTGAAAATGTCTGCTGGCTACATTAAGTTAGATAACCCAATCGAAGCTCTCAAGATCAATACAGCCTTCTCTCTCACTCATTACAAGGCCTGTGATCATGCACCAATGTCACAGTGACTTTCAGTGGACATCTGATGTTGTAATGAAACATAAAATGTAACATTTCAGATTGATTTTTTAATGAATCTGGGAAAACATGGATGAGAGCATTATTTTGATTCAGTTTGTAATTATAAATGCACTATTTTAGTTAAAGGATTACTCCACTTTTAAATTAAAATTTCCTGATTATTTACTCACCCCCATGTCATCTAAGATGTCCGTGTCCTTCTTTCTTCAGTCGAAAAGAAATGAAGGTTTTTGAGAAAAACATTCCAGGATTTTTCTCCATATAGTGGACTTCAATGGTCTCCAGACGGTTGAAGGTAAAAATTACAGTTTCAGTGCAGCTTCAAAGGGCTTTAAACGATACCAGACGAGGAATAAGGGTCTTATCTAGAGAAACGATAGGTCATTTTCTAATTTTTTTTAAATGTATGCGCTTTATATAAACAAATGATCGCCGTCAAGTGGTTCCGCCAAAACCGCACTTCTGTATTCTTCAAAATGCTTACGCTGTATGTCCTACGCCTTCCCTATTCTACTTACGGAAAAAACGGAACTGGCGACGCGTTCGTTCCGTAAGTTGAATAGGGAAGGAGTAGGACATACAGCGTAAGCTTTTTGAAGAATACAGAAGTGTGGTTTTGGCGGAACCACTTGACGGCGATCATTTGTTTATATAAAGCGCCTACATTAAAAAAAAAAAAAAAAAAAAAAAATTAGAAAATGACCGATCGTTTCACTAGATAAGACCCTTATTCCTCCTCTGGCATCGTTTAAAGCCGTTTGAAGCTCCACTGAAACTGTAATTATCACAATAAAGTAACGTAGATTTACAGTCAGGAGGTTTACTTCCTGTCATTTTGAAGATGTCTGTGGGGTTTATTAGGTCTAAATGGATGGGATTAAAAATGCATCAGTATTGATCATACTGCCGGGAAAAATAAAGCACTGTTGCCAAGACGGTATAAATGAAGTCATATGCCAGTATATTAGTCAGCATACAGTAATCTTAAAAGCAGAAAGGTGAATCTCACAAAAATGTCTAAGAAATGCAAAAGAATCGTTAACAATGTGAAAAAATAATATTAAATTATTTAAGTTGTAAAGGACTTTTGTTAAGTATAATCTTATAAAAGTATATCATAGAATTCAGAGTACTGAATTTAATTTATAATGTTTTTAATTATATATATGTGTGTGTGTGTGTGTGTGTGTGTGTGTATTTATATGTTACAGAGTGAGAATTTGAAAGGAAAATGTACCTAATCATGAAAATGTCACAGTGCAAATATATTTATTATAAACACTGTATCACCATTTCCACAACTGTTTCCATCATTGATAATAATAAATGTTTCTTGTGCACCAAATCAGCACATTAGAATGATCTCTGAAGGATCATGTGACACTGAAGACTGGAGTAATGATGCTGAAAATTCAGCTTTGCCATCAAAGGAATAAATTACATTTTCAAATATGTTCAAATCAAACAGCTATTAAAAAAAAAAAAAATTCACAAATTACTGTTTTCTATTTTGATCAAATATATGTATAGCATAAGCATTTTTTAAAGCATTCAAAAATCATACCCACCTTAAACTGAATAATAAAAAGTGATGTTTTTTATTTCAAAAACACATGGAGTATTCTGTCTTGTGAGTCCAGTGTGCCTTAAACTTGCCATGTGTCTGATTCTAGACAGCTGGTTGTGGGACATCAGTTAGTTTCATCAAGGAAGGTCTCAAAGTGCAAAAGCACAACACCCAGATACCATGAAACCTTGTGTGTATGTGTGTCAAGGCTTGCTGACCTGCATTTATAAAAGCAGCCAGCTGTTTCTATACCACTCACTCACTATATTTGTGAGCATGCCCACATGTATCTGTACAGCAGAAAGCAGTGTGCAGCGATTACTGTACTCAAGCAGCTGCAAGCTGCCGTCAGAGATCAGCATTAATTATGTGCCCTGATGTGCCGCCTTCCTCTAAAGAGCCCAGCTTAAACACCCATCAGACCACTGCAGATTCAGGCCGAGAAGCTGCTGGGGTGCTTGGTATGATTACGCTCTTGTTCTGTGCAAATTATCCTCACAAGGAACAGCAAGGAAGAAGGACTTTTGAGGAAGATACCTCTCAGCTGGAAATTTTCAGTTTTATCAGCTTATATCAGCATACCATAGTAGTATTTCAAATATTTGACCACATTGTGTTAAAAAATTCAGTCGATAGTACAGTGGATATAAAAATTCTGGTAACACTTTATTTTGATGGTCCACTTAAGTCACTTTGCAACTACATGTAAACTAGCAGTCATTAGAGTATTAGTAGACTGTCTGCTTAATATCTGCTAACACTTTATTTTGATGGTTTCTCAACAGGTATTCTACTGACTCAAAGTAACTTTGCAACTACATGTCAACTTGTTCTACTAAATCAAACCTTAAAACCTAACCCTAACATAGCAGTCTACTTACAAATCTACTAATACTCTGAGTTAGTTGACATGTTACAAAGTTACTTATAGTTAGTAGAATGTCTAAAGTGGACCATCAAATCCAAGTGTAACCAAAGGTCTCTGTTGAAAAAGCTGGTTTTTGTGATGTAAAAAAATGAAACATCAGAACTTTTGCATGTTTAATGTAAAAATTACAACCTATGCAATGCCACTGAAAACCGAAGTGACATATTTCAGAGAAAGAAAAAAATAATAATGTGTGGAATAATGTGCTAAATTCTGATATGATTTATCTTTGTTTCATTTTTTCATCACAAAAACTAGCTGTTTTAACAGGGGTGTGTAGACTGAACCTTCCATTGGGTTTTTTCAGTGCATTTTTTTTTTATTGTTACTATTCTAGAGTTGCTCATACTTTATTTTTAAATATGATTATTTAATTTTTAAATGTAATTTTATTTTTTTAAACTTGATTAAATATTAATTATTTTATTTTGGAATATTCACTTTATGATGTAACAATGCATCAATATTGATGATAATGCCAGGAAAACTAAAGCACTATCACCAAGCCAATACAAATATTTTTATTTTATTTTATTGTATTTCTTTTTTTCATTTTATTTTATTTTCCTTTCCTTTCTTTTATTTTATTTTATTTTATTTATGCATTTGCCATTTTATCCAAAGCAACGGGCATTGCATTCATTGCATACATTTTGAAAGATTATAAAATGCCACATAACCTCAAATTTTGTTGTTGGAGAGTCAGTTTTAAGATGTATAGTTTATGTGAGGACATTATCAGAGATTTTGGCCCTGACATGTATAGCGAAACGAGTACAAACACGCACACACACACACATCAGTATCCTCACAAGACTTAAAATCCCTAAGCAGGTGTATTTGTAGGGGGTGTCATGCTGAGTAAGCAGCCTGTGGACGACTGCGGTATCCCATCAGCTGTTGGTGATAACCGGTGGTCTCGGATTTCACTCTCCCTCACCTGTTCTCGCCCCTGGCCCATTGCCCCGCAATGTCCTCCACCTTCTCTCACAGTTGCAGCATGTTTACTGTTTACTACTAATGAATCCAAGAAGAATCCAGGAAGATGAGCTCTCAGGTTTCAATGCATGGCAGTTCTCGCTGAACTGATTATCTCCTGAGATAAAAACAGTTAATCTGTGGGTAAAAGAGTGAGATATTCTTCATGTCATGCCTCCCTCTTGTCCCTAGGCTATTTCTGTTAGTAGTTCCCTTTGTGACAGCACCCTATGATTCAAATAGCTTTAGAGGTAGTGTGTGTGTGTGTACAGGGAGACTCATAAATAACAGAGAGACCGATGATGACCCCTAAGGGACTGCAAATCAGACCGGCTTTCCCGGAATGGAGTCCTGTACACTAGTCCATTCTTTCAAATGAAAGACCTCTCCATGTACCATTATTATTGGGTTTGCTGCATTCCAGCACTAAGTTGGCCAGAAAAAAAACATGGCAGTTAAGCTGAATCAAATTCCCTCAGAGCTAGTGAAGGGCTGACTTTAATGGGGCCCCTAACAGTCGAGTCAACCGTATGGGTCAGCAGTTGCCGTGACCTCTTAGCTCTTGGAGCCAACCACACTGGGACGCTTCAAGATGAAGCTTTTATGATCTTTTCAGAGCTCAGCTGGTCTCCATTGAGGTTCTACTACAGGCCTCCCGTTTCCCACAAATCCTCCCAAAAGCCTCATCAAGGCATAATGGATAGGGGGTTGAGCACAACATTAACCCCTGGGGCAAAACAAATAGAGATGGTCATGATGACGTACTTTTATAAGAACACAGGCATTTAGACTTTTAGACTCGTCCACGACTATATTGTTGTTGAAGTCCATCACAGTTTTGACTTACTTTTAAAGGGATAGTCATACAGGTTTGGAGGGTGAACCATCCCTCTAAGTTGTAAATTTGTATTTGTTTGTGTTTTGCTGGCCAATATTATAGAAGCTTAAAAAAAATATATACACCGATCAGGCATAACATTATGACCACCTTCCTAATATTGTGTTGGTCCCACTTTTGCTGCCAAAACACCCCTGACCTGTTGAGGCATGGACTCCACTAGACCCCTGAAGGTGTGCTGTGGTATCTGGCACCAAGATGCTGAATGAGCCTTGGCCACCCATGACCCCGTCGCCGGTTCACCACTGTTCCTTCCTTGGACCACTTTTGATAGATAGCCTACTGACCCCTGCAGACCGGGTACACCCCACAAGAGCTGCAGTTTTGGAGGTGCTCTGACCCAGTCATCTAGCCATCACAATTTGGCCCTTGTCAAACTTGCTCAAATCCTTACGCTTTCCCATTTTTTTTGCTTCTAACACATCAACTTTGAGGACAAAATGTTCACTTGCTGCCTAATATATCCCACCCACTAACAGGTGCCGTGATGAAGAGATAATCAGCGTTATTCATTTCACCTGTCAGTGGTCATAATGTTATGCCTGATCGGTGTGTGTGTGTGTGTGTGTGTGTGTGTGTGTATATGTGTGTATATATATATATATATATATATATATATATATAAAGAATTCCAAGAAAAAAGGCAGAATTGCAAGATGTAAACTCAGAGTCTGAATCTCTCAAGTCTGAATTGTGTGATATAAACTCGCGATTGTGAAAAAGTCAGATTTGTGTGATTAAAAAGTCACAATTACCTTTTTTATATTTTTATTCCGTGAAAAAAAATACGATTCCATACAATACGGCTTCAGATATGAGAGCCGTTGCTAAAATTCCCCTAAAAATAAGCTCAACGACAGACCACACATTTGAATGCAAAATTCATATTGGTTACATGTAAATTATACTCTGCAACCTGCAGACATGTCACACTGTAGTACATCCACATCTGATGATATCAGCACATTATGGATGTTCAAGTCTGAATGATATAGATTCGTGACATGAGTTATTTTGTAAATATGAATAACAGGTTTTAGTTAAATGCTGCTTTTTCTTTTCTTATATTAGTGTACTGTACAAGAGAATCAGCATATCTCTGTTTAATGCTCTTCCTCTTGTATGAGGCCAGTGGAGACAGGCAGGCGCCGGGCATTGCCCATAGGGGCCACACAAGCAGAGCGCTCATTGATTGGGTTCAGCTCTTCACAAGCATTATGGTGCTGGATATGATGGAAAGAGTTTAGTGAATTATGCTCTGTGTCGACCATAAATGATGTGCTAATGCTACAAGCTGAATTGCGCTGGGAGCTGGATGGTTTGATTGGCCCAGCAATAGGTTTTTAATTGGATTTCATCTTTATTCTCTGTTGCAAGGCACCCAGAAATGACTGAGGGTGTTGTGCATTCTCATGCCTTGAAGTCTTTGATTAATCTTTTTTTTTTTGGACTAATTATGTTTACATGAAACATCTTTGTCCTGCTGAGGTACAAAGGTGGCTCTGTGTGCACTATCTGCAACACTACACGTTATTTACCAATCATTTATTGTCAGTAATGTGCACAAAGAAATGAATACAGGGAAATGACTCAGCTGTTTGGAAGCCAATTTCACACACAAATGATTCCCTGGAGAAAACGTTCTCAGGGACAGAGGCTCAATTGAAGAGTACGATTTGTTATTTGCTGGCAGGGAACTCATCAGTAAATTTTTTTCAGTCTCAGTCAGATTATTATTTTCAATTGTTTTGACTTACATTATGCAGCACTTTTTTTTTTCATATTTATTTTTCACATACATTGTTATTTTAAAAGTTTTAGGTTTGCAGTGATTTATTTGATACAATATACAGTAAAAATATAATAAAATGTAGTATTGTGATATGTTATTGTAATTTAAAATAACTGTTTTTCATTGTAATATATTTTAATTTATTCCTGTGATGATAAAGCTGAATTTTCAGCAGCTATTACTCCAGTATTCAGTGCATATCTTGGATATTATATGAAATCATGATAAGAAGTCAATCTAATATGCTGATTAGGTGCTTAAGAAACATTTCTTATTATTGTCAATCTTGAAAACAGTTGTGGTGTCTAATATTTTTGTGGAAACCATGATACATATATAATATTCTAGGATTCTTTGATGAATAGAAATTTGAAAAATAGCATTTATTTAAAATAGAAATTCTCTGTAACATTATTAATGTCTTAACTTTCGTTTTTGATTACTGAATACAAGTTTTAATTTCGTTCAAAAAACTTTTTTGAATGGTAGTGTATAATGATTTTTTTAACAGATTAGAATTAATTAAATCATTGCAATATGAGAATAAGAATAAAAATGAATAACCATGAAATGGCCAAAATTATTTATTTATTTTTTTTACAGCCACAACATAACCAAGCAACTTAGGATTTTTCACTGTTAATATGTTAATAATTGGGGGGGGAAATATCGGAATGTAAAATATCAGAATGTTTTATATTGATTTTAGTGTCCTTGTTACATAAATGCAACTGTAACCTACAACCACATCATGGTGTTCATGTGATCCAGGGTCTGCTTCTTTTGTTGTATCATCATTTAAGTAGGGGGAAATGCATAGCATGCCATGTTTCCAAAAACACACATTTATCGCCATCTAGTGGTTAAATTATATAAATTATAACAAATATAATCTATACACGTAATTAGATATGAACATACTGGACACAATGTAACCTCTAGTTTCTTTTTAAAGAATTTAACAGGAGTTTGTTCTGATATGTTAGGCACAATGTGCTGGGCACCATCATGTCATCATGAATGAATCCTGAGAACACAGATTTTGAAAAAGCATAACTCATTGATGGATGGTTAACAAACAGAGCACAAATTGCTTCTTGCTCTTTCCCTAAAGTGGTCCACATCTAATTTATAAGAATGTGATCAATTTCAAAGAAAACACAGCCACACATCTATGTTTTTTTCTTGAAAATCCTATTCCAAGAATCACACACACACACAATGCTGACAAATATGCATCTCCCGACCCGATGCAAATCATGTAATTTGCCTTGGCACTAGCTGTGCCATGACTTCCTTTCTGTGGTTCTGCTAACTATAAAGTTTTGGGTCACAGGTATCACCACTAGGGGGAGCGCTTGCAATCAGGAAGAGTGTCAGTGCTGGTTGTTTAGTCCGACCAGTCGAGCACTTTCCTCCCACAACCTTCTTGCCACTGCATCATCTTTTCCTTCTGGAGCAGGGTATTTTTCAGCACAATCACTGCACAAAACACAGATGAACAAAAACCAGTCTGAGTTTAACTAGTTATCCTGCCAAGTCTTTAAAAATAGTCATGAAATGGAAGTTGCGATAGTCTTTTCTTCCCTATTGTGTATATCCGATTGAAACTTCGATGTGCTTCTCAAACAGAAGGCTGCGTCCTCGTCCTGGTAAGGCTTCACATCTCGGCTGCCACGTCCAGTTCAGTCAAAGGACGTCTCAATTTGAAGGATCCTTGGACGGCAGCCTTTATTTCGTGTCCTTCATTCAGCTCATTTTGAAGTATGCATTTTTATCCTTCACTCACCCACAATCCTTTGCACATATTCAAATTCACGAAAACTGCTGGAAAACTGAGCTTGTTTGAGTTCATTATGAAATATAAGAAAATTATGTTTTCGGAGATAAAGGCATAGGCCTACATGTTATATTTTGTTTTGGTGTAAATTAATCACTTAAAGGGTTAGTTCACCCAAAAATGAAACTAATGTCATTTATTACTCACCCTCATGTCATTCTACAGCCGTAAGACCTTCATTCATCTTCCAAACACAAATTAAGATATTGTCAGTAGCCCCTCACTGCAGAACACACGAGATCCAGGGGGCGGAGTCGGGTAGGTTTAGGGCTATGTAAAGTGGGAGGAGTTGGATCTAGATCCAACACCACCCCCTGGATCTTGTGTTCTGCCGTGAGGACCATCTCTCAAGGTCCATAAAGGTACTAAAAATATATTTGAAACAGTTTATGTGAGTTCAGGTGGTTCTTCTATCTTAATATTATAAAGCGACAAGGATACTTTTTGTGCGCCAAAAAAACAAAATTAAGACTTTTCAACAATATCTATATGGGCGATTTCAAAACACTGCTTCAGAGCTTTACAAATCGAATCAGTGAATCGGAGCACCAAAATCACGTGATTTCAGCTGTTTAGCCATTTGATAGGAGATCCGAATCACTAATTCGAAAAGATTCATAAAGCTCAGAAGCTTCAAGAAGCAGTATTATGAAATCGGCCCATATAGATATTGTTAAAAAGTCGTTATTTTGGGGTTTTTTGGCGCACAAAAAGTATTCTTGTCGCTTTATAATATTAAGATAGAACCACTGAACTCACATGAGTGGTTTCAAATATGTTTCAGTACCTTTATGGACCTTGAGAGTTTGAATGGCTTTGCTCTCAATAGAGGCCTCACTGAGCCATCAGATTTCATCAACAATATCTTAATTTGTGTTCCGAAGATGAACGAAGGTCTTACAGGTGTAGAACGACATGAGGGTGAGTAATAAAAGTAATAAAATTTTTGGGTGAACTAACCCTTTAACACTAAACTGCCAATAATGTATGACACTGTACCACAGATGGTTGTAATTCACTATATTACATTAATAAAAAGCCTTAATATAAAGATTTTTAATACAAAGTATTATTCCAAAAGTTTTAATAGTATTTTTGTGCTGTGACTGTGGGGCGGGAACATATGTGACATAGCCATGCGCACTTACTAGACCATCATTTAATGCTGAGGAGGACTCCATCCTAGAAGCCTCCGAAGGACAGGACTAGGAAGGATGCAGCCTTCCGTTTGAGAAGCACCTGAAAAAATGTAGGGCGGGACTTGATTTGGTCATTGTGGCTTGCTATCCACCATTTTCCTACTCTGTGAACGCAATAATAAGCATTTTCAAAACCTGGCTAGGCCTACAATGAGATGACAACCATCGAAACCGGAAGTGCCTTCCATAATCTAATACACAGTAGGCTCGTTAGGGAAAAAAGGTGGACTGAGTGCAGGGATGACGTATTTTTGTAGACCAAAACCTACAAACGAGTTAGCATTTTAGCACTTTTGGTTCCATCGTCCTGAAGTCAATGTTTTTTTAAGTGGGTTTTTGGTTAAATGCTTGAAGGTGAACACAAGCTCAAGATTTTCACATTTATTCTATGATATAAAATATATCAGTAATACTCTGTGATTTTTTTTTTTTTTTTAAAGAGCTTTTACTTGTCTTGTAAAAAGCGGTTGCTAATAAGTGGCTAAATGGGACTACAGAGGTTGTCGTTTTTTGTCGAGGGAACCAGGGGGGTGCTAACTTCCAGCTTGGCCTACAAAAATACATCATCCCTGCACCACTCTATTGCTGTGATCTCATGTGAGTGACAGATTGTCCCACCCTCACACCAGTAAACGTCATCAGAGAAGAGATCTTGTTGCGAGGAGGAGGGAAAGTTTTTATGATTAAAGAATAATTTATATTTATGAATAACATTATAATAAATACTTTTTTGATTGTAAATTGTGTTTGAGCAAAATGGTCAATGCTTTAGCAATTGACAAAGTATTGCATTTACCTGAAGTAGCAGCCAGACTTCCTCTCTAAGCCTTCGGTGACAGCGCAGTAGATGGAGGTCTGTGCGCCCTGCCAGGGAGTTTTCATCAGCAGCATACTGGGCAAAGACAGTATAGTCTTCAGCATGGGGTACCATAAGAGAATATGGCGATTCAGCTCTGTTCGAATCACTCCTGGATGCAGACAGTATGAGGAAACTCCTGTACCTATGGAAGCATTCATTTATATATAAAGCAACACGAAAAACAACAAAAAAGTATTCATGTAATTCACCCTTTGCCAGGATTTGATTGACAGGCAATCTGACCAATCATAAAGCCGAATCATCCATTTTGTCTGACAATCAAACCAGACAGGAGAGTTAGTAGATTAACGTGGGTGGATTTGAACTTAAAAAATGGTGTGTATTGACATCTTTCTGTGGTTGAAATAACATGATCTTAATTCATGTTTATTTAATGCTATAATAACTAGTAGGAAGAGATGGATCAGTTCACTTGCTGCTTAAACTACACATTAAAGAGCCACAAAATGGTATTTATTGTTTGAATTTCTTCAAAAATGACAAAATTTGAAAGCTAAGACTTTGTTTCATACAAAAATAACCTCTGTCTTGACTGCTGGCGCGTTATCAGTGTCCTTCACTCGAAAATGTATTTTTCACTGCATGAGAACGTGTGGTATGAGAGCACCATGGCTTGTCGGGTGTAGCAACAGTAACTGAGGGGGGCGGGTCTTTGCGAAGGGTCAATTGCTTTATTTGCATAAGAACTGGTTGCAGACTTTCATTTACCATTCATTTACACAACAACGGCGTTTTGGGGGCCTGAAAACACAAACTTTTGCAAATGGGTTTCAAAGTACAAGTTTTTGAAAACTATACCGTTTAACCATTATCGTCTCCATGTAAACTACAAAAACTTTGTGGAAACGGTCACATCATGCGCATGCGTATTACATGTTCAGTCTATAGGTGCTTATTTCTTTACAAAGTGACATCACCAACTACTGGCCTGGCATGCATAATCCAGCATTTTTAGTCATTTTTCACGAATCCGTGTGAACGGGGATCGTTTCGACAATGGTGTTGTCTATGCAAAAGATCAAAGGAAAAACTTTTCTGTTGTCGTGTAAACGTACCCTAAAACATATTGTCTACTTTTTGCTCAAAATAAACAAACAGCTTTTGTTATTTTGTTTGTTAGGTTTCAAACTTGTTTGCTATACCAGAAACTGTAGTAGTATCTTACCTTTCGTTCTTCGTGCAAGTTCTTTGGAGAAAAGCACATTGGCCAGCTTACTCTGTTTATAGCTGACCAAAGGACTATAAGGCCTTTTGTCAAAGAAAAGGTCATCAAATTCAATCTTACCTATAGGAAAACAGTGGCAAATATGGATATTTATTGTACTCAAAAGTTAAAAAGGTTCTATTGTTTTGTTGTATTTTAATTTAACATCTACACTACTGTTCAAAAGTTTGGGCACAGTAAGATTTTAATTTGTGAAGAAATATTCTTTTTTCAGCAAGAATGCATTAAATTGAACTTTGTATTCATCAAAGAATCCTGAATAAAATGTTTCCACAAAAATACTAATCTGCACAACTGTTTTATACATTGATAATAATCAAAATAATCAGCATATTAGAATGATTTCTGAAGGATCATGTGACACTGAAAGGGTTAGTTCACCCAAAAATGTAATTTCTGTCATTAAGTACTCACCCTCATGTCGTCCCAAACCCGTAAGACCTTTGTTTGTCTTCGGAACACAAATTAAGATATTTTTGATGAAATCCGAGGGTATCTGATCCACACATACGAAGCAACGACATTGCACCTTTTGAGGTCCAGAAAAGTACTAAAGACATCGTTAAAAACATTGCCACGACTACAGTGGTTCAACCTTAATATTATGCGCGAAAAAAAACTAAACAAAAATAATGACTTTATTCAACAAATTCATCTGTCCCTGTCATACTGCTACTGCTATTTTCGTTGCAGAGCTTCAGTGTTTATGTCTGAATGCGAGCTCAGTATTGTCTGGCTCCTGCATCAGCATCACACGCATGTGTCGTGCTGCTCACATGACTAATGCCGGCCAATACTGAGCCGCCGTTCAGACTTAAACAATGAAAGTCTGCAACGAAAATAGCGTAGCAGTATGACAGGGACAGACGAATTTGTTAAATAAAGTCATTATTTTTGTTTTGTTTCTGCGTACAAAAAGTATTCTCGTCACTTCATAATATTAAGGTTGAACCACTATAGTCACTTCGACGGTTTTAACGATGTCTTTAGTACCTTCCTGGACCTCAAAATGTGCAATGTCGTTGCTGCCTACGTGTGGTTCAGAAACCCTCGGATTTCATCAAAAATATCTTAATTTGTGTTCCAAAAGACAAACAAAGGTCTTACGGGTTTGGGATGACATGAGAGTGAGAAAATTTCATTTTTGGGTGAACTAACCCTTGAAGACTGGAGTAATGGCTGCTGAAAATACAGCTTTGCCAACATTTGAATGAATAATAGAATAGAATAATAAAAGAAAAAGAATGACAGAGGTTTTAAATTGTAATAATATTTCACAATATTCGTTTTTTTTTTCTGTATTTTTAATCAAATTAATGCAGCCTTGGTGAGCATAAAAAATGTCTTTCCAAAAAAATATTCCAAACTTTTGAATTTTTTTTTTTTTTTTTTTTTTCTGGAAAATTACCACCAACATGTGCAACACTGGACACATTCACTACGCGGCTGGGGGAGGATCTCTTTAGCATTCCTAATAGTAGATTGGTCAGAAGAAAATGTCCCAAGTGATTGACAGCCAGCTGTGTCTCAAAGCCATCCTCTGTGATCCACTTTGGACACATCATCACACCTGTCAGAAAAACAAAACAAACAATACTTTAAAATCTGTCTCTGCATCGCTTGCTTCCTCCTTATGGAATCTTACTCACCTGCATTGTTGATGAGTATATCCAGTCGTTCTTCTGTGGCTATGAACTCTTTGGCAAATTCTCGGACAGAATAGAGAGAGGCTAGATTTAAGTGTCTGATGACTACATTGCCATTTCCTGTGGAGCGACGAATATATTCGGCAGCACTCTCAGCACGTGTCAGGTCACGGCAGGCCATGATTACCCGAGCCCCTATATGCACAAACACACATACATACTCGTACACTAAAAGTAAGGGAATTAATAGATGAGGATTTAGCTAATCTGCCATACCTCTATGAGCCATATCTCTTGCAGTTTCCTTGCCAATCCCTGTGTTGGCACCAGTGATCACAACTGTTTTTCCATCCAAACGAGCACAGCTTTTGCAGACACCACCAGCTATCCATTTTCGCAGCAGCATAAAGCCTGTATGGGAGTTGGAATTAAAGCACAATGCTTAATTAAAGTTCACCAAGGCTGCATTTATTTGATCAAAAATACCGTGGAAACTGTAATATTCTGAAACAGTATTACAATTTAAAATAGTGGTTTTGTATTTTTATATATTTTAACATGTAATTTATTATTCCTGTGATAGCAAAGCTGAATTAATGTAGCCATTACTCCAGTCTTCAGTGTCACATGATCCTTCAGAAACCATTCTGCCGATTCGTCATGCAACATTTCTTCTTAAATTGTGTTAATTATTATTAACAGTTGTGTTGCTCAAGATTTTTGAGGCAAACCATGATACATTTTCTTTTCAGGATTCTTTGATGAATTATCAATTATTTGAAATGAAAGCAATTATTTGAAACAGAAATCCCTTGTAACATTATAAATGTCTGTAATCTGGATCTTGATTCATCCGTAGGCTACTGATGAATAAAAGTATTAATTTCTTTCGAAATTTCGTACCCCAAATATAAGTGTGTGAGAGAGAGATTTTAAATATTTTACTTTAAATAAAGTAAAATATAAAAAAAAAACCACTTTATTTTAAATAAAGATTCTAATAAAAGTTCTAAAAATGTCAAATAATAGGCTAAGCGTAACTTACTGATCACCGCCAGCGCGAGGACAGCGCCATAGTTCACTCGATCAGATGATGTGACTCGATCCATCACCTCTCATGTAGCAGGTGTACAAAATGAAGAATAACCCTGGTATGTTACATTGTGTCCTGTGCAGAATGCTATATTAAGCAACAACAACAACAGCTTAGTGGCCTACCCTGCTGTCCGCTAGCCAACTGGCTGATTACACGCGTCTCATCATTTAGCAGAAGATTTCAATGTATTATGAAACGTTTATCTCAGCATCACAATAAGAAAATAAGTTTCTTGCATGAATATAAATTCAGTGGTTTTAATAATATTCAGAGCTGAGAGTACAACAGGCCTGCCTGGGACATTTTGCGGTGGATATTTTGAAATTAATTATTTATGTTAAAATAAAATACAACATAAAACAGTAAAGTTATTGATTCAGTCAGTTAACCTCTCCTTCTGAGTCATAATGCTTTTGATACACTAAAAAGAATCGATTCAGAAGAGTCATTTGTTCGGTAGTGGGGCTACATACTGGTCGCCTGATGCACTAAAAAGAACCGACTCATAAGAGTCGTTTGTTTGTGAATCGGACATCGGACCACTCGTTTCGTGCTGTATATCCAGTAGAGGCTTTGCAGTGAATCTGAATAGTACTGCAGTAAACACTGCAGTGTGATGTTCCGTCCACATTGGCGGAAAGACGCACGTTTGAGAACCGTTAATGAAACCGAATCTCATTCGTTTCCAGTAACTTTTTTTTTTTCGAAATCATTCGTTTCCAGTATCTTTTAAAAATGGAACTGGTTCTGAAAAAGTACAGGTTTTTGGTTCCTAACCTATTTATCGGTGCTTTGTACATGTAAGTGAAGTATATATGCACATATTTAGCCAATATTTTCATATGGGAGATATTTTAAGTGATCAATAATTTAAAATCATGAATTGAGTTCAGAAAAGACCAGTCTATGATGGTCTTGACAGTTTATCTGCAAAACACCAGCAATGTGTTGAATAAAATCCAGACACTATCTGCTTGCCATTATTAAGCCAGCAGTTGGTTATATAGTGTAAAATGTTGTCGTTGCAAGGAAGGAAGCCATTTTCTTGTTCCAGTAACCACTCCTCCTTATTTCAGAGATTACAGCCAATCAGAGGTCCGAATCTAAAACAGGAAGTGGCGTTTTGCGCGCATCAACCAATCGCTGCCTCAGAAAGAGCAGCGCCTCTGCCCATTTAGCGCATTTATTCGTCTCGTCTGTGACGTACCGGCAGGCTTTGTGTGCTTTCAATATATCACATTGAGCATATTTCCATATAGACTATAATCCGGTAAGTATTATTTATAAATTCGACCATATTCATTGTATTTGCGCTTTAATCCACGCATTAGATGACCATCGTTCATTATATGCGCAGGGGACAGTATGCGGAGTGCGCACTTAGCGCGCGAGGGGGTTGCTGCATAATTTGTGACCGAGTATTTGTAATAAACATCGCGCTGTCTCTCGTTTCAACCCTCTTTAGATTTTAACCCGCATTTATTGTTATTGTACACATATCTAAGGCGCATGCTTTCATTTAAGTCTGTCAAATCATCCAGTCTCACGCACTGGATATAAGGGCACAGGAACTACTTTTCTCTTCTCCCATTTCAGTTGGATGAAATCACATTGCGCGTACTTAGACAATTTTTGAAGTGACACGGTAGTGCACTGAATATCTAACCCTTTTAATACGGGATATTTTATTTTATATAGAATATATATGAACACAAAATGTGGTTTACTCACTCGTTTGTTTGTTTATTTATTTATGTATTTTGCAGGATGAGGCGGTTTTGTAAACGCCACCCTTGACGTTGAAACTGGTCGGACCTGAATGCTGTCAGAGCCCGGTGAATATTGTGAGGGTCTTCATTCAAACATGTCATTTACCTGTCAAATCTAAAATGAAACCTTAAAATTTCCCGAATTAAGATTTATTAATACACTAAATACCATGGGCAGGAATAACATTACTGTTTTTCTAAATGTATATTGTAAAGGCATGTAGCTCAGTAAACATTTTATATTTCAGAAACATGGATGCGGATTTGTTTATGGAGTGTGAGGAGGAGGAGCTGGAACCATGGCAACAGCAAAATTCAGCGGATGATTTAGTGGGAAATGCTGAAAGCAGTACTCCCACTGGTGTGTAATTTTATATATTCTTTCTGTATTATTTATAGTTAAATGTATGTTTAGATTAAGGAATATTTTTATTTTAATATTTATTTTAATATCATTATGCTAAAACCTGTCCTTCTCTGCTGTTTAGTGTCTTCCACTCCTGCCATGGCGGTTGATATTCCAGCTGAGCCTAAGACCGTGGTGATCCCAAACCTACCACCCATTGTAAATACGGCAAACACTGTTCCGCTGATCACAAATACATGTGAGTATCTTGTTGCTTATGGCACTGTTGAGTGATTATCAGTTCTTTTACCTATTAAATGAAAATTCTGTCATTATTTACTCATCCTCATGTTGTTCCAAACCCGTATGACAGGCTCTGTTCTGTTGAACACAAACTAATTATGAAAACTATCTTGGCTGCTCTTTTCCATTTAATAAAAGTGACTTACAACTGGGGCTGTCAAGCTTTAAAATGACAAAAAAAATATTATAAAAGTATTTAAATTTGTGTGACGTGTGAGCCATATATAAGTGTTTTGAAGGGAGAGACTGAAAATCCACTCATAATCCATGTCGAAGCTCAGAAAGGGAGCACAAAAGTTGTATAAACTACAAAAATGGTGCACCAGTTCCATCGCCACCGTCTTGATGACTGCATTTTACATTTTATCTGCACTACTCCTTTAATCAGTTTTTAATTCTTTCAGTGACTCAACGCGTGGTTCCTGCTGCTGTGCCGGCAGATATTCCTAAAGCAGTGCAAGGGCAGCAGGTCTTTTTAGCATCAGGAGGAGGGGGGCTGGGCACTGTGGCTCTGTCGCAGGTTCTTCTGCCTGGCACATCTCCTATTGGCAATGCCACCAACACCCAGCCGATTTACTTTACCACACAGGTGCTGTTATCCCACCTCATAGATCCCAGCTCATTTCTGGTTATCTCAAAATTTGTTAATCAAAATGTTTCCTATTGTGTGTGATACAGGGTCTTCCTGTGCATAATATCCACCCTGCCCAGCCTGGCCAGAGCCCAATGAGTTTGGTGCTGAATGTTCAACAAGGCCAGACTGTTCGACCCATTACTTTAGTCCAAGGTATGTCGAAGTGCGCCTTAAGCTTCTGTTTTAGTTTAGCAGGTTTCGATTTGCTCATTGTTTGATTAACAATATTTCATTTTTATGTATTTTCAGCACCTGGGACACAAATTTTTAAACCAGCCGTTGGAGCAACCCAAATAATTACCCAGCCAGCTCAAATAAGGGCCGGAGCGCCGGTCGCAAACAGGGCCCAAACGCCTAGCACTTTTAGCACGGTGCAGATCCCTGCTACTCTCACTATTCGTACCACAACAGCGGTCGCCCCACCTGCAGTCAATTCACTGGCCACCATGTCCTCTACAACCCTTACTCAGCCCTCCGCAGCACGAACCACAACTAAAATTGGTAAGATGCTCCTGTATTCATTACAGAACTAAACTCTATTTCTGATTTTTGTTTTTAGACAAAGACTTTAGCTTGTATTTTTTTAAGAAACAGTGAATTAATTAAAAAAAAAATTATTGAAATACTAGGGACCAAATTTTAACTAAAAGAAAAAAAAAGTGTACACGTGAATTCATTAAGCACCATTGTTCTGCTAAAAGATAAAATCATGTAAATAGGTATTTATCACAGCTGGAACACTATATTGACCAATAAGCATCCAGGACTGCAATTATCTGTTTAAAAATTGGATTTATTCCTATTTACAGTGACAATAAAGCCAGGAAATGGACCCTTGGACATGCAAAACATCATGAGCCTTGTGAAATCTGTTAACCTTCCCGGTGGGGCTCAAGCACAGACATTTGTTGTCATGAGCAACCAAAAAACCAATAACGGCACTGTTGTTTCCTCTGCTGTCCCTGTCATGACACAAAATGTTGTCCAAAGTAAGTTTGTTGTTCTGTTCTTTGTTAATGTGTCTTTGTTGATGCATCAGTTTCATACTGGAGTAAAGCCATGCTGATAAATTCCAAACTTTTCTTTCTTTGTAGCAATCCCTGTTACACATACAACACCATCAACAATCTCTAATTCGTGTGCTCGTTGTGGCGCTCAGTTCAAAATGATCGAGGCCCTACGGAGTCATATGTGTGTAAGTATACATTTTTTGCAGATACTTTATATGTGCCTGGTCACCAAAAAAGTGGTCAATTAATCTTATCCTCTCTTTAGTTCTGCTGCCCAGATCTTGTCCAGATGGCAGACACAAGCAGTACAGCAACTGCTGTTAACACTCCAGCCACGCCACCTAAGAGTGTCTCTGTTGTGCCTAGTGTCAAGGTGGATAGCCCACCTACAAAGGCTGGAGATACCCAGCCCAGACTTGTCATGCTGGTGGATGATTTCTACTATGGCACATTTGAGGGGAATCGAGTCTATGTACCAATGGACAACTCAAAAGAACCATTATCATTCAAATGCCTCTCCTGTAACAAGAGACTGAAGAATAATGTTAGGTACGTTGATGGACAGTCAAGTTAGGGTAGAAATTATGGATATATTTGTCTAGTTGCAGATGATATTTCCCAGTGCTTCTTCTGAACTTAGACTGAAGAGGTTTTCTTTCATATACTAGAATGCTGCATTTAGTAAGTGCTTGTTCCCTTGCAGGCTTATGAATCATATGAGGTACCATGTTGAGTTGGAGCAGCAAAATGGGGAGATGGACACGCACACGTCCTGCCAGCACTGTTTCCGCCGCTTTCCCACACCATTTCGTCTTCAATGCCACCTGGAGAGTGTCCACACTGCCATTGAGTCATCTAGTAAGAACTTTTTCCAGTTTTAAAACTTCAAAGACCTTTGAAGTATACACTACCATTCAAACATGAGGGCCGTGTATGATTTTTTTTTATTTTATTTTTTTTTATAAATGTTTTTGAGAGAAAAACATTTGTGCTCACAAGGCTGCATTAATTTGATCCAAATATACAATAAAAACAGTAATATTGTGAAATATTATTACAATTTAAAATGACTTTTTTCTATTGTAATATATATTTAGAAAGTAATTTATTTCTGTGATGGCAAAGTTGAATTGTCAGCAGCCATCACTCCAGTCTTCAGTGTCAGACGATCCTTCTGAAATCATTGAAATATACTGATTTGATGGTCAAGAAACATTTCTTATTATTATCATCGTTACCGCGATGTGACTATCGCTGATGTGCACATCGCAGGATGTGCGATGTCAAGTATAGGGATCATAGTTGATCCATACGGACCAGGCACAGTTCAAAATGCATTCTCGGATTAATTGCAGTTTAACCATCATAGAGCAAAAGTTTATCATTTGCATGTTTTAGGTTCTGTCAGTTTAAACATTCAAGTGATTTTAAACCATTTTAGGGTAATAAGACGCGAAAAAGAACTAAATTCAGAACTGCAAACACCGAATTCAGCTTTCTTTTGCATCTATTTGTGTTTGAACGGACACATACACGCAAAATTATGTCAAAATGCCAGTCTCAGCTAGTATCCTCGTAAACACAGTTGCTTATTGCTTACGTGAACGTAAACAATTGAGAAAGAAAATGGATGCTTATCATTATATTGGATCCATGCATTAGGTCGCAAAGTGACAGCAGACTACTATTCCTGCTGCTGTCTTGAGTCATTAATGTTAATAAGACAACAAACACAAAGAGAAAATAACTTTTGTAGCTTTGACAAAGATTAATTATATTTAACTTATACAGTGAAGACTATGCAGTGTTATTTTACATTTGATTATTCAATTTCTGTACCGGAATGTTGTCCTTCACTTTTGATCAATTTAATGCATGCTTGCTGAATATAATTATTTTCTTTAAAAAAAAAATCTTACTGACCCCAAACTTTTGCATGGTAGTGTACATTATTTGTTTACATACAACTGTATTTGTTTGTTACCCAGAATTCTCTAATGATATTTACAACATTCAGTCCGTATGTTATTCCAGTTAAACATAAAGATGGGTGATGTTGTATTTTCATCAATGAAATGTATCCTAATGCAGCTGTCCTCACATAACTGGATTTTACATTTGTGTTTCCCACCACCTCATGGTAATTTTCCGTATACCGTAATATTATTATGCATAAGAAACATCAGCAGCTTTCTTTACAGAGAATCAGGTCATACAGATATAGATGAAGCTTTTTGATACATTTAGCTTTCTAGAGGTTGTTCATCATCCCACACTTGTCCCAAAAAAGTAAATTATTCAGTGTTTAGTTGGCCACCAGTTGGAGTCAGATTTAAAAAAAAAAAAAAAAAAAAAAAAAAATTGCATGCAAAACTGGTTATGCTGGTTAGAGCCAATGCAGATAGTTTTTTTTTTTTTTAACAGACACACTGTTGCTATGTGCACTAGTGTATTTGACTACATTCAAACATGAAGAGGTTACTGGGGCAACACATTTTTTTTTTTTTTTCAAACATATTTAACTTTAACACATTTTAATTCAGATGGTGCATGTTTGCCCTGACCTTTTTGCTGGTTTGCTACAGTGTCTGTAAACTGCAGTAAGTTCAGTTTTGTCAGCTGATTTAGTCGTTATGCTTTCTGTTCAGCCAAGTGTAAGATATGTGAGTGGTCCTTCGAGAGTGAGCCAGTGTTCCTGCAGCACATGAAGAACACCCACAAACCTGGAGAGATGCCTTATGTGTGTCAGGTAAATTAAGTGAAATTGACCTGGATGCACCTTATGACCAGTCTTCATCTATAATAGTAGGAGTGTCTCAGAGTCTATAATGCCTTGACACTTTCAGGTGTGTGAATACCGCTCCTCCTTCTACTCGGATGTGTTTAACCACTTTCGTACCTGGCATGAGGATACCCGCCACCTTCTGTGCCAGTACTGCCTCAAGGTTTTCAAGCATTCCACCAGTTACCAGCAGCACTATATTCGTCATCAGGTGAGCATTATAAGAATAAATTAGAATATAATAAAAATAGAAATAATAATTGCATGTATAAATATTTTCAACATATTCTCCTTTTGTCTTACTGGTCTTATTGGTCAATTAAATAGTCTGGTGATTTTCACACTTGGATGAGGGGGTCCATGAGGATGCATTGTTTAAATATTTTGCAAAGAAAGATGCATGTCATGTGCCTATGTCCTTTATTGCTTGACTCAACAGACATATATTTTGAACTGTGTGACTCTGACTGTTCTTTTGTTCTCTCCAGAAGTCAACGGTTTACCACTGTAACAAATGCCGTCTCCAGTTCTTGTTCACAAAAGACAAAGTTGAGCATAAAATCAACCACCACAGGACTTTCCGAAAGCCTCGTGAATTGGAAGGACTCCAGCCTGGGACAAAAGTAAAATATATTTGTCTGTTTAGGGGCTTTCTCATCAGAGGGAAGTTTTCATAGTTCCTAGAACTATTGGCAGAATTACCCTCTTTTTGGCGTATTTGCACCACAATAACTGTGAACAATTTTAATTCTAGGAATGCCTTTTGGGGGGACTAAATTAGCTCCTACTTCAGAGTAGGGTCTAACCCAGCACAATAGGAACTACCAGTGACATAAATGTAAGCATGCGAAACACCGGTACCTGTCATTTAAAAAAAAAAAAAAAAAAAAAAAAGCCATGTAAACACAGATTATAGCCTATGTATTCACTCCACGTACTAACTCAACGACATAGAAAGCAGTGATAGATGGACTTCTCAACTTCTTCTCAACCAAGCAAAACATGATTATGCATCTGCTCAGCTATGACACGGCGTATCATAACGTATCAAATGCTTTTTTTCTTTTTTTTTTTTCCATATACGGTTTACTTTCTTTGTATAACAGGTCTATCTAATATCATATTAGATAAGACTGTTAAACAGATCATAAACTAATGAAAGACGGAGAATGGGAGTTCAGTGTGCTTAGGCTCTAGCCTTCTCAGCGCTGTCAAAATAAAAGTCACAAAAACAAGCTTACGTCACTTCAAGAGTTCTTACTGGCGGTTCATATACAAGTAAAATGACCCTAGGGGAACATTTAGTTCTCGGGGAACCGCCCTGGTGGCTAGTTCCTATAACTAAGTTCCTATAAATATACGGTGCAAAAGCCCCGTTTGTTTGTTTGAGAGCAAGTTCAACTATTGCAAAAATATATGTTGTTTTATATGTCATCTGCTTATTTCTAGGTGACCATTAGGGCATATGTTGGGACAAAGAAGTCACCAGGTCAGGCATCTTCAAAAGCATCCACTAACTTTCAGAAGAATAGTGTAGGCAGTTCACAAACATCAACTTGTAGTGGTGACCAGCAATCACAACGACATGGACCTGGGAGGAAACAGGTCAGCAAGACGTTTGACTTCTTGTCCAAGTTCCAAGAGCAGAGGTAAGCTTGTGTTGCATTTTACATTAAACCATTTCGACTTGATATCAGAACTTTGAAGTATGTACTTTTGGTCTTCCTCTCTCCAGGGCACTACTCGGCAGACATAAGTGTGTGGAGTGCACTTTTGACATTCCAGACTTTGCGAATCACTACCCTACTTATGTTCACTGCTCACTTTGCTTCTATAGCACGTGCTGTTCTCGTGCTTATGCAAACCACATGATCAAGTAAGTCAAGTCATATATCGTTCTCTACATCCTTTTGCACCTCTGTAAATAAAAAAACTGTGGCACTTGAAATTGGAGTTTGATGTTTAGTTTGGTATGCCAGGCAGTAGGGTTGGGAACCGAGAACCGGTTCTCATACGGAACCGGTAGTGTTTTTTGAAAAGAACCGGAACCGTGCAAGATTTCTAAGTTTCGGTTCCGAAAATGGTTCTGGTGTGATGGGTGGGCGAAGTGTGGGGAGCGTATCCTTTAATAGAGACATCTCACATCATGAATATTATAGCAATGAATGCACTGAAAAGCCCTCGCGCTACTCATATACGTCAGATTACAATGCAGGGAGAGAGAGAGAGAGAGGTGCCCAAAGCTGCACCATTAATCTTTAAAAGATCGCGTTCTCGATTTCATCACCCACATGATCTATTTCCTAAATGACAACGATTCACCCGTGTATATTAAACGCTTGACAAAAATAAAATCGCGACTTTCAAATCTGCGTGTGCGCTGCCATTGATCTAAAGAGAGTTGTCATGTGTAGATATAAACAGCTTCACAAACAATCTGTTCTAATGCACAGTATCATTATTTCTGTGTGACAAATGGGCCTATTCCAATTATAACAGAAGTATAAAAAAGCTTATTATACAGATAGAAACGCTGATGTTCATGTATAATAAATTACCTTCTAAAAGTAACTGGACTTCAAATAACAATGCAATCGATACAGTCGTTACGCCACTAGGTGGCAACAAATTTACTGTTAAAAATGTGTCTATCACTGAATCATTCTTTCAGAAACAAGTCTTTATGAATCCAACTTACAAAAATTTTCTGTTTCACCTGTCTGAATCTTACATGTTTGTTCAAGCATCTTATCTAATTTGTGGCAACACTTTACAATAAGGTTCATTTATGAACTAACCATGAGTAATACATTTGTTACTGTATTTGTTAATCTTTGTTAATGTTAGTTAATAAAAATACAGCCGTTCATAGTTTGTTCATGTTACTTCACAGTGCATTAACTGTTAATAAATACAACTCTTGATTTTAATAAAGTATTAGTAAATGTTGAAATTAACATTAACAAAAATTAATAAATGCTGTAGAAATGCAGTTCATTATTAGTTCATGTTAATGCAGTTAACTTATGTTAACTAATGAACCTTACTGTAGTGTTAGTGAATTTGTTGAGATTAACAGTTTGTTAAATTCACTTTACAAGAATAATAAACACAAAAAGGACTGTTTGAGTCGAGTATTGTGCATTTTTTCCCTTACTACTATTTTTTTTTATTTTTTTTTTTATTTTTTTTTTTTTATTAGTTGTTTAATTATTTTAATGGAACCAGAACCGGAATCGGAACCAGAAACGGAAAATTTCTCATGATTCCCAACCCTACCAGGCAGTCAATGTGACAATATACTGATTTGCAATTAATTTTTTATTTCAGCAATCATGTTCCTGGAAGAGTCCCAAAAGCTTCTAAAAAGGGGCCTCCGAGGTAATATATTAATGTTTTGATTTTAAGTTCTATTTTACACAATCTGAAACAGTGTTTTATGGGTAATTTGGTGCTCTTTTGTAGCGGTGTGAAGCTGAACTGTGCGGGTTGCGAGTACTCCACTGCTCTAGGGAATTTGATGGCCAAACATCTCATTAAGTTCTCTAATCACTCCCACTGCATCTTCACTCGTAAAGGTGGGTGTTCTCCAACTCAACAAAATATTTGTGTTTTTCCTGAGTCTTTGGAAAATGTTGTCTTTCTGCATGCTTGTTTTTCTTTCTCTGCTTTTTTACTCCTGTAGTTAGAAGGCATCTGACTCTATTGTAGGTGTCATTAATTGCATGATTATAATACTAATATAGTACTAATAGACACAAAAGTAAAAATACGTTTGAACTAAACTAATAGTATCATGACAATCACTGCTACTTGAATCTTGTCAGTACAACTTATAACTAAATGACATTTACTTAACAACAGGATCCAAAATGAATGCTTGTCAAGTGCCAAATGCATGTAATGGAAATAAAAAAATTTTTCCTGGGTGTGTAAATTCTTCTGTAATATCAAAATACAAGTTTTATTCACAATGTAAGACCCATTAAATTGCTGTATAATTGCTGGATTAGCTTTTTCAGTAAATGTACAGCATCTGCTATTTACACATGCAACAACTTTTTGTCTTTTATCCATATCTACAGGCTTAATTAAACAGCATGAAGTAATTACATCAGTTCGTTCAGAACTTTGTAATTGGATCAAACTCATTGACAGCAGATTTCTTACATCAGAGCATCTTAGTGACACACCCTGCTTAGCACTGTATATATATTTTCACTGCTTGAATGTTATTTATTCTGTTGATAGACACCTACAATAAAGAAGGATCATTTTTCCATGCATTCTTAGCTAAACTCAAACATTACAGATATGCTTAAAACATTTGCAAAGAGGCCAGTCTTGAGTAATAGCCCGCAGTATGTGATACACAGCAATCACACATGTGGGGTATGAGCTCAAGCTCTCCATTGTCAAAATGGACAAACGGGGGCCTTTTGTACTTGGTGTGACTTTGCAGGACTTACTGGCAAGCCTTTGCAAGAGCACTCTGGATGAGTAAATGAGTATTTACACAAATCCTACTGCACACCACCTGAACTGGAGAATATCAGGAGGAGTAAAAGAAAAAAAAAAAACCCTAAAATGGGTTAATTTAGAAACATGACAAATGAATAACGACAAGGACTATCCATCGGGAAATTATCTGCTGCTTCTGAGCTGCTTATTGTTTTCTTTTTCAAAAGCTAACTGACCTATCAGAACCACATATACATTGAGCATGGTGTTATAAAATGGATTATTGGTGATGGTAGAGACTCCAAGGAGAAGACTAACTCTGTGTTCCTGTAATCCCTCCCCTCCCCTACAGAGTGTTTGGAGACAGATATTGAGTTCTGCCAGGTTGAGGAGGAGGTGGAGGGTCCACAAGGGGATGAAGCTAGTGATGTTGGGACACAGCCTGACTGGTTGTCCATGAAGGAGTGGAGTGTGCCCAAAGAGGAAGGAACTGTGCCAGAATTCATGGACAGTTGTGGCCCACAGCATATAATGGCCAGAAATAACGATGTCCTCGACTACTTCCAGCTTCTTTTTCCCGACGTCCTCTTTGAGCAGATTGTTTTTGAGACCAATTCATATGCTACTTATTGCTGCTCTATGGGCCAGGGGGATCCTTCCTGGCACTCTGTGTCCATTGAGGAAATCAAAGGCTTCTTTGGTCTCTCTATCCTCATGGGTCTTCAAGGCCAGGTGGAGCCAGAGTTGTACTGGTCCTGGGACCATCACCAAGGCCGCCATGGCTCCAGAACATGTGAGCTCTTTTACAGGACCATGTCAGTCAAACGCTTCAAGCAGATCAGCACTCACATCCGAATGAGCAGCATGCTTATGGAGAATGACAACCAGAGTGCCGACAAGTTGTCCTTTTTTCAGCCTATGCTGAGCATCCTGCAGACAAGCATGCAGGATGCCTACAGGCCAAACAAGTGCCTGACAGTCGATCAAGCTTTTCTACCAAGCCATGACAAAGGAATCGCTCAGGAGAAGAGTAGAAATTCCCAGCCGAGGATATGGCTACTGTGTGACTCAAAGTCAGGCTACTGCCATAAACTGCTGGTCTTAACACGACATGAGAAAAACAAAGACTTGGGAAAATCAGTTGTACCGAAACTCATAGAGGGCCTTGAGGGTAAACACCACCACATTTTCTTGTCCAGCTCACTTGCATCTGTGCCACTCATGCGGGAGCTTTATGACACTGGTATATACTGCTCTAGCTCCGTCCTGCCCCAAAGTCCCATTTTGCCCAAGGAGTTTTGGAATGAACCTCCATTGAACAATCCAGGTGATTTCCAACAGTATGAACACACCCCACTCCTTGCCACAAGATGGAAAGATAACAAGCAGCTGGTATGCCTCTCCACAAATGCTGATGCAGGCCAGCCAGATGTGGTGTGGAGGAGATCTCCCACTAAGATTGGTGAGCTTTGCACCATTGAAAGGCCCCAGGCCTTTAAGTTGCTCCAGGACAACATGCGTGGTGTTGACATCTGTAACCAGCTGCTGACGTGCAACCAACTCGGTGGGCTGGTTCTTGACACCAATTGGCGGCGTCTCTTCTGGTTCCTTGTCAACTTGAGCATCATCAACTCTTTCATTGTCCTTCGAGAGACTCGCAAAGACAACCCACCCGGGTGGTTTCAGGGGGGTCACTTTTCCCAGGCCATCTACCGTAAACGTCTGGGGTACCAGCTGGCCAAGTGTGCCGAAAGATATGCTCGCCAGAACCAAGTCCATGATAGCATGCTTGAGCAACAGATTGTAAAAAAAGAAAAACTGGAGACTCAAGAAGGGGTCAGACATCGATTAGCCAAAATTACTCGTAGGACAAGGAGATGTAAAGTTTGCAACCTGAAAAACGAGCGTCATGAGAGTGTATATGGCTGCACAGCATGCCGTGTGAATCTGTGCAAGCGTTCTTGCTGCTTCTGGGACTACCATGGTTTCTCGCCTAATTTCCAAGGTTATACAGTTCAAATACTGACACTAAATATTAATCAATGTATTTCTGAATGTTTGTTCTCTATTCAGATGTTGCACAAAATTAAAGAATAGTTTTCAAAAAGCTTTTTAATTGGCATGCATTAAAGTGATAATGCATTGTATTTTTAACATGGAAGATAACCTAAACACATTGTTTACATTTATTGTCCTAGATTATTATAATTCATGTTAATTTTTTTTCCTGTACAGGTAATGCTAAAGTTGGATTCGTTGATTCTAAGAGGTACGTATCTTATAAAACAAAGGTGTTTTCTGAAATACTTTCTAAAACATTTAAAATAGCAACCTGCAATAGATAAATTGTCAAACCCTTGGAATTTGAAATGTAAATGTAATGTGCAAAGGCTTCTTTTTTTTTTTTTTTTTTTTTTTAATTTGCAAATTTTATGTTTCAACATTTTTCATGTTACACAGACCCTGGAAAGTGACGCACTATTTCCCTTCCAGGGAAGGCACGGAGCCTGGACTTAAATATAGAACTGAAATGTTGGAAAGAGGCCTGCAAAGATCTTCAGTGGACGTCAAAGCTTTTTCCCATAGTGCCGATGCTAGTCTGGATGAAGATGTGGACCAGGAAATGGCCCCTCTAGAAGATGAAGACACTGACTCGGTCTCTGAGACAACAGAAAGCGATGAGGACATGCCACATCAAACAGTGGCTGGACGTAAGGTAGAGGGAACGGTAACCAATACACTTTCACAACCTGTGAAAAACAGAGAGGAGACTCTGTCTATTCATCAGCGTCGAATACTACTCCTTGCACTGTGCTCTGGGATCCAGAAGGCAGCTAAAGAAATGGAAACCAAACCTCAGCTGATTAAGACTTGGCTTCAAGACAAAGAGGATCAATTAAATGAATGCAGCAGCAGGAGCTGTGGAGAGGCCGTTGATCGTCTAGTGGAGTGGGTTCTAACCCAACGGGAACAGCAGCGTCCTATCAGTGAGGCAAAACTGTTTGAAAAAGCTTCGGAGCTCCAAAGCCAAACCAATGAGAGCGGTTCTTTCCGTATTTCTTACGAGTGGGCCGTGAGCTTCATGATGCAGCACAAATTGGGCTTGGATACCTCTTTCACCGTACATCGGGAACTCCCTAATGCCATGGAGGAAAACTGTCGTCACTTCACAGAGTTTGTGCACAGTCAAATAAAGACAAACAGCATCCCACAGTGTGTCATTGGTGCTATGGACCAGCTTTCTGTTTTTGTGGACTTCAACATGCTGAATGAGAAAACCAGAATAAGCAGAGAGACCGCTTTTCAGTTTACTGGGTCTGGGAAGCCTTTTGTAAAGATTTACCTTGCAATGCTTGCAAACGGTACAATGCTACCTGCAGCTCTCTTCACAAGTCAGGCCGCAAGCATGCTGAGCAGAAGCCCACCAGACTCAATCCTACTTATGGCCAAAGAGGAAGGTTTCAGTGCAAAGGAAGAGCTAGAAGTTTGGGCCACCAAAGTGTGGAATCAGCATCTAGACTCGCAGAATGCGAACGAAGCCCTGCTGGTTATGGATAGCCATCATTGTCAAACATCTGAGAATGTCATATCCACAATCAGTAGCACCAAAGTCTTCCTCGCCACCGTTCCAGCTGGGTGTACAGGCCGACATCAACCTCTAGAGATGTGTGTACGCCCTGTGCTGCAAAGGTTACTTCTTGCTCGTTGGGCACAACAGCCTAGTGATGGTGCATCTGGGGTTAAGCCTGAAGACCTTGTGCAGCTTCTCTTATCTTGGTTGGAAGAGGCCATGTCTTGCTTCTCTGGTAATACTGAATTTATTCAGCACTCGTTTTGCTTGGCCCATGTGCTTCCTGATCGGGAAGCACATACAAATTTGCCTGGTAATCCGTTGGAGCTCTTCAATATGCTGTCAGAGACCACGCTTGGACCTGAAGTAGTAGATCTTGAGTCAGAAGAAGAAGAGCCAATGGACACACATACAGTAGACAAAGTGAGTCAGGTAACTGAGAAAATTGATCTGACACTGGACCAAGACGATACAGAAAATGAAGTCGAACAAATGAAGGATAAAGACGTAATGCCAATTGAGATAAAAAAGACAAAACAACAAAAGGAAAAAAATGATGAATGTGTGGAAATTGCAAGTGAGTCCACAGATTTCTCACATTCATCCCCTGAATCTGAGACCCCTTCACACAACTCTGAACAAGATAATTTCTCAGAATCCGGTCTGGATCCCAGCGCTTGCCAAACTGACTTGGCAAACAGGTGATATTTGATCTACTAAGAGACACTGTGAAGTTGAACAGAAGGATTTGGGCTCAGACATACCTATTTGGGCTGAATGTGACTGAGGATATTTAATTTACAACTTATTGTGTAGTGGAGTGAAAATGTAAAAACATTTGGAAATCTTTTTTTTTTTTTTTTTTTTTTTACACCCTAAATACTGTATAGATTTACAGATTAAACATTGCATGATTGACTTTTGCTAAGTTTTCTACTGTTCATCCATTTTGTTTATTCACTAGTATAAAACAATATATCTTCCACAGTTTTAGGCTTTTTTTGTCCATGGTCATATTATGTTTAGATTCTACATCTGCTTAAAGTTAATCAGTGTTTTTACATCTGCTTATGTTTCAGTCATTCTGAAGCTGTAATGAGAGCCTGATTAAGGCCCACAGAGGCAGACAATAAAAAAAAAAATTACACTTAAAAATGAAAAATCAAGCAAATACTATTTCAAATAGTACTAACTGAACTTGTTTAATTTAGTGATAATTTATTATAGCTCTTGCATTTGGATTGTCCATTACTGAACAATACAACTTTTGTTCCATAACTTTACAGAGTCTGTTAAAGTTGCAACACGATTACTTTATGTGATTGTACTAAAGTCCAGATTGCAGTGTTGGTTGGCAACAGACTTTTAAGTTCTTCCATTTTGGTTATTTATCTACTTACACACCGTATGAACCATGATACATGCTGAAGAGTCTTAGCATTGGTATTGCAGCAGCAGTGAATGGAGTGGGATCAGTGAATGTATATTCAGTATTACTTTCAGCATCTGAATTTACCGTAGCACCCACAGGATAGTGTAAATACACTCCAGGTGACATCCATTGACATTCAATTCAAAGATGTTCTGTAGCACTTTATTGGTGCCCTTCCATGTTTGTAAAGGTGCTTACTTTGATTTCATCTCTGTTTGCTGCAACAATTTTGTGTGTAATATACATATACTAAACAGTGAGACTTTATGTAAACATAGTCTGATTACGAAGGTAAGTGGGAGTTTGTATAACGGGGGTGTTTTTGGATGTGTTATTTTGATTAAACTGTAAAGAAGACTAATCAAAAATCGATAATTTAAGAGAAAAGGTGTTACGTGTGTGACTTGGCATTCTTTGACAATTTCTCATGAATAAACTTTAAATAAACTCAGTTTGTGCATAAAGCCCACTCTTTTTACCATGCTTCCCTGCTCATTTCTTTAAAAGTTTTTCACATTTTGTGGGTTACAGCACACATTTTCTACCCAATAGTTTTCAGATATATTGAAAATAAACTTTGAATTCAACATTTAAGGTAAATTTAACCATTCTGGGAAATGTAATGTTCACCCACTGTGGCCAATTAAATAACAGTTAAATTTATTGATTCAGAAAAAAAAACAAAAAAACATATGCTGTATGCATGTATGTGGTTTTTTTTGTTTTTTTTTCTCATGAAAATTTAGTGTATTTAAAAACTAATCCTGCTGTAGTTTAAATGCTTGGAAATTCAAATTACAGTTCTGCACCCTTACTACCTTAATTCAAATTCAGGAACTGATTTGGAATGAAAGAGTGTTGCGCGCAACCCTGAGCATTCATTAAAAAAACTAATCTCTAACACACTGACACATTTGTTTTCGGCCCTGGCAAACATTTATAGCAGCTGCAGATTTTCTCTTACCAATGTACTTTAACTGTGAGAAAGTTTGTTCAGTAGGGCAAAGAAGTAGGGGCTTTGTTTCCTGTTTGTGGGCTGATTTCCTGTGACCGAGGTGGCAAAGCGACATTTGATATTTTTATTCTTCAATTGAATATCTGGGTGTGGTTTTTCAGGATCATCTCCCAGTCCTAGCTGAAAGAGTTAATCCAACAGCGATATAAAATCTTTCTGCACGTCCGACGCGCTTTATTGGGTCAGTGAGTTTCTGCCTGTGCAAGCAGCAGCATGGGTAAGTTTCACTTCTAATGCACGTTTTGCAGCAGTGTTGATTACACTTTATTTCAAGCACTCGACATTTTAATCGTTATGTTTAAGACGCAATTGCTCCAGTTTGGAAGAAAGTATAGCTTCAGATTCTTTCAATTTTATAGGCCTAGGTTACCTGTCAAAATCATTAAGGTAGAATTCGTGCCATATTGTAGCTGCGTAGTGAACTAAATTTGCTTTTTAACATTTTTTTACCGAGGCATGTTGACTTTAAAGCGCCATGTAATCAAAATCGAAGTTTAATTAGTGGCTAAGGTCAGTGGTTGGATGGTGCTAACGTTTTTCAATGTCATTGCGTGATTTACAACAAACATACTTAGTTTTACTTTTCAGTATATATTAATCTCGTGCAATATCCTACATAAGTAATTGTTAATAATAAATAAGAAAAACCATATACATTTCGTGTATTTCTCATTGATTCCTCATTAGACTTCACAAGGAATTGACATTATTTAACACAGATCTTTAAAAAAGTATGTCAAACAAAAGTATGTGTGACGTAAAATAAAGTTTTACTGTATTTCCACAACACTTTTCATTCGGGGATGGTTGTTCAGTGAGGGGGCTGACCTTCACTTAACCCCAAAATATTTGTCTGGCTATCAAGGGAAGGATGTTGAACAATTCTTGGCAAGACA
Organism: Ctenopharyngodon idella; assembly: GCF_019924925.1. Classification (NCBI taxonomy): domain Eukaryota; kingdom Metazoa; phylum Chordata; class Actinopteri; order Cypriniformes; family Xenocyprididae; genus Ctenopharyngodon; species Ctenopharyngodon idella. The sequence goes on along the minus strand of NC_067235.1, from coordinate 18,131,500 downwards.
TGTTATCTCCTAGATTGTGACATGAGCCATCTGTTATAGTTGGTTTGTGTGTTTGTATGTGTATTTTATAAACATCTTCAGGGGCCAGTTTTTCAAAAAGTTTAATCTGGATCAGAATGATCTGTATTTGGAAATCCCATGTTTTTCTATCCAGGATCAGGGAATCCATCTTACGTTTGTGCTGATTTTTCAAAGCAAAATTGGATTTGATCACCCTGATCCAGATACACACTTTTTCAGATGACCAAATCTGGATTACTCATTCTCTACGGAGCCCCTGAAGCAGGGGTATCCAATCTTGCTCCTGGAGGGCCACCATCCTGCAGAGTTTAGCTCCAACCCCAATTAAACACCTGAACCAGCCACTCAAGGTCTAGTAGACATACAGTGGGTACGGAAAGTATTCAGACCCCCTTAAATTTTTCACTCTTTGTTATATTGCAGCCATTTGCTAAAATCAAGTTCATTTTTTTTTCCTCATTAATGTACACACAGCACCCCATATTGACAGAAAAACACAGAATTGTTGACATTTTTGCAGATTTATTAAAAAAGAAAAACTAAAATATCACATGGTCCTAAGTATTCAGACCCTTTGATGTAACACTCATATATTTAACTCAGGTGCTGTCCATTTCTTCTGATCATCCTTGAGATAGTTCTATACCTTCATTTGAGTCCAGCTGTGTTTGATTATACTGATTGGACTTGATTAGGAAAGCCACACACTTGTCTATATAAGACCTTACAGCTCACAGTGCATGTCAGAGCAAATGAGAATCATGAAGTCAAAGGAACTGCCTGAAGAGCTCAGAGACAGAATTGTGGCAAGGCACAGATCTGGCCAAGGTTACAAAAAAAATTCTGCTGCACTTAATGTTCCTAAGAGCACAGTGGCCTCCATAATCCTTAAATGGAAGACGTTTGGGACGACCAGAACCCTTCCTAGAGCTGGCCGTCCGGCCAAACTGAGCTATCGGGGGAGAAGAGCCTTGGTGAGAGAGGTAAAGAAGAAACCAAAGATCACTGTGGCTGAGCTCCAGAGATGCAGTCAGGAGATGGGAGAAAGTTGTAGAAAGTCAACCATCACTGCAGCCCTCCACCAGTCGGGGCTTTATGGCAGAGTGGCCCGACGGAAGCCTCTCCTCAGTGCAAGACACATGTAAAAACACCTGAAGGACTCCAAGATGGTGAGAAATAAGATTCTCTGGTCTGATGAGACCAAGATAGAACTTCTTTACCTTAATTCTAAGTGGTATGTGTGGAGAAAACCAGGCACTGCTCATCACCTGTCCAATACAGTCCCAACAGTGAAGCATGGTGGTGGCAGCATCATGCTGTGGGGGTGTTTTTCAGCTGCAGGGACAGGACGACTGGTTGCAATCGAGGGAAAGATGAATGTGGCCAAGTACAGGGATATCCTGGACAAAAACCTTTTCCAGAGTGCTCAGGACCTCAGACTGGGCCGAAGGTTTACCTTCCAACAAGACAATGACCCTAAGCACACAGCTAAAATAAAGAAGGAGTGGCTTCACAACAACTCCGTGACTGTTCTTGAATGGCCTAGCCAGAGCCCTGACTTAAACCTAATTGAGCATCTCTGGAGAGACCTAAAAATGGCTGTCCACCAACATTTACCATCCAACCTGACAGAACTGGAGAGGATCCCCAAATCCAGGTGTGAAAAACTTGTTGCATCTTTCCCAAAAAGACTCATTGCTTTATTAGATCAAAAGGGTGCTTCTACTAAATACTAAGCGAAGGGTCTGAATACTTAGGACCATGTGATATTTCAGTTTTTCTTTTTTAATAAATCTGCAAAAATGTCAACAATTCTGTGTTTTTCTGTCAATATGGGGTGCTGTGTGTACATTAATGAGGGAAAAAAATGAATTTAAATGATTTGAGCAAATGGCTGCAATATAACAAAGAGTGAAAAATTTAAGGGGGTCTGAATACTTTCCGTACCCACTGTACTAGAAACTTCCAGTCCGGTGTATTGAGGCAAGGTGGGGAAAAACTCTGCAGGAAAAACTCCAGGACGGAGTTTGGACACCCCTGCCCTAAAGAGACATGGTCATAAAAAGAATATGGTTGAAGAAGATGGTTGGGGAAAAAACATTTCAATGAAAAAGTTCTCAATGAAAAAGTCTCAGAAAAGTTCCACGTTGCGTTTACCCGAGAATTTTTCTTTTTACCAGTTTTAAAGTTTTGTTACACATTTGTTCCACCCTTCTGATGGGATCAGTATAATCCAGATTTTTTGGTTCAAAGGAATCCCAATCTTACTAAAAAGTGTTGAACAACACAAACTGATGATTTTGTCCAGATCAAAATCAAGATTGAATTTGAGATCTAATCTGATTTCAGAATCCTTTTTTCCTCTTGAACAACCCATTTTCAAGATTTGATCCAATCCGATAGCCTAAATCTGATCAGATTACATTTGAACGACTGGCCCCAGGGCAGTAAAATGTATTATCTAGTTAATATCTTAATAGTTCACTTGGCGAGGCATCATTTATGCCTTTTAAGAATGAACAGTAACTTGGGACTCACACTCATGATGGTGCACTATGTAGGCAAATAGATAATCACAAATCCCACTTTGAAGTAACATACAAAACAAATAGGCCACTTTCATGCTTTCATTCAGTCTTTCAGATTTTTATTACAGATGAAATGCAATAACAAGCAAAACTGGGTTTATGATTGGATACTTCACAGATTGCATTGAGTCTGTGTAACTGCATGAGTCTTAAATTTTTTTTATAATTTGAGTGTAACTCAGATTGAGATATTTGAGATCTGATATTTGATGTCTGCTTAAAGCTTCAACCTGTTCAGGATGTGGACCAGGATATAAAACCCCTCTGGATGCTATGAAAGGTAAGTTGCTTTAAAGCATAAGACAACATATTGTGCTAATTAATAAGTTTGTAGAATATATTAACATGAGTTAGAATTTCATAGTTGCAAGTCACTATGAGGTAGTGGTGACCTTTGCACTAGAGATTGACTGTCAACATTTGATCTAGCAGCTTCTCCTCCCTACCACCAGAGGTCCCCCTTACATGTAGATTGGCATTGTACTGCATTGTTTGGTTTGCTTTCTGCTTTACCTCATGTTGTCAAGTTGCATTTAGTGTAGTGAGCCAGCCAGGGTCCTTACCAGTGCCCAAATCGTGTGTGCACTATCCTGGTTCAGACATAGGGAGCTGATTGAGACGCACCCTGTCTTTTTTGATTTTGCTTCTGAATTTGCCTACTTCAAATTTAATAAAATCCCTCACCATAAATAAAAAACTTTCCTCAAGTCACTGTTCCAAATAAAAGTTACTCTGAATAAAAAGTTTGTAGTTAAACTACAAAATGGATTTTTTTGTTTGTTTTTTTTTTTTTTGCATTTAATAAAAGTAAATTTCTAAATTTCGAAAATGCTTTTAAGCTGATAAAATGCATTGTGTTGGTTAAATTATCACAGGTTATTATAAATTATTATGTGCATTAAATTATAATACATTTTTAATATATAAATGTGATTGATCTAACGTGAATGAGAAACCAGTAGACATTTTGTCTTTGCAAAATTTAGTTTTTAATACAGGTTTTTTTTATATTTAAAATAAAATCTGTGTTCGACTTGCTATATGCACACATAAAAATGCATATATGCATATAAAAAAAACACCATAATCATATTAATTTTAAAAATTTTATTTTGATTTGTGTATTTAAGCTTGCAAAACATGTAATAGCAGATTTTTAGAGCACTTATAGGAAACAAAGATCAATAAATATTAAAACTCTAAACTTAAACATAAATTCTTCCAACAGGTCCTCGAGAAGAGATAGTCTACCTGCCATGCATTTATCGCAACACAGACATCCAGAAACCCGACTATCTTGCAACTGTTGATATCAATCCACAATCTCCCAATTTTTGCAAGGTAAAAGCAAATATGATTCAAAACTAAAACTGTTTTGGATTAAAATGTGGCAGCAACACATTTATTTTAATTATTTCTTAGTATAACTGTTACTTTAGTAACATTTTCTCCATTTTGTGATGGTCTAGGTGATTCACAGGTTGCCCATGCCCAATCTGAAGGATGAATTGCATCATTCTGGTTGGAATGCCTGTAGCAGTTGTTATGATGATCCCTCCAAAAGGCGCAATCGTCTCATTCTGCCTTCCCTGATCTCCTCCCGTATCTATGTCGTTGATGTAGGGACGGATCCTCGGGCCCCACGGCTTCACAAGGTTCACAAGAGTCTCTCTTTATAGGAATACACATATTTGACGGTGTTAACTTTGTGGGTAAACATCTGGGTTAGTAATTTGAGGGAGTAAAATTTAAGAACTGGAGAGTTACTTAAATGACTTTTTCACTTTTGTGCCCCTAAACGAGGCTGTTCTTACTTCTATGCATACACTTGCAATTTTTATCTTTTACTGCTTGCTACTTCATACTTCAAGTTTGGTAAACTCAGACCAGCAAATTTGTATCATGAAAAGATGTTTGACCAAAGGGCATCACAATCTAAAAGATGAACCACTTGGGTGAACATCAAACAAAACTTTTTAATGATTTCATATCATCTTGATTTAAAAGCTCTATTAAAGTGCCCCTATTATGGATTTTTGAAAATTACCATTCATGTAGTGTGTAACATAGCTCTAAGTGAATGAAAACATCCTGCAAAGTTTTAAATCTGAAAGTGCACCGTATATAAAGTTATTGTCTCTCAAAAGTAAGAGTCGACTCAGAGTCAATTAAACGAGTCATTTGTAAACTGAAGCCAACGAAACATTAGCATATTGCCTGTGCACTTATTGCGCGCACAGACGGCAGGGAAAATTAATTTTTTCAACAATACCACAGCAGTACAATCTTTTGGGTTCCCGTCATTTTACTGAGGACTGCTTCTCAAACCTTGGGGAGTTTAACGCAGGATTCACAAAACGCTTGGTCTTAAAATATGGATCAATGCCCAGTTTATTTGGACCAGCTTGCTCCTCTGAATCTCAACCTGTAAGTATGATTAATAAATGATGTTTATATTTTCTAGCGATCGTTCAAAATTCGTAGTTTTGTATGCTTTTTTGTGTAACATACACCAGTCTGTCTCCTGCTAACCGGCTAACTCATGTTTCTGTAGTTCTGCTATTCAGATGTGGGTCCAATATTGTCTAAAAGTGTGTCGATTAATGCAGCTTGTCTGTCTTATTACTTGAAGTAATGATGACTTTTGTTTACAAAGTCTAATGCATTATTAGCTATTCACATTTGTACTCGGCTAACGTGGGAGTTTACAACATACAAAACAAACTTTTTTTTTTTCCTCTGCATTTTTATTATTACAGTAGAGTGGAGCTCTATCTGTATTGTAATAGGATGTTAAGATGCTAGTCTGCGCTAACTAGTTGAAGTATTCTCTCTGTAAATGGTAAACACTCATTGTAATGTCAAACAATGATATAGCCAATTTCTTTGTTAATAGTTATGACGAAAAAGTCTGTGTACACATCTGGCCTAAATGATTGTCTTATGTTAGAGGTTTCAGCTTCGCTTGGCATTCTGATACAGTTCCCACAGGTGCACCTACATAAAGTATAACAGTGATGCTGCTATCACGTCTTATAAATAACGCAAACTAAGGTGACACTTACCATATAGAGCCGTCCTACTCCAGTCGTGATTGCGAATCAGTTTCTAGTTGATCGACTACTTCAGACGTTTCATCGTCGGACTTGGGCTCGAATTGATACGGTAAAATCGATGCTATCGTTCTGTCCATACATTCTATACAATGTCTTGTGAATTGATAGCTGTCGTTCAATTATAGCAATGGGTGGGTAGACCCATCACAAAGGATTGGGCCATCTGACCAATCAGAGCAGTGTAGGCTCACAGAAAGGAGGGGTTTAGAGAGACTGATTCATTGAACTGCTTCAAACGAATCGTTTACCAATCTTTGGTGAACTGAGGTGAAATTAAATGTATATTTTGAGAAAACGAAAGTGTTTTTTGCCCTTCCATGCATGTAAACCTGTTGTAGGAGACTCCCAAAACAATATTAGGAACCTTTAAAAATGGCATAATAGGGGCACTTTAAAGGAATAGTTCACCCAAAAATGAAAATTATCCCATAATTTACTCACCCTCAAGCCATCCTAGGTGTATATGACTTCTTTCTTTTAGCCGAACACATAATATCCTGGCTCTTCCCAGCTTTGTAATGGCATTGAATAGTGCCTGAGTTTTTGAAGCTCCAAAAAGTGAATCCATCCATCATAAAAGTAATCCATACGACTCTGGGTTAATAAATGCCTTCTCTATCGAGCTCTATCGAATAAATAAGCTCTATCGACAGCATCTGTTTACCCTCCAAACTTCAGTTAAAAAGAAAGTAAAGAGAGTGCATTTTAACAGTTTGATTTTATTTTAAAAGTCCAGAGGCATGACATTATGTCCTGTTGCCCATATTAATTGGGGTCCAAAGTAATTTTGTTTAACGTCTACAACATAATGCTTAACATCAAGTGTGACTGCACCTTAATACAAGACTGTTGGCTCTGAGAAGGTTTTGCTCTTGCCAAACCGGTGAATTCTTTCCATCTCTGTCCTCCTCCAGATGGTCGAGCCCACAGATCTGTTCTGGAAATGCGGCCTTGCCAACCCCCACACTTCTCACTGCTTAGGCAGTGGCCAAATCATGATCAGTGCCATGGGTGATCCCTCTGGCAATGGCAAGGGTAAGATGCTGTGTTTAACTCAATTTACAATACAAAGTAGGCTTACTTTTTGTTTGTGTTCATTGTAAGGTGGTTTTGTGTTGCTGGATGGTGAGACTTTTGAAGTCATTGGCAACTGGGAGCAGCCAGGTGAAGCAGCACCGTTTGGTTATGACTTCTGGTACCAGCCTCGCCACAATGTCATGATCAGCACCGAGTGGGGAGCACCCAAAGCTTTGGGAAATGGCTTTAACCCTGCAGATGTAAAAGCAGGTATGTGCATGTTCAAGAGTATGTGTGATGCATTGTAGCCGACTGGCAGTGATGATTGGATCTGTTTGCAGGTCACTATGGGCAGCGCCTCCATGTGTGGGACTGGACCACACACAAACGGATTCAGACTCTGGATCTGGGGGAAGAGGGTGCTATTCCTCTAGAGATCCGATTCCTGCATGACCCTGCTGCGGCTGAAGGATTCGTAGGCTGTGCGCTTCAGAGCACCGTCTACCGTTTCTACAAGACTCCGGCAAGAACATAAAAAAAGCCCTTTCACTGTTTACTGTTCCTCTTTTCTAGTCTTTTTATAAAGGCCTATATAGACTTTTCAACATGAACGCTGAAGGCTTTCTTTTTTTTTTTTTTTTTTTCAGTTTTTAGGCAGTTAATGTTTTTAGCTTCAAATTCTGTTTCACAGAAAGGGGACTGGGCTGCAGAGAAGGTCATCAAAGTTCCTAGTAAAAAAGTGGAAGGTTGGGCTCTTCCTGAAATGCCAGGTGAGTGCTTTTAGAAATATACTATAGTATAGTTTTTTGCGTAGTTTTTATTTATTATTAATGAATAAATAACACTTATGTGCACAATGTGATGTTCAAAAAGAAACAACAGAACAGGGAGAGAGAGAAAAAAAGAACAAAAATATGCTCTAGTAGATCAATAACCCCCAAATATAATGATCCCATTGCAAAGGACCCCCTTTCTGGCTATATATTTTTGTGTATAAAGAACCATTTATACTCTGTGAAAAAATATTAAGTGTGATATTATACACATAACATACTAAAGTCTAAAGAAATTATTAAAATATTGTGTTTTTTTTCTTCATATTATTAATGTGATGTATGATTTATCAACATTTATATCTGACTGTTAAAAACTAGGGCTGTCAAAATAGTTATGATTATAGTTATTCATTTATTACTATTTTTACTATTTTACTATTTTTAACTAGTTTTTAAAAGGATGATACTGTAATATGAAATTTAGCAAATGTTTTAAAAAAAATTCTTGTATTAAACATTGATATCTAACAGATATTTAACATTAGTAAAATGTTTGAATTTTTTTTTTTTTTTTCTCTTTCACTCTGAAGTTTTTCCTAGACCCCAGTTTAACAATCTGCTGTAATGGAAAAATATTAAAATATTAAAATATTGTCTGGAGAATATTAATTTGTGTATATTTTTTCTGTATATTTTTAGTGTAATGTAGGATATATAAACCTTTTTTTTTTTTTTTTTAAACTGACTTACTTTTTTTTATATTTTATGGGATTTTATATATTTTATGGGATTAAGTTTTTTGAAAATAAATTTACTAAATTTCATTGCAATGTTTAAATTTTGTATTAAACATTTAATATATGAAAATACATTTAGTAAAGCTTTGTTTTTTTCCCCTTTTGTATTTTTTCTAGTCCCCGGTGTGACAATGTGCTATAATGGCAAAAAGTTAAAAATATAAGACACCGTTACTCGTGGATTTTTTTTTTTTTTTTTTTTTTTTTTGCCATAGGTCTCATTACAGACATCTTGATCTCACTGGATGATCGCTTCCTCTACTTCAGTAACTGGCTGCATGGAGACATTCGACAGTATGATGTCACTGACAGGAGGAATCCACGTATGGTTGGTCAGGTAAGACAACTTCGATTCTCAGGATCAAGACACATTTGTGTACATTTTATAGAATCATGTGAACAACGAAATGAAGTGTCAAAACAGCAGAACTTGCATTTTTAATTCATGAAATGCATTTTTAAGGTCTTCCTTGGAGGCAGTATTTTGAAAGATGGACCAGTGAAAGTTTTGGAGGACAAAGAACTGGACAGCCAGCCAACCCCACGGATAATAAAGGTACCTTTTTATTTCATGTGAGCTCTGTGTACACATTTGAGTTAGCCATTTATGGAGAGGAAAACAGCCTAAAGCTGTTGGCAACTAACTAATTGACAGATGACCTAGCTTATTGTCCTCCAAATCATTAGGTCATACAGAGCTAAACAGAGCAATTAGAGCACATCATTTGCTGGAGGTTAAAATGTTCTTTTCCTCATCAGGGAAAGCGGGTGCAGGGAGGCCCCCAGATGCTGCAGCTGAGCTTGGATGGAAAACGACTCTATGTCACCACTTCTTTATACAGTGCCTGGGACAAGCAGTTCTACCCTGACCTTGTCAAGTGAGACAAAAAATCTTTATTAGAAATGTTATTTGAGTATTTTGTGTAAAGTATAAGTATGAAAGCCTGTTTTTGTCACAGAATAAAAACATAAAAAAGGTAATTGCAAATTTTTCTCGCAATTCTGACTCACAATTCTAACTTTATAACTCACAATTGTGAGTTTACATTACACAATTCAAACTTTATAACTCAATTGCAAGTTTATATTTGAAAGATCTGAAAAAAATCAGAATTGCGAGTTATAAAGTCCGAATTTTGACTTAATTTCTCAGAATTATGAGATAAAAAGTTGCAATTACTTGAATTTTTATTATTCTGTGGCAGAAACAAGCTTCCATAGTATAGGTCAAGTGTTATAGTCGGTCTAAAATGTTTCAGAAATTACCTCTGATTTATTATGCTGCAACATGCCTCTTATTCACTTTAGGGAAGGGTCAGTCATGATGCAGATTGACGTGGACACAGATAAAGGTGGCCTGAAGCTCAATGAGAATTTCCTTGTGGATTTCGGAGCAGAGCCAGAAGGTCCTGCACTTGCTCATGAGCTCAGATATCCTGGTGGAGACTGCACTTCTGATATCTGGCTTTGAAATTAGGGCCAAGCCATCGTGTTCCAAGGAGCAGAATTATTATTCCCATATTCTCACAATTGAGTGCAGATATATCATCATTATGATCATGTTTAGCCTATGTATGTACCAAATCCTTAATCATATTATGTGTCTATTAACGATTCCAAGACTGAATTATGTTGTGAATCACATCTCAACTACAAAAACTAAATTTCATTGTCTTTGTACCCTTTCTACTATTTAAAAAAAAAAAATACATATTATGTATCCCAGTGAACTCAAAGGCTTTGTCATTTGTTGTTGTAATGGCTTTCCAAATCATTAGAATTGCAAAGCAGATTTTAAACACATGATGCAAGTGCACACAGAGAGTACACGCTCACCACATATTTTGAAGTATCCTGTTTCAAAAAATGTTCTAACATAAAGCAGTCAATTATGTTGTATTTTGGTTTTCAGTGCTTAGAAACAAAATATGGACATGTAACAACTGTAATAGCGTGTATATTTTTACATATTATTTTAAGGCGTATCATCAAGCTGCAGAAAAAGAGAACAAATGCAACTTTTTTTTTAACAACGCAAACAATTTTCAAGGAGTTTAGTTTAGTTTATTTCCATTCATAATATACAAGTATGAAAAGTTATCTGCCCAAATCTGCTGATAAGGACAATGATTAAAGACAAATACAACAATAAATAGGAGAAATAGGTAAAATGGTTAGTAATAAATGTAATAAGCATCAAATGAAAGATCATCCACTGACAAAACCAGATGAAATCTGCTGTAATGATTGTTCTAGTGAAAATGTATTTATATTTTACTTTATATATATATATATATATTGTTTATTCTTATAATAAACGCTGAGCAAAACGTTTTTACTCTTTTAAAAATGCATTAACATCCTATGAAAAAAAAGATTAAGCATGTAAAATATTTATCACACTCTTTACCTGTGACTCAAAGCCTAGAGAGCTTCCTATCTAGATAACGTGTGGGAATTGTGTATACGGCCGAGAATGTAGTCTTGTGTTTTGAGACACAGGATGTAAGTGTGTATGCTGGAATCAGGCAGTTGATGTGGGCAGCCCCTGCGTGTGTCATCTCGCCACTCACTTTCTTAGCGAACAACACCGGCTATTCAGCAACAGGAGAAGCGCACCTCCCAAATGGGGCAGTTAAAACACAGATAAACCGATTATTTAAACCCTCACCCGGATTATTTTGAGGTAAGTCATAGGAATTCATGTTCCCCTGGGTCGGTTCAAAAGTAGAAGAACGTTATAAAGTAGAGACGTTGCGTTAGCTGCTTGGCTAAGTGTAGCATCCGTTTGTGTTTTTATGAGGCTTATCCTTTCAGGCCATAGTAACAGTTGAACAATGTAATAATGTAATTATTAAGTTATACTCTACTTCAGCACACTTACTGTTACACTGTTTTTCATTAAAAATGAGTTTGAGCCATGCAAGAGAGAAAAGTAGTCGACGTGTCTCGTAAAGGTCTCAGCTAAACAGGCTCAGATGCTAACTTGAGTGCAAAAGTCATCTGACTGATAGACTGCTTACTTTTTAACATCTGAAGTAAGACAAAACAGGTAATATTATGATTATAAATCGTAAATATGGGCGTTATTACGACGTTTGGCACCCATAACTGCACATATTTAGCTTGATGTGCTTGTACTCCCATTTGTATTTAGACTTTTAACTACGAAAGGAAATTACATTGAGAATGTTTGTATGGCAAGTTGATTAACTAGTTCTCCATTATAATTTTAGTTTATGTAGATCTTTATGTCCTGATCGAGCCAACTGATGCATCACATCTGTCCAAATTATAGCCTTTATTGACCTGGCTTTAAGTTTGTTGATTTTGTTCCAGTGTGTTTGACCTGAAGAATATTAGATTTCATGGTTTATTTATGCTGTTGACAGTCTTGTAATCTAGTTACTCAAGGGTTTCATCAAATAGTTTGATAATGATGGCTTCGGATTGTGGAAAGTGTTGTGGGTGTTGGCAGAAGGAGACTCTTGAGATTGATCATTCATGATCTACATGTTTTGTGTTCCTCTAGATCACTGTTTCACTCTGTCCTGCTCTCACATTTCAGGGCAAAGGCTGATTGAATTTACTCTTTCCATTGCAATCTGAGAGGTTTAGTTAAAGGTTTTGATACCGAACAATAGAAATAAACCTGTGCTTGTGGTGAATCAGTATTGCAACTCTTATTGTTATCACTTTAAGCTTGTTGTTTTTGATTGTGCAGGATTTAACTTGGAGAAAGAACTGGCAAGCTAGAACAACACACAAACTGTCAGTTAAGAGTAAACTATCCACCAGAGTTGGATTCAGCATGTGATATGTGAGAGGAGAGCTGGCATCTTAGCCAAAGCTGACTCAGTCTCCACCAGTTGACATGTGCTTTAATCTCATTACTTTCAGAATCAGTTTTCATTTGTTCTGTTGTAGTTTCTGCTCTTACATTTCAGTGATCTAAGAACAGCTACTTTTGCTTATGCTAATTTCTCTTCCATCTAGCTAAACTGATCAGCCTAAATCATCTGAATTTCCATTGTTAACTTGAGGACTTTCCATCACTACCACTAACAACATGAAAGTAGAACCAGGGGTATAGCTTCATGACCTTTTCTGGTGAACTGCATCTTTCTGACAGAATGATGTGTTTTAAAGTTCAGCGGGTTTTTTTTTTAATGTAGCAGCTTTGTGGAATCTGAGACTGATGCTTTACTTTATCTGATATTGGCCTGCTGGTAATGGTAAGGTAATCTGCTGGAGGCGGATTATGGCGCTGTCCTGCGTAGCTGTGGATCAGTGGGACGCCGTGACACTGAGGAAGTGGCTTTTAGTAAAGCCTGTTCCTCTGAGTTATTGTCAGTTTTATATTTGAATGGCTGTTTATGGGATTTGTGGTCTCATATTGGTCAAAACTTCAGTTTTAGCAACAGTCCATCATGGAAGTTCTTGCTGTTCTCAGATCTCTGACTTTATATGTAAGTTGATATTTTAAACGTAAAAAGAAACTGAACCGACCCCTTTTACTGTCTGTTTATACTGTTTATAATTGTATCTGCTCTTATTGTGCATAATTCACCAGTGTTATTCTAAAGGGGGAAAAAAAAAGATTTTGTTTCAGTAAAATGTACTCTACCGTCCAAAAGTATGGGGTCAGAAAGATTTTAAAGTGTTTTTGAAAGAACCCTCTTATGCTCACCAAGGCTGCATTTATTTGATAAAAAATACAGTAAAACGGTAATATTGTAAAATGTTGTTACTATTAAAATAAGCTATTTTAAGTGTAATTTATTCCTGTAATGGCAAGGTTGAATTTTCAGCATCATTACTCTAGTCTTCAGTGTCACATGATCCTTCAGAATTCTAATTCTAAAATACTTGTTTCTTATTATTCACTGTTGATAATAATAGTTGTGCTGCTTCATATTTTTTGTGGAAACCATGATACATTTTTTTTTTTTTTTTCAGGATTCTTTTGTTGAAAAGAAAGCTTAAAAGAACAGCATTTATTTGAAATAGAAATCTGTTATATGTTATGTTACAAATGTGTTTACTGTCCCTTTTCATCAATTTAATGCATCTTTGCTGAATAAAAGAATTCATTTCTTAAAGGGGACCTATAATGCCCCTTTTCACAAGATGTAATATAAGTCTTCGGTGTCCCCAGAATGTGTCTGTGAAGCTTTAGCTCAAAATACCCCTCAGATAATTTATTGTAGCTTGTCAAATTTGCCCCCTATGTGGGTGTGATTTAAATGCAAATGAGCTGCTGTTCCCGGCCGCTTTCCAAAAGAGGGCGGAGATTTAACAACTCGCACTTCAGTTGATAAACAACAACAAAGCTGGAGAATCTCACGCAGCCAAAATGACGATTGTCAGTAGCGGAGTTCAACTTTACTTTGTTCAAACGGGAGTCGGGCACTGATGGAGAGACTCGGGAAGAAGTTACAACTTTTAGAATGCAGTTGAATGTTTTTGAATGGTTATTGGATAAATTTATGGAGTTGTTTTGGAGTTGATTCAACTCATCAACTAGCATGTGCCGTCATGTTAATCTTTTGTGCAAATCCAGCTTTGAACTGACCCTCGTTTGTGAAGCAGTCCGGCGTAAAATGACGGCATGGCAACAACACTCTACTACAGCAACTCTTCCTCTTCTCTAAAGCAGCCCAACATGGCCTCACCTCCTTTGCTGCATGTACCTGGGGGCAGCGTTTATGTACATTTTGGGGTTTGTGATGTCCCTACCAGCCGTTTGTTGTAGTCCTTAAAAAGCAATTTCTGTAAAAGAAAATATCTCCCTTTGCATTGAACTTTGAGAGTTGTAACTTTGCAGATGATGTTTATGCTCTAACAGCAACATTGCACATTAACTAAAGTTAAAAAAGTGAAATCATAATCAAGGACCCCTTTAAAAAACAAAAAAAAACATACTGACCCCTTTTGAAATGGTAGTGTAGGTAATATCTTTTTCCGACTATGTAATCACTTTTCTGCTGACATAACTAAGGGACAAATGGAGTCTGGGAAAATAGTAATCAATATATGATAACAACATTTCACATGATCCAATCAAGTCTTAATGAATAAGATCATATCCCATCCCACATTATTTCACTCATAAACAGCAGTTTAAATGCATTGAACGTCATCATGTTTTCTGCTTTGTCAAGCTTGCTGATTGTGTGCCTCTCTGTGTTTTGCAGTGGCCATGGGTGACACAGAGCTGGAGCTCTCTCCCGCTCGGCTTGAGGAGCTACAGAAGAGCCCATCCACCTCCTCAACCTCCACTACCTCCTCGCTGTCCCTGCCCTCGTCTCCCTCTTCTGGCCCTCGTCCCCTCACCAGCTCAAGCCCGAGCACCAGCGAAGGCCTGCCCACCTCCAGCCCTACTCTAGATGTCATATCAGAGGGAGTGGGTGAACTCAGCCTGGTCATTGATACCGAGGTGGCTAAAAAAGCCTGCCAGGAGGTGCTTCAAAAGGTGAAGTTCCTGAAGGTTGATGGAGATGTATCTTCAGCCACTTCAGAGCCCGTTTTGGTGAACGGTACATCGCACCCTGAGTCCACTGATGGAGGAAAACCTCCCAAGATCACCACAGAGGAAGCAGAGCCTGTGAAGAGCGTGCGGCGGCGTCAGAAGAACAACTCCTCCAAGCAGTCCTGGCTCCTGCGTCTCTTCGAGTCCAAGCTGTTTGACATCTCCATGGCCATCTCCTATCTTTACAATTCCAAGGAGCCCGGTGTGCAAGCCTACATCGGCAATCGGCTCTTCAGCTTCCGGAACGAAGACGTAGACTTCTACTTGCCCCAGTTGCTCAATATGTACATCCACATGGACGAGGATGTGGGCGATGCCATTAAGCCCTATGTGGTGCACCGCTGCCGGCAGAGCATAAATTTCTCCCTGCAGTGCGCCTGGCTGCTGGGGGCCTACTCCTCTGACATGCACATCTCCACGCAGCGCTACTCCCGTGGCACCAAACTGCGCAAACTCATCCTGTCAGATGAGCTCAAGCCCTCCAGCCAGCGCATCCGCAGGGAGGTGCCGCAGCCTCCCCCTTCCTGCCCCCCACCCCTCCATCACGGTCAGAGCATGAGCGAACACAGCCTCTCACCCTCCAAACGCACCCACCAACGCTCCAAATCTGATGCCACGGTCAGCATCAGCCTCAGCAGCAACCTGAAGAGAACCGCCAGCAACCCCAAAGTAGAGGCCAGCCAGGATGAGGTGAGACACCTGTGATGTCACATGCTTGCTTACCTAGTTAGTTACAAGTAAGCTGATTTTAGTTGATCAGTGTCTGGCCGTCGCTTCCACCTCCCACAGATGTTGTTTCTCAGCTGTTACATGCAAATGAGGAAGGCAAACAGCTCAGATTTGTGTGGTTTCTATGGCTGCGCTGGAAAAGGCGTGTCGATGTGCCACATGATGTGAAGCTAACACTCACACACTCACGAGCTCTGAAAATAAAATAGAATTTCATGTAGTTACTTTAATGACAGATGGATGAGCTACTATTTTAAACACAATGTGAGCTTTCTTCTTAGGCAGCACCCTAACTTAAATGGAACCTAAAAAGTAACCGATTTGGCACAATCTTCTTAGGTAACAACTTAGACAATTAACACTCTTTTTATGTAAAAGCATGGGAGAGTCAACTTACAATGGATTCTGATAGACTTTTATGTTAGCATGTTGCCAAGTTAATATTGACATCTAATAAGCATAATACAGATTTTTTTTTTTTTTTTTAATAGAAAAAAAATCCGTCTTTTAACATATCTTTTCCATATTGAGTGAAATATTGTCAATGTTCCTCTTGATATTTTATATGATTTTTGGATCAACTTCACTGACTTCTGATGGTGACTTACAATTTGGCCAAAACAAGTTATCGTAGAAGGCAGCCTTTTCAGAACAGACTTGGTGTTGGGATTATGCCTATAATGCCTTAAAGTTGGCATGAAATGAAAATTCTCTATTTCTAAATGCATGTGAATATGTTTAATTTTTAATCAAAATGTCATAACTTGATCTTCTGGTGAAACAACAGACTTTGACAATCATTTATTCTGCTTAATCCATGCCCCTTTCTTACAATCAACTGCAAGCTCACATTCAGAGCTGCTTTCATCCAATCAACAACCGATGGATTAAAACAAGTCCCCACCCTAATTTTTTTTATTTTTCGATTATCCTTTTTACTCGGATGTACGTCACAATATTGAAGAAAAGATCTGTCACTATTTCCATTTAATCAATGGAATTTAAACCATTTTAAAATGCTGTTTACTAGGTTGGTAGCTCACTAGGTTTTAGAACAGAGCTGTGTCGACTTGCTTACTGTGTTTGAGTTGGTCTGCCACGTGGCAGCTATGACTATAAATTTTTCAGTGCTAATCCCAGTGAAGGCAGAAGCCAACAGGGGGATGAATAGATTTTTGTTTTTGCTCTCAGAAAATAATTAACTACCACTGCTGGCTGATTTCCAGAAAAATCTTGACATCTCTGCAGCTCTTCTGTTAAGACAACCCCTCTCTCTTTGTGTTAATTTGCACAGTCATGATAAAAGTCCTCGGGGCTAAATGTCATGCCACTAACAAATCACGTTTCATGCTGTTAATAAGTGGCACGTTACAAATCGCAGCTCCAGGATTAGATCTGAGATCAGTGTGGCAGGCAGATCAGATCCTGTTCGTACCACATGCATTGGATTATTCTTTTATCATGAGAGATTCCCAGGTGGCCTACAGTAAATTTTAATGATAGATAGGCCTATACATACATTTGCTGTAACACAGTATTTACTCAAAGCATGTGAAAATGTCTTTATTGACAGCTGTAGGTACTAGCTGCTTTTGGAACTGCTAGACAAGTGAAGAACTGTTAATTGACTTAAAGGATTAGTTCACTTTCCAATTAAAATTTCATGATAATTTACTCACCCCCATGTCATCAAAGATATTTATGTATTTCTTTCTTCAGTCGAAAAGAAATGAAGGTTTTTGAGGAAAACGTTCCAGGACTTTTCTCCATATAGTGGACTTCAATGGCCTCCAAACGGTTGAAGGTCAAAATTACAGTTTCAGTGGAGCTTCAAAGGGCTTTAAACGATACCAGACAAGGAATAAGGGTCTTATCTAGCGAAACGATCGGCCATTTTCTAAAAGAAATTGAAATGTATGTTTTTTCCGTAAGTAGAATAGGGAAGGCGTAGGACATACAGCGATCGTCCTAAGGCGATCATTTGTTTATATAAAGTATATACATTTAATTTTTTTTTAGAAAATGACCGATCGTTTCTCTAGATAAGACCCTTATTCCTCGTCTGGTATTGTTTAAAGCCCTTTGAAGCTCCACTGAAACTGTAATTTTTACCTTCAACCGTTTGGAGACCACTGATTTCCACTATATGGAGAAAAATCCTGGAATGTTTTCCTCCAAAAACCTTCATTTCTTTTCGACTGAAGAAAGAAGGACATGGACATCTTAGATGACATGGGGGTGAATAAATTATCAGGAAATTTTAATTTAAAAGTGGACTAATCCTTTAAACACTTTAATTTGATCAAATGAACAAGTATAGAACAAAATGCACAACTTTGTTTTTGAAAAAAGTCTCTTATGCTCACCAAGGTTGCATTCATTTGATGAAAGTACAGCAAAACAGTAGTATTATGATATATTATCAAAATTTACAATAACTGTTCGATTTTGTTATATTGTAAAATGTAATTTATTCCTGTGATGCAGAATTTCCAGCAGACATTATAACTCCAGTTTTCAGTTTCACGTGATCCTTCAGAAATCATTTTAATATGCTGCTCAAGAAACATTTCTTATTATCAATGTTGAAAATAGTTGTGCTGCATATTTTTGTGGTAACCGTGATATATATATATATTTTTTTTTTTTCAGGATTCTTTGATGAATAGAAAGTTAAAAAGAAAAGCATTTATTTGAAATAGAAATCTTTATGTAACTTTTGATCAATGTAATGCACCCTTGCTGAATAAAAGTATTAATTTCTTAAAACAAACAAACAACAACAAAAAAAAAACTTAGGAACCCCAAATGGTAGTGTATCTATCACTAGTATTAGTAGACTATTTGATTTTTACCCTAATGCAATATTAGATAAATTAGGTTTTCTCTGTTAAACATGAAGACTTGTGATGACTTTGAACTTCAGATTGTGCATTTATCTTTTCTTCCCCTTAACAGTAGGCTAATCGGTGTGGTCAGAGGGAAGATAGAGTAATTAGAATGTAGCAATGCTCCATAATACACTCAGATACAAATAATTATTTTCTGATAAGGTTTTATGGTTTGTAATCGAAAGGCATGACATTTTAATATGTAGATAAGGAAATTAAAGGTTTAGTTCACATTACTCACTCTCATGTCATTGCACACCCGTAAGACCTTCATTCATCTTCAGAACACAAATTAAGATATTTTTGACAAAATCTGATGTCTCAGTGAGGCCTTCATTGACAGCCAGATAATTAACACTTTCAGATGCCCAGAAATCTACTAAAGACACATTTAAAACAGCTCATGTGACTACAGTGGTTCAACCTTAATGTTATGAGGAGACGAGAATACTTTTTGTGCACCAAAAAAACAAAATAACGACTTTATTCAACAATATCTAGTGATGGGCGATTTCAAAACACTGCTTCATGAAGCTTCGAAGCTTTACGAATCTTTTGTTTCGAATCAGTGGTTTGGAGCGTGTATCAAACTGCCAAAGTCACGCCCTCCGGTGGTGAACCATTGAAATTTCAAAACACTTATGATGTAATGGAGCCTCGTTTACTGAAATCGCGTGACTTTGATACATGCTCCAAACCACTGATTCGAAACAAAAGATTCGTAAATCCTTCATGAAGCAGTGTTTTGAAATCGCCCATCACTAGATATTGTTGAATGAAGTCGTTTTGTTTTTTGGCGCACAAAACGTATTCTCGTCTCTTCATAACATTAAGGTTGAACCACTGTAGTCATATGAACTGTATTAAATATGTCTTTAGTAGCTTTCTGGGCATCTGAAAGTGTTAATTATCTGGCTGGCAATGGAGGCCTCACTGAGCCATCAGATTTTATCAAAAACATCTTAATTTGTGTTCCGAAGATGAACAAAGGTCTCACGGGTGTGGAACGACATGAGGATGAGTAATTAATGACAGAATTTTCATTTTTGGGTGAATTAACCACTTTAATTCACTAGTGGGTATCAGTGTGATTTTGAACCTGTGTGTACTTAAATCCCTTAGCTTGTCCTTGCCAACCATAAACCCATTCAACAAAATTATTAC
Source organism: Ctenopharyngodon idella (assembly GCF_019924925.1). Classification (NCBI taxonomy): domain Eukaryota; kingdom Metazoa; phylum Chordata; class Actinopteri; order Cypriniformes; family Xenocyprididae; genus Ctenopharyngodon; species Ctenopharyngodon idella. The sequence goes on along the minus strand of NC_067235.1, from coordinate 18,111,869 downwards.
CTAATGCTATTAATGTCAAAATGAGTTTAGTTGGTCTGGCCAATATACTGTTTGTTAGTAATAGACGTGCCCATTGCCGTTTGTATTTCTTGACCATTATATTGTGTCAGTGAAACCATAGGGCAGAAGGTTATGTAATAACCTACCATGGATCAAGTTCTATTCTGATGTAACTTTAGAGCTCCCTTCAGATTTTAACCTCGTCATACAACACACCCTCTGTTCTGACATTCAGTGATGTGCATGTTCACTCGCCTTCCTCTTTTATCTTCCTCCAGTACAGTTTCTTCCCTTCCTTATTCCTCGAACGTGATCTTGGCGCTGCATGTGCTGCTATGGCAACAGCGACGTTGCCATTCACATGGCAGCGAGCCGCTCCACTGGTAAATGGAGTAAAGATCAGCAATTACGAAATACATTGCTCCACAACTCCTACACACTGTTTACACATGTTAGCGAACTTCTTTTGAGAGCTAATGGTGTTAATATAGGAATGCCACTTTGTGGTTTTATCTCCACCTTGTGAAGTGGAGTGTAGGTGTCTAATGTGAATTGCGTTAAGCCTGAAAAAACATCAGTAGGGCTGCTCAAAGGCTTGATGGCCTTTCTTTGAGAAAGAACATCTGAATGATGTAAATAGAAAAAAAACCTGAAATGCTGTATTGGGCAAGAATGTGCATTTTAAAAAGAAAAAATACAGCTAGTTTTGGTCGTTGACCTTTTAGCTTTGCATCTTGCTTACTCTTCTATTGGTGGAACGGGTGTTGAGCCTTATCTTATATCCCACGCAACCTGCTCTGATAAGTTAATCAGATCCACTGTGATTTATTTGCACATTTAGGCTGCAGTTTTTCAACCTAATCATGTAAATATTTCAGTCTGCTGGATTTTTTTCTCCAAACAGTGAAGATTTATTCAAGAAAGATAAAACAAGTCTTATCATCTCCCTCTTTTTTGAAAGCTTTTCAGGATATAGGTTTTCCATAAGAGAAAGTCCACTATGTATTATCATGTGGAATTTGGACCCCTGTTTGGCCACTGACAACTCTTTCACCATGCCAATTCAACCAGTACACAGAGCAGAAGCCTGGGTTACAGTGAGGCATTTACAATAGAATTGAAAAGGGCCAATTTATAAAGATTAAAATACTCACTGTTTCAATAATATAGCCATGTTGCCATGACGATGTAATGTAAGTGCTTTATTAAAATTATAAGCTTCACATTTCTGCTTTTTACTCCTAAAAAAATGGCACCATTTAATTCCATTGCAAGTGTCACTCTGTAACCTTGATTATTTTTTTCTCCAAGTCTTTACATTTTCTGAGTGGTCCTTGCCTGTGCAAGAGTTGCCTGCACAGGATGCTTGACCATATCTTGTAAACATGACTGAAGTATAAAGTGACTGTTTGCTGGATGAGGTACAGTTAAACATGACAGCTGCTTGATACTCCATGAGAGTTGAAGCAAGGCCGCTGTTCAGCACTCCCTGAGAACTAAAACACGACAGCTGTTCGACAGCTGTTACATGACCCTGGAGAACAGAGTTCGGTCCATGCAAGTTGAATGCAAAGTATGTCCAATGCAGGTTTGTAATTACGAGTGCAGATCCGTTGAGTTTCAGGTGGGCGGCAAGCAGCTTAGGTGTCCAGTGGTCATACGATGTGGGGGAAGAAGCCTGGCAGATCTGGCTCAGATGCTGGTATCTTTTTTCAGATGGCAGAGAGGAAGAGGAGAGTCGTGCTTTTCTCAGTTGCAGGATGTTCTGCTTTAGGGGTTAGTCAGGCTCCAGGGCTCACTATGCATACACTTTTAGTGCACCCAGCTGAGTAGTGTGGATCTGTTTATTTACATTTCCTACTAGTGCAGCAAATATATATATATATGTAGGGGTCATTGACAATTTTGACAGTTTTTAAAAGTGTACAAAAAACATAATGTAGATATAATTAATTTTGAAGTTTTATTAAGTGTTAACAGTAAGATTATGTGGTTTTAATAATCATTTAACACTGCTTTTGTCATTTTTTTTACAATATGGACAACATTTGTCACCAAAAAAGTCACTCGGTTTAACCAAAATTTCAGTTTTACCGAATGACACTTTTGGTTATACCGAATGATGATATTTTCAAACCGTGTTAACAGGCTGATATCTAGCTAGCTAGCAAAAGGACAACCAAATATTTTATATTTAGTACAAGTTTTTAAAATATTACAACATTTTCAATGTTTTATAGCGGTTGTACCGAATGACCTGATGTTTTGGGACGTGCGTATGAGCAAGTGAAAACATGAATTTTTCAAATAGTTAAAAGAGAGTTAGTTACTTTGCTTCACGATCATGTGGTCCTTTACAGGTGTCTGAATGATGTCACATCCTGTCACATGATACTGACCGCATGACTTGATCCAAAATAGTCCCTTTATATTGGTTACTCTGAATGACATCAATGAAATTCATTCTTTCTCATAACAAAGCAACGACTTCTACACATAATTTTAATACCATTTTGCACTATGTTGATATATGATGTTATAAAATCATGCCAGAATAAAAAAATATATACATTTATTACATATTTAGATATTTTAATCACAAATGAATTCTTGAAATGATTTCTGAAGGATCATGTGACACTGAAGACTAGAATAATGGCTGCTGATTTTCAGCTTTCAGAAATTCAGCTTTGCTATCACATGAATATATTTTAAAATAGAGAAGTTATTTTAAATTTTAATATTATATTTCACAGTTTTACAGATTTTACTGTTTTTTTTTTTTTGTTTGTTTGTTTGTTTTGTTGTTTTTTATTAAATAAAAAAATCTTACTGACCCCAAACATTTGAACGGTAATATATCATATTAAAAAATACTGTATTAGGTTATATTTGTTATATTATATATTATTAATAAATGCTATTATGTGTTGAACATTTGAATCCTATTTGACATTGTTCTTGGCAAAACACCTTAACATTGACCAAAGCACTGTAATGCACAGACGTCTGTGGTTTACTGCTTTAGTATCTAGGGGGAAGTAATCCATTTTATGTTTGTGGCCTCTTCGCCCTTGTTGTGCGTTAGTGAGCAGGAACACACGCTCTGCGTCATGTGAGTAAAAGCATGATTAATTTATGCAGTCTGGAGGTTAATGCAATAATGAATAGTGCCGTTAGCACAACGTGTTTTTCTGTGTATCATGTCCACATACTCCAGTCTACCACTCATTTTTGTCAGCAATAATATGGTATAGTCTATATGGTATTATAATTTGGATAATTAACAATAGGATAATAGTAGTTTTAATGTTAGTAGTATAGTATATTAGTAAAAGTTTTCATGCTTAGCTCTGCGTTTTAACCAGGTGTGGTATGATAAATCCACATGCGATTTTACACTCTCGTTCATGTTCATGTCCTAACCAACCACGACTAGTGACAGTTATTCCTGTGGCCTTGCCACACCCCCTGTGAAAACTGCTGCTTCTTATTACAGTACATTAAACATTACATACCTTCTGATTGGCTGTGATCAACAGCTTTTTTTAGAATTAGTAATCGGTATGATCAAGGATCATGGGGAGTGTTCGCTTGGCAGTACACCATGATGATAAGGCTTTATTGTTGGTCTTCTGAATCATGCCAGTTTTATGTTAATATGTAGATGGTAAAACTAATCCAGCCATAAGCCATGGCCTTGTCGTCGGAGTGTGTATATGTGTGAGTGCCTCCTGTAATCCTTCAGCTTGTCCTCACCACCAACCGTGGTGCTTTACATGGGTTTGATCAGAGCGACTCTCAGAGATTAGGCCCAGTCACATCAGCAGCCAGAGATAAATATGACACAGTAAATTTTTCAGGCCTGCGGAGTCATGGCCAGGCCCAGCTGCTCAAACAGATGGGACGAGTGTAACCTTGAGATGTGTTTTTGTCTTGTTCTCACCCCCCCTCCACCCTCCCCTGCTCTTGCACTGTAACTCCCCCCTCCCTCCCTTTTCCTTTTCCCAGGATCTGAGCTCCAGCTCCGACAGTCTCGAGCTAGAGGCTGGTACAGTAAGTCTCTCACCGTCTAATAACGCTCCTCTGTGCGTAGTGGGATGATGGCTGTGTCTGTTTGCAGGCGGGGTTGACTCCACAGATTCCTTCAAATGTGTACCTTCGAGATTTGCAATCATGCCATAAAACATCACAAACTGGGCATAATATTGGCACTTTACATGAATATTGGGATATTTTCCCCCCTTTTTTATTGAGGTTTACAATATTTTGTAAACCTCTGGAGATAAAACTAAATATATTATATGTAGGGAACAGTGTTGAATGAAAGGTTAATTGCAGTCATCACTACAATTTAATAATAAAAACTAGCTACTTTTGATTAGTTTTAAGTTTGATATTTTATGTAATTTCTAAGTAGATGTTGGATTTGGGCCTTTATTTCTTAAAAAAAAAGTAATGACACCAATTTGTACCTAATTTGGGGAAATGCCTGTTGCATGTTGCATATTAATATGAACAATACATCTTCTTCTGTGAACTGATGGCATGCTTGCAAACACTTGTTCTTTGTGTGGTGGTTGTTGTCATTTTAGCTGTAATTAATTATTTGGATGTGACATTTTTTCTCTCTAATTCTCTTATTTAATCAGTCAATGTATAAGTGTATATATTTTTGACTAATAAAGTCAAAAGATATGGGTCAATTCGATTTGTTTTGGGTTCTGTGATCAACTACAAGACCTGTGGTTTCCTACAGAGACTTTGTAAACCTTAGCAAAGGAGAATTCTCTGTAAAGTGTTTTAATTTGGTGGATTGAATTCTTTCCCTGGGTGTTTTGGGTGCTCCTTTGCATATTTGCAAAGGATTAAGTGGTATAGTTGTTTGGAAAAAATCATTTTATGATCTTGTCATTTGTTTTTGTAACCCCTTCTACATGGATTACAGATATCCATGTATTATTTGACATCTATAAACCATAGGTTGCACATGTGGAGGAGTTTGATGAGTCTTACTCCACATTTTCCTGTCCTTTGATGACATTGTGTATTTGTGTTAATACTTTTTCCTCATTTCAGGTGATGCTATTCATTCATGACTCACTTGCTCTACCCTGTGGTCAGCTGTTGCTAAAACACTTTCTTACCATTTCTGATTTATTTTTACGCCCATGCTTCACCTTTGAGTTTAGAATGCTGTACCGATCATGCATGCAGATTTTTAGCAGTTTTGAGCGCTGTCTCACACATTCCTGTGCTGAATAATAAAATGCAATAACTCATACATCCATAGAAATTCAGTGACTGGTTTTATTTGGTTGTACTGTCAGCTCGAAACTAAATTTTAGGCTTTGGTACGATACCAGCTCTGATACTACAGTATTGATACTAAATCAGACTGAGAGATTTACATATTACATAATGTGAACATTAATAATTGAAAACCAATAATAATTGGAATATTTACATAATATGCCATTTAGCTGGGATAGGAGTATTTTGAAATTAAATAAAAGGACACATCGCATTTAACTGTGTTTTTTTTTTGCTTCCATTGTCTAAATAGACAAACTGTGCTAAAAATCAGTACATTAACGAAAATTGTGATATATTGGTATCATACCATTGTAAAGCAGTGGTACTTTTTTTTTTTTTTTTTTTTTTTTTTTAAACCATTTTATTTTTTGTACCAGTATATTTTGCAATCCTTTTTTGGTAGAATAATTTCTCTGCAAATGCCCAAATCTGCATACATTTCATTTTGTGTGGTACAATGATGTTTCTCTTTTCTTTCCTCTCTCAATCTTCCTTCCGCTCTCAGCCCGTGCGTCTGACCCCTCAGAGGGAGTTCATTAAGTCTCTGATGGGCATCGGGAAGAGACTTGCCACTCTGCCCACTAAAGAACAGAAGACCCAGAGGCTCATCTCGGAGCTGTCCCTACTCAACCACAAGCTGCCTGCCCGGGTGTGGTTGCCCACGGCTGCCTTTGACCACCACGTGGTGCGCGTGCCCCATACGCAGGCCGTCGTGCTTAACTCAAAGGATAAGGTGAGGTTGTGCTCAGATTGATGTGGATATGAATCCAGACTTTTTAAATGGAAGAAATATTGAGTGTTGTTTGGTTCTATTGGGTTTTGAACTTTTTCTTTGCTAATTTCAGTGCTAACTGCCTTTTTGTGCTTCTTCAGGCACCTTACTTAATCTATGTAGAAGTTCTGGAATGTGAGAACTTTGAGACGTCAAGTGTGCCTGTGAGGATCCCGGAAACACGGATCCGCAGCACGCGATCTGTAGAGAATCTTCCGGATTGTGGCATCACACCTGACCAGCGTGCCAGCAGCTTCTCCACAGTTCCCAATTACGATAACGATGATGAGGCATGGTCTGTAGATGACATTGGAGAGTTACAAGTGGAGGTACTCGGAAAGTGTGATGATCAAAACATCCTTTACAAATTTGTGGTTGTCATTATCCTCAGAGAGCTGATCTGTTTTTTTTTTTCTTCTTCTTAAGCTTCCAGAGATCCACACCAACAGCTGTGACAACATCTCCCAGTTCTCAGTAGATAGCATCACCAGCCAAGAGAGCAAAGAACCTATTTTTATTGCAGCTGGAGATATCAGGTACACTTGGAGCTGGCGTATGTGTGGTTGCATACAGTAAAGGTCAATTAACATTGCACTGACGGACAGAGTGGAATGTCTGAGAAGTGACGTACTGTAATCTGATGATTGTCCTCATTGGTCGACGTCTGTCGAAGCAATGTGAATTGGCCTTAAAAAAGACAAATTCTAATTTAATTGTAATGTTTTCATTATTTCAGGCGACGCCTATCCGAGCAACTCGCCCACACCCCCACCACATTCAGAAGGGACCCAGAGGATCCCTCAGCTGTAGCCTTAAAGGAACCGTGGCAGGAGAAAGTGAGGTATGTGTACAACATTCTCTAACAGGGTTAGTTGGTTTCTTCGTTTATTGAGTCTGATTTTGTCTTTCTTGTGCTGTTGAATAGACGGATCAGGGAGGGCTCCCCCTATGGCCACCTGCCCAACTGGCGTCTACTTTCTGTTATTGTGAAATGTGGTGATGACCTGAGACAAGAGCTTCTCGCCTATCAAGTTCTGAAACAGCTGCAGGTTCCACTCTTCGTATTTTGTCTTTCAAAATGGGGTTAGATCTAGGGATGCACAATGTATCGGTATCATATTGGTTTTTGGCTAATATTGTATATGTAATTGGGCTTGCTCATTTCCCCTATTTTTTACATTTAAATTACATTTTTACACTTTTCATTAGAATGTTACGATGCCTAAATTAACTTGTAGCATTTAGAGCAATTTATTTTATTTTTTAGTATTTTTAATTTTAAACAAAAATCTATTTAAAATCTATTTAAACAAAATTGATTAACAGCCAAAGCATTTTCAAAAATAGTGGTTTATTGTATTGCCCGGAATTTTAATATCGGTGCATCCCTAGTTATATCAGAACGTAATTGCTAGGACATAATGTTTCGATCTGTATTATTTTTATATTACGTATATATACACACTACCGTTTAAAAGTTTGGGGTTGGTAAGGTTTTTTTTTTGTTTTTTTTTAAAGATGGTATGCCAAAGCAGCATTTATTTGATCAACAATACAGTAAAAATAGTAATATTGTGAAATACTCTTACAATTTAATACTAGTATAAAATGTATAAATTCAATGTATAAATTGAATAAAATGTATTTTATTCCTATGATGGCAAAGCTGAATTTTCAGCAGACATCATTCGAGTCTTCAGTGTCAGAAATCATTCTAATATGATCATTTTGTGCTCAAGAAACATTTTCTTATTATTATCAATGTTAAAAATATTTTGTGGAAACTGATAAATTTTTTAGGATTCTTTGATGAATAGAAAGTTCAAAAGAACAGCATTTATTTGGAATATAAATATTTTATAACATTGTAAATGTCTTTACTGAAACTTTTGATCAATTTAATGCATCCTTGCTAAATAAAAGTGTTAATTCTCCGCAATTTACAAAAGTGTTTATTCAAGTGAGGTCTGCTGAGGCAGTGTTGCTATACTGAATCCTCTCACCATTGTTGTCTTTCAGATTATCTGGGAGCAAGAACGGGTTCCCTTGTGGATCAAGCCCTATAAGATCCTGGTCATTTCTTCAGACAGTGGCATGATTGAGCCAGTGGTCAACGCTGTGTCCATTCACCAGGTGAAGAAACAGAGTCAGCTTTTATTGCTCGACTACTTCCGGCAAGAGCATGGCAACTACACTACAGAGGAATTCCTTACTGCTCAGCGCAACTTTGTTCAGAGCTGCGCTGGCTACTGTCTCATCTGCTATCTGCTGCAGGTCAAGGACAGGTGAGAGAGACCATGGATGGTAAAATCATTGCTGAATCATATTGGAAACTAAATAATTTAGATAAGTTGTAACCACTAATGTTTCCTCTTGTTTTTCAGGCACAATGGAAATATCCTGCTGGACTCTGAGGGCCACATCATTCACATCGACTTTGGCTTCATCCTTTCCAGCTCTCCACGAAACCTAGGCTTCGAGACATCTGCCTTCAAACTAACCAGTGAATTTGTTGATGTAAGTACAGCTGTTTATATAGGATATAGTTGTATCATTGGTGGAGTACTCCTGTCCTACATTTGGATAAGGATGATGACTGTGCTCTAGGTTTTATGGCTAAAGTTTGCATGATGAATCAGTACCATATTGGCTATCTACTAGAAGTGTAATGAATCACTTGTTTTCAAGATGCATCAATTAAAATAATGCTGCTGCATATGCATCGATCTTGAAACATGGGTTTTTGATTCGTGAATTGTTTGAATTGGTCAGCAACTGATTTAAATTGCTAAAAATAGAATGAATCGCAATTCAGTAAACTCATTCCATATTTTAAAATCTCTAAACATTACTTGCTTGGACAAATTATCGAAGACATAGTGTGGCTTCATTTGCACTCTCACAGCTCTCCATCACAGACACACCTTTTACTGGATTGCACTCGCTTAGGGCTGTTGCATTGAAGGAATTTCCCTTGCGGTGGTTTTTATTTTATTTTATTATTATTATTATTATTATTATTACTACTATTTTTTGCTATATAAATAAGTGTTACAATGTGGTCAGCAAAAGCACAAAGACGAAGGAGATTCAAAAACAACGCAAACCACACAATGCATAAACACAAAATGACCAAGAACAACTGAAACACAGGGCTAAATAAACCGAGGTAAAACAAGAAAAAGTAAACTAGACATATGTGAAACTAACACGTGACTTTAGCAATAAACTCGGACATAATCAGTAACCAATGAAACCGAAACTAAACCGAGCGGGGAAACAGAAACTAAAGGAAACAGATCAGAATGTTAAAATAAGGGTCTGTATAACAGAACATAAACCTGACAATTGGCTCGTTGGACTACTTTTATATGTATAACAGTTAGTTCCGATCCTTGAACCTGACTGGACTGAGAGACTTTCTAAGACTGCTGATATTTCCCATAAGTATCCAGCATCACCACTGATGGTCTCTGCACATTCTAGATGGGTCAGTGCAGTTACATTGTTACACCACTAGGTGGCGGCAAATGAAATTCTTTAGCCCTTGGACGGGACTATTTTTACAAGGGGACATTAGAGAAATTTGCATTTCATGGTTCACAGTTTCACAGTGAATTTTACTTAAATAGGGTTTTAATAATAAATTAAAAATATATCAATAAGTAAATTAAAAGAGATAAACGTCATAAATGATGCATGCAAATGCAGCACATGAGCTTCGTAATGCCCACATCCAGAACACATACACTCCCCCCTCTAATAAACATGGAGATGTTAGTCCCATCCAAAGTGGTACATAAAATCACAGCCATTGGGTGAAAATAATTGAAAATCAAAGTATGTTTGTAAAACTAGTCCCTTTTGAATAGGGATTTTGAGTGAGTCATTAAGCGGTTTACTCAACTAATACGTTCAAAAATGCTGATTCATTCATTATATTCATTCATTCCTTAGTATCGCAGTATTACAATATTGCGGTTATCATGGCAGCCCTGGGCTCGCTCTCCCTCCATTTTTGTAACACTCATAGACACTTTTCTGAACAGTTTTCTGAGAACCTCATGTTTGATCTCTCCTCATGATGGTCACTGACTATCACATGAGCAGATGACACAGCTCTCTCACAATAGCACTGTAGTCATTCCTGAATCGAACAGTAAACTTATGAATCACGAATCGAATTGATTTACACCCCTATTTTGTACTTATATTAGAGGGTTTTTTTTATTGTATATTTAGTCCTGCATGCATATTTCCACTATTTTTACATTCAGATTCATTTTTGCTGTCATCTAACGCTCACTTAAAGTTAATCTTTAAAATATTATTTATTTAATCATACTGTTAAATGTAATCTTTACCAAGTCTTAAAATTAATATCCATTTTACATACTGGACATTAACTAAATAACTCAACATTTAAAAGTCATCTCAGTTTTATTTATATATTAAAACAATTTATTTTAGTTTTTAATGTTTTCATTTTAATTCACACAGACAAAATGGTGAACCATTATAGTGAGGCCATTAATCATTATTATAGTTACTGGCTTCACAATATCGTCCAGAATTTTAATATCTGTGCATCTCTTGTTTTAGGTAATGGGAGGTCTGGATGGAGACATGTTCAACTACTACAAGATGCTTATGCTCCAAGGCCTCATCGCTGCACGCAAGCACATGGAGAAGGTCATCCAGATTGTAGAAATCATGCAGCAAGGTAGCATCTTTCTCTTACTATAATCATCTGAGGACACTTTATCCTTCAGCTTTTGTTACAGAACCGTTTGTATGTCCTGCAGGATCTCAGCTTCCCTGCTTCCACGGCTCCAGCACCATCCGTAACCTTAAGGAGCGTTTCCACATGAACCTGACGGAGGAGCAGCTGCAGGTGTTAGTGGAGCAGATGGTGGACGGCTCCATGCGTTCCATCACTACCAAGCTGTACGACGGCTTCCAGTATCTCACCAATGGCATCATGTGAGCGGCGACTGGGGTGCATACAGACTTGAGAGAGAAAACTGGAAAAAAAAGGCTGCACCACTTTAAAAACCACTCCCAATGCCCGCTTCCCATAACCACCCCTGTGTGTCTGCACCCTTCAGACTGATTATCTTTAAAGATGGATTTTTTGTTAGTTTTTTTACTTTGACTGAAGAGGTCTTGAGCTGTGAAGTAACCTTGTCGTCTTTTTTTTTCCAACAGCCTTTCCTTTTGTTTTTTGTCATGTCATCTTACAGTACTCTGAATGCCTAGAGTTGAACTTTATCCAGCTTTCCAGTGCCTCATTTAAACACTAAGCTGCTCTGTGACTTCTGGTTTTACTCTCACCTGTGTACTGACTGACTTCAACCCCCCATAATATTATCATCATCAGCTTTTTTTTTGTTCGCATTACCACTTAATGCTGTACACTTCGGATGAATAACATTCAGAATTTCGACACACACATACAATGGGACGGGAAACAGGAGATGTTGTATCTACGCCTGTAAATTGCATTGTGAATTGAGGGAATCAGGTGGTAAACATTGCTGCATTGTTCAGCTTTGTGAAGTCAGTGTTACATTAACCGTTTAAGAGATCTTCAGAGCTCAGTGCCGCACAAAGAGCCATTAAGCCATGAAACATTTGCTTAAAGGGTTCTCATTTGGCCCTGTGAAGAGCGCTTTGCCCATAATAGGGTTAATGAAGCTTTTTAATTCAATATGGATTTGTTAAACGTCAAAACACCAAAGACAGACCAGTGGCTCCGCCAATCATACAAAAGTATTAATCTTTGATTGATTTGATATAAAAGCTAATATAAAATAATTAGGACTTAATTAAAATATCCTCATCTGTTTTCTAGGTCAAAATAAATGTATAAAGAAACTATTTTGAGTTTCCAAAGGTCTGGACTGAAATGTGGTGGACTGAGAGATATGAACACTATTTATTGCCCTTTTACAAATATTTCATATACTTATATGATATGTATGAAATAACACTTTCTCAACATGTTCTCTGTGGATTTCATTTCATTTTGTTTGGCACAAGTTGCAATGCAAACTAGTTTGTACAGCTAACCTGAATTTATAATGTGCGTTCTTACAGCTGACCTCATTCTGAGGTGGGCGGCCATGTTTAAATGTGTGACTGTGAGCCACTGGAGATTTTTTTTTTTTTTTTTTCTTTTCTTTTCTTTTAACGGAGAGAATTTCAGATCTGTTGCACAGGAGAAATGGAAAGGGCTATGAAAAAAGCGAGAGAAATCAACACATTAATTCTTTGTTTTTATTTCCTACACATGTACAGGTATAAAATTCCCTGTGTAACATTTAGTTTTTTTTAGTTTTTATTATTATTGTTCTTTAATTTAGTAGAAACTGGGGCGTGTGTTGAGCCTCGTCTTCTTTCCCTGTGACATCAGTGCTTCTCTTAATTGTTTTAATTCATCTTCTCAGTCACAATTTCCTTTCATTTGTTTGCCTGTGCGAGGGCAATTTAAACTATATATATGTTTTCAGCAGCTTATCTTTTCTCTTTACTATTTTATACTTCTATTGTTTCAACGTCAAACTTTCCTTTGAAACTTGTAAAATGGACCAGCTCTTATGATCATGTGAATAACCTTCCTTGTGAATGTTCCTTTGTACAATAAATTAAATGTTCCCGTTCCAAAAACTATATTTTCAAATAGTCTTTTGAGACCCAGTAATTGATATTATTCATTTTTTTGTTTTGTTTTTGGGGCTAATTGTTAATATCACAATCCTACATGCAACTATTTTAAGTTCTAGTGTTGTGTATGTCTAGGTGGATCCTTTACAAAAAATATTCCAATAAATGATAAAATACTAATAGATACTGTTAAATAATACAATAATACAGTAGCCGTAATTGTAGTGATTTTGGTGGAAACTATGATTAACTGTGAAGCGCTTTTAAAAAATAAATTAACAACATATCTGATGGGTTTCATAAAGGATGTTGGGTATCTCAGAAATAATGTCTTCATACTTAGCAGGGTCGTAGTTAGAAAGTCTGACCCTATACCATTTTTTTAAATAACATTTTGAAAGTGTTTTGAGCCACTGAAATCGTTTCACCTCACTAGCTATAGCCCTGGCCCAGAGGCTCATTTTCCTGTGCTTGTAGTGTGCTGTGATTACCTGTGGCGCAGGTAAATCCGTTCAGGATCGAGGGGTGGCGCCGTTATGTGCGAGTATCTGCGATTCCTTCCGCAACCGAAAGAAGGAAAAAACTCCGATACCTGCCTACACTTGCTGCTGCATGGACAACACCCGTAAAACCAACTATTTAATCGTTTTACTGTGTTTCCGATACATGAAACACTATATCCAGAGCCGTTTACGCTTTTGGATATAATTAAGAAATTGTATCGGAGGTTAAAGATGGAATATCAAATGGACGACTAGTTAAATCCTGGAGTTTCACCTGAAGCTTGCAAGAGTTCCTCGAGGAGTCCACACAGGACTGGAAGTTTATCAAGGGTGTGATACAGGAAGTACCTTTAATTCATAATGGTAAGTGGTTTAAAAGAAAAAAAAACAACTTGAAATTACTTATTAAAATTATTTCTAAGTAGAGTTAATAAATTAAGAGCTGCTGCTGGCTCTAAATCTTGTTAATAAAAGTTGTGATTGTTCGATAGCATGGCTACTACTACAACATAGAAGTTGCACTTTAATTGTCGACGAAACAAATGGTTATTTGTGAAGATTTATAAGATTTGAAGACATTTGCGCCATTATTTTTCCTGTCAGAGTGAATCAGTGAAATCTCAAATCATGAGTAAGGCCTGAATAACCAGGAATAACTTTTGGATATTAGGTCGACATTGTTTTTCTCGTCTAACACTATCAAACTTGATTTTTTGGGACATTACATAAACAAGAATTCTGTTAAGAAAATCTAAAGCACAATAACTTCATTAAATCCTAGGATTCAAGGGAGGGGGGAAAAGGGAAATTGTTCCAGTTTATTTATACAATTCTATTGATGAAAATGTCAGTGAGTTCCATTGGGGAAAAATGATAAAAATAAATAAACTTGATTAATCTGAGTTCAAAATCAATTCAAGCCTGAAAATAAAACATTTGTGGATTTTTATTTTTCTATTCAGAATCTGGGAGGGGAGCACACATATTTTCAGAATTACTGTTTATGACTTATGAAAGGAGTAGATACTCTTATTATATGTATCACAGATTTTAATTGTCATACTTAATTCTTAATCACCTGACTAACCGTTTGCCTAAAGTTTATTGCTTGGGGGTAAATAGAAATATGGCTTACGATTCTTTGTTTTGTTGTAGACCTGGACCGCAAATGCCTGACTAAATAACATGCTTTTAAATCTAATCTGTACAGGAGCTCAGAGACTCAGTAGTAGTTTTGTTATTGTCATAGTACTGTCTTGTCAAAGTGTCAGAGGCTTTAACGTTTCACAAGTCTTATGCAAGCACAGAAAGCAGGCTATTTTATAAATGTCATTTCCTCATATGTGCATGGTTACCACCGGCTCTCAGTTAATCAGTATATTCTTACACTTATTAACTCTTTAATTAACTTGTTAACTTATTAATTCTACTCAACACCAGCCCTTCTGTCTAATGCAGTGCTGGCAAATGTTTAAACTTGTAGAATGCATTTAAAGCTTTATTTACCCAACAGTGTGTCAGCATTTGATCACAGGTGACCATAGAGATGTGTTTGAATAAATAACCTGTCCTCTGTCTCTCTCGCACAGGGGAGCAAAGAGAAATATCACTGGCAGACCCAGAATGTTAAGGTCAGTGGTGTGGATGACATGGTCCTCCTCTCCAAAATCAGTGAAGAAGCCATCACAGATAACCTCAAGAAAAGATACATGGATGACTACATTTTTGTATCCTTATGTCTGTAATGTACAATGATTATTTAGTCTTTCTATCCATCTATAAATCATATATATATATATTTATTTATACACACCAATATCTTATTTGGAGACTGCTGTCCATTTTCCCTGCTCTCCAAATGTCATAAATATGCATTTGAGAGAAGCAAACTGCTGATAGCTCATCTCACATCTTTTTTTTCAATGTACCAGCTCTTGTTTTTGCCATAACCACAACTCTTCAGACATACATTGGTCCTGTGCTGATATCAGTGAACCCCTTCAAACAGCTACCATATTTCACAGATCGTGAGATTGAACTTTATCAGGGAGCCGTAAGTACAGCATACCTAAATACATGAATAAGAAATGGAATTAAAGTTCAGATGAATAATCATTCCTGCAAGATAAGACATTTACACATGGCCAGACAGAGCAGAGCAATGCCATTGCATGTCTAGTCTTGCCACTGACTTCCAGAGACTGCCTACGGATCTGTATTTGTTAACATCTTCCCCTGGATGGCCAAATCATAGAAAGCACAGATGCAAATCAGGAGGTGTTTCTGGTTACGGAATAATGTCACTACTTCAATTTCATGCAAATGTGACTTTTAATTTTCCAAGACCGCCATATTAAACTCCACGATGTACGTGTATTCTGTCGTTCCCAGGCACAGTATGAGAATCCCCCCCACATCTACGCTCTGGCCGACAATGTGTACCGCAACATGATGATTGACTCAGAGAACCAGTGTGTCATTATCAGGTTAGGGATCAAGAATCTGATGCCCTCACCATGAGGCACGTTGAAAGTATTTGTGTTGCATTAAATGTTTGCATTATATGTGGTCTAAATGTGTCTGATACAGCGGAGAGAGTGGAGCGGGAAAGACAGTGGCAGCCAAGTACATTATGAGCTACATCTCTAAAGTCTCTGGAGGTGGGCCTAAAGTTCAGGTGAGTTTATTGTCTGCTAGATCAGGGTTTCTCAAACTGGGATTTGCAAATAATCAGTGTTTTTTGAGGAACTCCAGGGGGTTTGATAAAAAAAGCTGATAATTAATTAATTAAATAAATGAATTAAATAAAATAAATAAATAAATTAATATTAAATTAATAATAATTATTAAATATGTAAAATAAAATAAAAAACAGTATAAAATAATATAACAAAGTAAGAAAAGATTTTATTTTTTTGAGTTGCATGTAGTCATGTCACCATTAACCTGACATCAGAGAACCATGAACATGCAAATGTGTTGCTAAATTAACTTAAAATCTCAGGGAGGTACTTCAAGTAATTATTTTAGGTCAAACAGGTGTGGCTGACAAAAAAAGTTTGTGAATCCCTGGGCTAGATGGCCCTGTGCTTAAAAAGAGCCAGACTGAACTCAACCCAAAATCTATGTGAACTCATGGGTGTGGTTGTTTCTTTTGTTAATATTGTCCACATTTTGTGCTTATTGTATGTGTAATGTTGCACTCTTGAAATCACCTAGATGGTTATCTGAGATCACAAACAGTGATCTCTTTATTTTTTCTGTGACACTGAACAGTTTGCTACCAGATCTAAGTATATGGAATGAATCAGGAACTATAAAATTATCATGTAAACTGCTTTTCATAGTTTAAACAAATGAACAGTGTTTAGTGTACAAGTCTAGTGTTTATCATACATGGCATACTTGAACGGTCTGTGATGTCATGTTGTTTCCTCTTTCCTTGTTTAGCATGTTAAAGACATCATTCTCCAGTCTAACCCGCTCCTGGAGGCTTTTGGGAATGCCAAAACTGTCCGCAACAACAACTCTAGTCGCTTTGTAAGTCTTGCTGCAATGATTAGTCTCAAACTATATATATATATATATATATATAATAATGTAATATAATAATAAGAATAATTTTGTGCATATATTGTGTGTATAGTTTTTTATATATATATATATATATATATATATATATATATATATATATATATATCTAATTTTGTTAAAAGTAAAATGTATTAATCATTAATTTTAAAAGTAAATATAATAATTTTAAATTCTATAAATATCTTGCAAATTATAAAATAATATTGAAATTTTAATCAAATAAAATATTTTTTAATATTATTTTAACAATCTTTTCAGAAGGAGCATGTTAGCCTATCCGCTGTTCAGTCTCTGGAATAGGTGTGCTGTCTAGTTTTAAGAATGTCATTTGGAGCATGCTGGTCCTCAACATGTCATAGCTTGTTGGCTGTTGCAGGATGTGTTTGCTGGAGTGCAGTTTGTGTGTGTGTGTAGACTGTGAAAGTGTAGTTCAGTAGGCTTTACTGTTCATTTCCTTTTCTGCAGTGGTACTGTATGTCAACACGTAATATGTAATAATATCAGTGTACAAGCTTTGAGTTCACTGCATGATATGTTTATTTCATACCTCAGGGAAAATACTTTGAAATACAGTTCAGCCGAGGAGGAGAACCAGATGGTGGAAAGATCTCTAACTTCCTACTGGAAAAATCCAGAGTAGTGTCTCAGAACCATGGGGAAAGGAATTTCCATATATACTACCAGGTAAATTTGTGAACTCAAGAAAACACGTCTAAGAAAAGATCATTGCAGGGAATGATGTGTAATGCGAGTTGACAAATTGTTGTGTGTCATGTTAGGTCAGGATGATTTAAGGCCAATTTGTTATTTGCCAATGTTTCCGTATCAGCTCTTGCAAGGAGCCACCAAGGAACAGAGAGAGAATTTAGGCGTCACAACCCCTGATTACTACTTCTACTTAAACCAGTCCAGCACCTACACTGTGGAGGACGTCAATGACAAGAAGGAGTTTGAAGACACAATGGTGGGTGTAAAGCATTGTATCCTAATACAAACCACCTGGTTGTGTTCCTGCCATTCAGTATATACAATCTCATAATGATAAATTATAAATATTACATTTTTTAGGCTGCCATGTCTGTGGTCGGCCTTTCTGTGGATGCACAGGATACTGTGCTGCAGATTGTGGCAGCAATCCTCCATCTTGGAAACATCGCTTTCAGAGAGGAGGGCAATTATGCTGTGGTGGAGAGTGAAGACTGTGAGTTTATGCTTGTATTTATTCATTTAGCAGGTCTGTGTATCTGATTCCAAGTGAGAAGTACAAAACAAGAAATTCTTGTATACAGATAAGTATCTTACCTAATGTAATGAATTCACTTTCTCACTCTGCTGCAGTCCTGGCATTCCCGTCATACCTTTTGGGAATCAATCAGGATGGTCTAAAGAGCAAATTGACCAGTCGCATCATGGACAGCAAGTGGGGTGGCAAGACGGAGACTATTTCGGTCACCTTAAACACGGAGCAGGCCTCCTTCACTCGAGACGCCCTGTCTAAAGCACTGTATTCTAGACTCTTTGACTACTTGGTTGATGTAAGTCAATCTGCTAGATTCAAATTACCAAAAAAATATGTTTTGTGTTCCTACGTATGGTATATACCAGGGTTATCAAAAGTACTGGTACTTCGGTACCAAGTCGGTACTGAAATTTTAAAAAATGTGACAAATGATACCAGCATTTCTGCAGTACCGGTAATACCAGGTATATTCGGCACCTGCTGCTAGGCGGCTGTTTTCAAATGCCCCCATGTATATCTGTGTAAGCGATTACATACACATCTGTTGAGCACTTGAATGTCATAGCCAATCAGAGGTGTTTAAGTTAGTCAGAATCTGCTCAACACCTTCTCAAAACACTGGAGTTTTCATTCACCGCGTTCTTTAAAGTTCTGCACTCTGGCGAATCCTTACCAACAAATCGAAAACACGATGCAAATAAGAGATGCAATATGCAGTGTAGACAGCTTTTTTGATTATAGTGGGAGTGTAGATCTCGATGAGCAGGCACTGCATGTAGCCTGTAAGTGATTGACAGCTTCAGTAATTATAAAGGGAGTGCTCTTTGCTTGCTTTCTGTTTTTAACATATACAATTTGTATGAAAGTTTTGTTTTTCATGCTGCTCAGTACACTGCAAAGTTTATGGTTTTACAACTGTATTTAAATGCATATGTGAAATGTGAAACTGCAATGATTGACAGTGATATAACCACAGCAACAGACAGGACAAAACAATCTGATACTGTATGTCAAAATAGATGTGCAGTAAAAGGTTAGTTCACCCAAAAATGAAAATTCTGTCATTAATTACTCACCCTCATGTCGTTCCAAACCCGTAAGACCTTCATTCATCTTTAGAACACAAGATATTTTTGATGAAATCCGAGAGCTCTCTGACACCTCCATTGATTGACTGCAATTTAATGAACACTTTCAAGACCCAGAAAAGTAGTAAAGACCTCGTTAAAATAGTCCACGTGACTACAGTGGTTCAACCTTAATTTTATAAAGCGACGAGAATACTTTACAAAACAAAAATAACAACTTTATTCAACAATTTCTTCTCTTCCTTGTCCTGCTGTTTACATTGTAGTTTCCAGGTTCTACATTAAAACGCCAACTCAGTATTGGCCAACGCTGTACATGTGAGCAGCACAACGCATACGTGTCTGCTGATCCAGGAGCCGGCCAATAATGAGTCGGCGATCTGACGTAGAACCTGGAAGCGCTGAACTGTGTCTACAACGTAAACAGCGTAGGCGAATTTTTCACTTGGTCGTTTTATAAACATTTGAAGGCTAATTTAAATTAGTTTCTGCTTGCATTTGCAGGCCATAAACAAGGCAATGCAGAAAGACCGTGAGGATTTAAACATTGGAGTTCTGGACATCTATGGCTTTGAAATCTTTCAGGTGAATTTAGTTACATTTTCTAAATGCATCTCATTTTTACTCATCATATTCATTTTAAATAACCTCATGCCTTTTTTTCTCCAGAAAAATGGATTTGAACAATTCTGCATTAACTTTGTGAATGAAAAACTGCAGCAGATTTTTATTGAGCTCACACTAAAAGCAGAGCAGGTGAGAATAATGATTTTTAATAAACCAATGCAAATAGGCCTCTATAGAAGTGTTTGCTAATGTTTTCCGCTAACTCTTTTGCAGGAAGAGTACGTGCAAGAGGGAATCAGATGGACCGCCATTGAGTACTTTAACAACAAAGTTGTATGTGATCTAATTGAGTCCAAAGTGGTGAGTTTACACTTTCAGGGTTTTCTGCATCAAAATGGTTATCAGGCATAACATCGCCCGTTCAACTAATGGCATCTAATGTTCACCTTAATAACCCAGAATCCTATTGGCATCATGAGCATCTTGGATGATGTGTGTGCCACCATGCATGCAAAAGGAGAGGGTGCAGACCAGACTCTGCTGCAAAAGCTGCAGTCACAAATTGGCACTCATGAGCATTTCAACAGCTGGAACAAAGGTTTCATAGTGCACCACTACGCAGGCAAGGTAAGAGACACTTTTCAAATAGAACTCTATATATAGATAAATGTCTATTTAGCAAACATCTTTAGCAAAATAAAGTTTCAAACTCAGGAATAAGTGGTAAACATAATCAGACAGTATAAAATGCATTTTTTTGATGGTTGGCAGTAGTGTGGATTAGAGGCCTTGTTGGGTCCTATAATATGTAACTAACCAGAACTGACCCAAATCACTTCTTACCCTAACCCGACAGGCATAAATCAATTTTTAAAAAAGACAAACCCGACCCAAGATAGACCAGATAAAATCAGACCAGAGTCGGCACCCGATGGCAATTTTTTTCAAACCCAATTTGTTTTTCAATTCAGAGACGGCAAATAAGAAACACCGCTGTAGGTGCAGATTTAAAAGTATGACCATCTTCTACCTTATTTGTAGATGAAATTCATTCTCATCATTTTTCCACTTGCCCAAGCAATTCCAATAGATAAACCACTCACAAGTTTTATGTTGCGCTTCAGATGACAAGGTGACAAATTTATATTAAAGTTAATATTAATAAGCAAACCCTGCACTCATTCTCTCAAAAGTGCAGACTGACAGAAAGCAGAGAAGGGGGATAATAATGTAATCATATAATTATTTAATGTGTATTTGTTTTAAATATTAAAATATTGTTAAATGTACAAAACAAATAATGGAAAGTAGGCATATTTAAAAGAATGTGGGTATTCTCGGGTTGGTAAAAAATTGATTTAAAATTACCCAAGACTACTAATACCAGACCGACCCGTGTCCTAGGTATTCGTCAAAGTTTTGGACTCGAAACCTCTCAGGTCAGACCTCAGGTTTCCGGATCGAAGTGGACTCGTGTAGACCTCTAGTGTGGCTACAACACTGCCCCCCTGTGGATGTAGTGTGTGTGCTTCTCATAGCTTTGTCTTTTTACTAATTAAACGTACTGATTGAATCTCTTTTATTTTAATTCCCATAAAACAGCATTCATTTATCAAGGTTTCAACAGAGTTCTTTGGCCCAGCACAAGCAAATGGATGGATTGAAATATAGCTGAATATAGATGTGTTTGTTTTAGGGAGTGCTTCCAGCAAGTAGAGTCTCACTAATATTGATTGTATTCCTGGTGAGAGTAATAAGAGCCCTTATTTCCAGGTGTCTTATGATGTGAGCGGCTTCTGTGAGAGGAACAGGGATGTGCTGTTCAGTGACATTATCGAGCTCATGCAGAGCAGTGAGTTGTAAGTGGTTATTTGGATATTTTAGCTGCTTTTTTTTTTAGCCCAGATCAGCTGAAGCTTTTTAAAAGCCCCTAAATGCACTAATGCACTGATGCAGAACATCTGCAGTTCAGCTGTAGTTCCTTAATGAAATAATAAGTCACATAAATAAATCATAAAATCAATATAGTGTAGCATTTTTATGGAGGATGATGAGTTGTTTTTCTTCTTGTGAGAGATATTCTGTGGTGTATTACTTTACTAGAGACAGCTCTGATTATGTCTTCCATAAACGATATTAGGGTTTCAGAGATGTTTGAAATGGTAAATCCCTTTTTCTGGTCATCCTCATAGCGCCTTCATCAAAGATCTGTTCCCAGAGAACCTTGAGGCTGAGAAAAGGGGCCGTCCCACCACTGCAGGTTCAAAGATTAAGGTGAAATAATAGACTTATAAAATATAGAAACTATAGAACTAGAAACATTTGATTTAAACCATGTATTCTGTTTACTTACATTTTGTGCCTGGCGAGTGTTTTGGAGCCTGTGTATACTACAGTTTTGTGCTATATATGAATGTGATATTATGCTCATAAATTTATGTGATGCTATTGTTAATTTTCTTTCTTTGATTTTCTCTCTTCCCCCCTTACAGAAACAAGCAAATAATCTTGTCCAGACGTTAATGAAATGCACCCCACACTATATTCGGTGCATCAAGCCCAACGAGACCAAAAAGCCTCGCGACTGGGAGGAAAGCCGTGTCAAACACCAGGTGGAATATCTGGGACTGCGAGAGAACATCCGTGTGCGCAGGGCCGGCTACGCCTTCCGACGTGTCTTCAAGAAATTCCTGCAAAGGTAAAATCACCACCACTAATGCCTGTCAGGATGCCAAATGCTATGTATGGGAATTTTGATAAGTTGCTCTTGTAAAATGTGATGTACTATAATTAACTGTTCTATTATTTGCTCAGATATGCCATCTTGACCAAAGAATCATGGCCCCAGTGGCGTGGAGATGAGAAACAGGGTGTCCTGCACCTTTTAAAATCTGTCAACATGGACTCTGACCAGTACCAGCTGGGCAAGACCAAAATCTTCATCAAGGCCCCAGAATCTGTATGTATTATGCTGCGGTCATACTTGACTTTGAGCACATGAATTTTTTACGGACACATCAACGGTTGCAAAATGACATAACACACTGCGGCGTATTTTTTTAAAAACATAATTCAACATATGATACATCAAAAATTTACTCCACTTCACTGCAGTCCTGCAAATTTAAATTTTCATTTTTTTCATTGAGCTAAAATGTCACGCTGTGGCATATTAGTCTTCTCTTGGTTACACATCTTTATGTGATACAAATTCACAGGGCAGAGTTCAACAAACTTAAATTTTGGAATGCAGCGAAATGCGAAACTTATTTGCTTGAGCGTACATTTCCTGTGTCCCACTTTTTAATGCGTATGAATGTAAGTAAGTGGCACAAAAAGTGTAATGCGACCACCCCTTTAGTTTGTAAATTGAAGGTACTAATGTGAACAGATAATTTCACAGTTGTGATTTAATGTGATGTTTTCTGAAATATGAGAAATAATAATCTAATTCATTAAATGAAGATTTGGGGCCATGTTGCCATTGTAACTCATTTCTTCAGAGGTGGGTCTGTTTATTTTCGTCACGGACAAATTGAATTACTTCTCAGTTTGGCTACTTAAATGCATTCCTTGGGCGTTGTGCAAAAGATTAAATGTAATTCAGTCATGTTAAGTGAATATTAAAAATTTCTTCAGCTGTTGTTCAAATGGCTTCTTGTTGGCTATGTTTATAAAGAATGGACTCTGCATGTTCAGGCAATAGTCTTGTGAACTTCAATGGGTGGAAACAGTTCTCAAAGTTGTTTTGGTGATTTCATGGATGTCTGCATTTTGTTGATATTCTGAAATGTGATGACTATGAAAATTAAGTATGACATGTTGATCTTCAGTTGTTCCTGCTGGAGGAGATGAGGGAAAGAAAATACAATGGATATGCTCGGGTAATCCAACAAGCCTGGCGCAAACACATCGCTGTGCGCAAGTATGTCCGCATGCGAGAGGAAGGTGAGAGATTTTTCATGTTGATGCATGCAGGCTAATAATTTAGACACTTTTTAAAGACATATAAAGACTGTCCAGATCCCATTGCTCTTCTTCTTTATCAGTCAATAAAAGCCTCAAATAAACTGTAAGGCCTTGGGAATACAAATTCATATTAAATTACATTGCTGTTTTACTGATTCCAGCGTCTGACCTCCTGTTGAACAAGAAGGAGAGACGAAAGAACAGTCTGAATCGCAATTTCATGGGAGACTACATCGGCACGGACAACCATCCGGAGATTCGGCAGTTTGTGGGTCGTAGGGAGAGGATTGACTTTGCTGATGTGGTGGTCAAATACGACCGTAGATTTAAGGTATTATTCAAAGTCCCATTTAACATACTGAAATTCATGGATCACTTCCTCTGTAACTGTTCAGTAGTATTTTGTACTAGTTTACTGAAGCTGCTCAACAGCAGATGTTTCATTCTGCACATTGTAGTTCATCTCACATATTTCATGTGATCACATACTCATATGCTGTTTCAACACCCACAGACTGTCAAGCGTGACCTCATTCTCACCCCTAAGTTCCTCTATCTGATTGGACGCGAGAAGGTGAAACAGGGTCCTGAGAAAGGCCAGATCCAGGAGGTCTTGAAGAGGAAGATTGAGGTGGAGAAGATCCAGTCTGTCTCTCTAAGGTAATTTATCATGCAATATGCATGATAATCTTTAGGACTCCCTATCGTACAGCATTAAAATGCTTAATAAATCATACAATTACAGCATAATGAAAAATCTCAATGTTTTCTAACACTAAAGTACTTCAGCAAGCATTTAAAGGGTTAGTTCACCCAAAAATGAAAATTCTGTCATTAATTACTCATTTTACTAACATTTTACTCATCCTTATGTCATTCCAAACCCATAAGACCTTCGTTCATTTTTGGAACACAAATGAAGATATTTTTGATGAAATCCATAAGCTTTAAGCGTAGGAGACTGACATGGAAGATAAGAAATTGTTGAATAAAGTCGTTATTTTGTTTGTTTTTTGTGCACAAAAATTATTCTCGTTGCTTCGTAACATTAAGGTTGAACCACTGTAGTCACATTAACTATTTTAATGATGTCTTTACTAACTTTCTGGGCCTTGAAAGTGGTAATAACGCTGCAGTCTAACAGAGGTCAGAGAGCTCTCGGATTTAATAAAAATATCTTAATTTGTGTTCCGAAGATGAACGAAGGTCTTACATGTGTGGAATGACATGAGAGTGAGTAATAAATGACAGAATTTTCATTTTTGGGTGAACTAACCCTTTAAGCATGTTTTAATTGCATGATGATGATGATGGGTGGATCTCTTTCCTCAGCACACTTCAGGATGACCTCTTCATACTGCACGAGGATCAATATGACAGTGTTCTGCAGTCTGTCTTTAAAACGGAGTTCCTCAGTCTGCTGTACAAGCGTTATGAGGAAAAAACACGGAAAAAGTTGCCACTCAAGTTCAACAACCTGTGAGCAATATTTCCCTCATTGTGAAATTTACCATGTGCTGTATTACATCATACTCAGAAAAAGTATCATGTGCATATGTTGATCTTGTAATTCTAACATTCAACATTTTTCTCTCTCAGACTTGAATTTAAGGTGAAGAAAGGGGGATGGGGTCCATTTGCATCTGCTGGCTCTCGACAGATCCAGTTTCAGATGGGTCAGGGGGACGATGCAGTTCTGAAGCCGAGCAGTAAGGTCCTGACTGTCAGTATTGGCCCCGGTTTGCCTAAAAACGCAAGTGAGTGTGTGTTGAAATTTTGTATTTTAGTAAAACTAGTTTAGGGGGTTGCAGTACCAAGGGATAGTTCACCTAAAAATGAAAATTATGTCATAATTTACTCACCCTCAAGTCGTTCCAAACCCATATGAATTTCTTTCTTCTGCTGAACACAAAAGAAGATATTTTGAAGAATGTCGGTAACCAAACAGTTGATGGGCCCCATAGACTTCCATAGTATTTTTCCCCATACTATGGAAGTCAATGGTGCTCATCAACTGTTTATTCAAAATATCTTCTTTTTTGTTCAGCAGAAGAATAAATTTTAAGATGTAAATTATTTCTGTGATGTCAAAGCTGAATTTTCAGGCTTCAGTGTCACATAATCCTTCAGAAATCATTCTAATATGCTGATTTGATGCTCAAGATTTCATCTTATTATTATTATTATTATTATTATTATTATCAATGTTGAAAACAGTTGTGTTGCTTAATATTTTTGTGGAAACTGTGATACTTTTTATAACATATTTTCTCAATTCTACAGGACCAACACGGCGTGACAACCGAAAGAGCAGGTACATGGGCAACCAGAATCGCAATGTAGGCCAGAATTCACGTGGTAAGACCACAGTTTTATGTATTTCACAAGAATTGCTACTAAACTGTTTTAGAAATGGTTTTAAAATGTTTTTATGGCTTGTGATTTCAGAAGCTCCCAAGTCCAAATCTGATGGTCGAGGTAGAGGAACCCAAGGGCAGCCCGCCATTAGGAACTCTCTGCTCCGTCAGCAGTCCAGTATGGATCAGCCCACCCTTCCCCGACTCCAGGGATCTCGCCGCGGTCAGCAGGAGAGCCAGATCTACACTGATATGGGCTTCATGAGTGTTCCTGATCAAGGCGTGGCAGGGTGAGATGATGGATCATATGACAGCAGGAAGCTCAGATGAATGCTATTATCAGAATTATATCCTCCATGCCATACTGACTGATGACTTTACAATATCATAACCTGTTCAGCTGGAATTAGTTGTCACGAATCAGTATATGCAATTGTGTACATGACACAATTAGGTTAATTGTGTTTTTTAATTTTTTATTTTTTATTTTCAGCTTGTCATTTGAATTTAATTTAATTTAATTACCTAAAAATAATGTTTTTTTTACTCTTGTATTTTAGTTAGTTTAGTTAGTTTTAGTTATTTTTTTGTTTTGTTTTAGTCCAATTTTGAGTGTTTCTGGTTATTTTTGTCTTTTAAATAAAATGTTATCTCTTTTCTCTCAGGATGCATCGCAGACGTTCGAAAGAGTACAAGCCTCTCCCAGGGTCAGGGCGACCCAAACCCAGACCCCGCACCCCACAATGCAGAGCACTCTACGCTTATGATGCTCAAGACACAGATGAGCTCAGCTTTCAAACAGATGAAATCATAGATATCCTAAGTGAAGGTAATCTATTTTTATACCATTAATAGTGAACTTTATACTGACTAAGTGAATTCTGCACTAACCCAAGATGTGCTGTCTGACCAGACCCCTCAGGTTGGTGGCTAGGCCGTCTTCGAGGAAAGGAAGGCATGTTTCCTGGCAACTACGTTGAGAAGATCTAAACTGGCATGCTATTGGACAAAATGTGATTCATTGCAGAAATTAGATCAAGAAGAACAAAGCATCAGCATTATATCAAAGCAGCTCGGTGCCAAATCATATCCCCAAGTGCATGGATGTTTACTGCAAAAGGTGCCACTCTGACAAATATTCAGTAGGATCCTTCTTTAGACCCCCTGATGAACTTTTATGTGATTTAATTTTTTTATAGAAAGTAATATTAGACATGCATGTAGAAGAAAAACTATAATGTTGTTTCACTATAGGTTTTTAAATGTTTTTGGAGAATAGAATGAATACATCAGTATTTTAATGTACTGTATTCTACTGAAGTTGTATTTTTTAAATATCCAAATTCTTCTTTTTTAATGATATTGTGCAATTGTATAAAATCAGAAAAGCTGTTTTCAGATACTCGGAGAACAAAAATAAAATGGAACCTTTTTTGGTTAATTTTTCCATTATAAGCATCATGGAAATTGTTTTAAAGGCTTGTTAGGTCATTTGACAAGCACAGTTTTCCCCCGTTATAGACAAATTTCCTAATGAAGCAGCAAGATGGAGTGGGACATATTGAAGTGTTCATTGGCTTTTAATTTATTTATTTAATTAAATAAAAAAAATGTATTTTTAGGTACATCACAGCCGTGAGTCATAATGTGCTACTTGCTAGTCAGATGCAGGTGTACTTAGAGCAAGGGACTTGTCATCAGTGTTACTTTTAAAAGTAATGCATTACAATATTGCGTTACTCTCTAAAAAAGTAACTAATTGTGTTACTTTTTATGAAAAGTAATGTTACATTACTTTTGCGTTAGTTTTTCTCACCAGGGCTGGGTATGCTTGTTTGTTTTTTTATAACAACAACAAAGAAAGTTCTATATTTGCCAAAAGTGAAATAAATAAGGCTCAGGCTGAAGGAAGTGCATATTTATGCCTGCACAGTAGAGGGCGCAGCTCAAACAAATCTTTCAGCTGTGCTGCCTTTCTGGGTTAAAGAAGAACAGGATACAGGAGAAGGAAGTTCAACACTCTTATTTCTAAATCTAATTTAAAGTAATTTTTGCTTATTAGTATGGTAGAATTAGATCATTGAAGGTCAGCAGCAAAGACATTGGTTAATAAAGTGAGATTAAATACATAAAGTATATTTGTGATGTGTAATTTAATATAGTTGATTATTACAGATTTGCATAAAATTCTGAGATTGCATTTCACTGTTTTCATTGAGGAATTTGAGGAATACTGAATGTTTTTGTGCAAGTGAGATAACTAAACGCTCACATTTAGTCTAGAACTACAATAACCATCATGTTCACACAGCGCACACAACACCTCTGCACTTTATTTCTCTCACCTTATTTGAAAAAGTAACTGATATTTTGTTTTAAATTAAAAAAAGTAATGTGTTACTTTACTAGTTACTTGAAAAAGTAATCTGATTACGTAACTCATTACTTGTAATGCATTACCCCCACCATTGCTTGTCATTGTAGAAATCATTTGATTGGACAAAAATCTGTTTAGTGCAGGATGAGTCATCAATGATAAATATTTTTGGTTAATTTTCTTCAGAAAATTAACCAAAAAAAAACATTGTGATTTTCAAAAAAACGTAATTTTCAAAAGTGATAAAATAATTTTGTCAACGTTTAGAAGTACACTAGCGTAGAGTTGGTCTCAAAGGTAACACACATGGACTAAAAACTACAAACTCTCACTCATCATGTTCTTTTGTAACCCCGCAGAACTACATTTTCCAGCACATAATGTGACGTCAGGACGTAACTCGAGACGAGCATTACGTCTCTTCTCTCGCAAACCTCTGAATTCCGAGTGGCATAACTTGCACACAGTGAACCGCTGAGACACTTCACATTTCAGAGGCACTCGGGGGCATTTTTATACTCCTTTAGGATATTCCGTTACATGAAAATCTTCGGGCTCCGTGTAACAATGGAGGCATATTTACGGAGCTGTCGTGATGTGATTAAGGTAAGACTATGGTACTGGACGCTTTAAGAGAGGGTTACGCGTGGTATGCTGGCTTGGCTACTACCATTTTACCCACTTAAAAAGGGGGCAGTGGCCAGTTCTTGCACGGTCTGTGTTATGAGACATTTAGAAACATGAGTGTGTTTGCCGTATATGATAGCTTGGTGTGAAAAAATAACGTATGCTGTTTTGTTTGACGTACACTCGATATTGACACAAGTCATATGGCATGACGCGCGTGCATAGACCCTGGCCGCATGCGCCAATGACAAGCGACCACATGCATTGAGAGAAAGAGAGAAAGCACATAAGTCTGTTTACATTAATTATTTTATTATATTTTTTATACGAAAAGAGTTAACTAGTGTGTTTTTATATCACTTCACTTTATATCACTTTTATATCAATGACACATGCATAACACACACATACATATACATACATGTACATATATGTGTGTGTGTGTATATATATAATATATATATATATATATATATATATATATATATACACACACACACATACATAAACACAGTTTTGCCATGCTTTCAGTTTTAAAAGGTCAGTTTATTAAGCTGTTTGGTGCAAATCCATCTGTAATATGTTGTCTATTTTCTGGCAGTGTGTTTAGTCAATAAGAAAAATTCCCACTTTTCTAGTTTTACAGCTTAATGTGCTCAGTTTCAAGAATGAAGGTGGCCCTATTTGCAGAGACAATAACACCTGCTGTCCATTGCATATGATCCTGACAGCATCTGTCCAGCAGCAGTGCATCTCTTTACCCTAAACACTGTTGTTTTAAACCCAAACACCCTGACACATTATGAAGTCCTGTGTTTACTTTGAGACTCTCAGCTCATGGAAGCAAGCAGAGATGGGTTCTTTAACTAATTCAGTCAATGATTGAAGAAATTATACAGTTGCACTTGTGGTTAAAGTGCTTTTTGTCTGCACTGAAGCATGAGGTTGCAAATAGAGCGCACACTGACCCAATACCCACAGGTTCTGTACTGTTTACTCACCATCCCGTGGTCCATTTCACATTGTGGTGACTAACTTCCTGCGCTGTCCCCTGGCTATGCACATATGGACATGAATAAGCATGTTTTTCCTGCACTTCCCCATCTAAGAAGGTTTTTGGTGATGATTATCACATGAGAGAGAAGGAGCTTGCCAAAATCTCACCCTAAACAAGCCTCGCCCCTGGGCTGTGCCAGCTGTGAGCTCAGTCAGTCTGTGTTGACAGTCCATCGTTCAGTATTTAAAACAAACCCCAGCTGGTTGCCCAGATCACAGTACATCATTTAATGCTGACGTCACAGATGGCTTCTGTATTCGGCTGGAGTAATGGAGAAGGCCAAATGCTAATTAACGCTGGACGAGGAGTCATCATGAGGAGAGATAAAAGGCTTTATGGAACCCAGGGTGATGCATTCAGTGTTATTCTATTAAAATTGCTCTTCATCTCACAAGTGGTCCAGTAAATAGACTTCAATATAGAGTTGTGGGTTCTCAAGCCCAAAAAAAGAAAGAAGAAAGCATATTTTAAGTAACAAATGTAGTCTATAATAACTACACTATTGTTTGAAATTGTGGGTCAGTGTTTTTTCTTTTTATTTAGCAAGGATGCATTTAATTGATCAAAAATGACATTAAAGACATTTCTAATGTTACAAAACATTTGTATTTCAAATAAATGCTGTTCTTTTGAATTTTCTATTCCTCAAAGAATCATGAAAAAAAAAAGTATCAAAAAAGTTTGGTTTTCTCAAAAATATTTAGCAGCACGTCTGTTTTCAACATTGATAATAAGACTTTTTTTCTTGAGCATGAAATCAGCGTATTGGATAGTTTTCTGAAGGATCATGTGACACTGAATGACTGCTGGAAATTCAGCTTTGCCGTCACAGGAATAAATTATATTTTAAAATATATTAATTAAAATATAAAACGTTTATTTTAAATTGTTGTAATATTTCACAATTGTACTGTTCTTATCATTTAAATGTATGATATAATCAAATAAATGCAGCCTTAGTGAGTAAAAGAAACTATTTTCAAAAACATTATCAAATCTTACAGACAACAAACTTTTGAACAGTAGTGTATATTCCAAGTCTTCTGAACCCAGTGTTATTTTAGTATCATTGAGATACTATTATAGTTTTTATTATTTTTAATTAGTTTTTATTGTTATATTTTTTCATTTTCAGTTTAGTTTTAAGAATTTTGTCTTTTTTTTAATTAAAATGAACATTAGTATTATTAAAATAGACTTTTAATAATATGTCTATATAGTTTTTATTAATTTTTATTTCAGTTTTTGTTTTAGTTTTAATACATGAAGTTAAACCAAATGAAAGTGAGAAATGTTGCCTTAGGAACTAGCTGAAATAAAATAAGTTTACATTTTTTTTATATTTTATTTTATTTCAGTAACAAAATGTTTTATGGTTTTAGTTAACTGTAATTACCTTTGTTAGGAACAACACTGAAATTTAAGTTATTATGCTCTGAAAATCTTCAATGTCCTCCACCATATGTCTCAAATCTTATTTGCGCTTCTGTATGGCTACATTGCTACTTCCACACTGTCAGTTTTTGGGGTTGACAACCACATTTACTTACAGGTATGAGTCTCGAAATGTCCCGTTCACACAGAAACATACAGTAGCTTCTCGAATACTGTCTGTATGAACGTGCATTGGGAGTCAATCGTGTATTCTCTAAACAGTGATTTCAAAGATGGCGACGTCCATAAAACTGCAGCAGAAATCTTCATTAGCCGATAGCAGCTTTTATATCCGGGTGGAAAGCAGAATATTTGAGTCACGCCTAGAACACAAAACTGAACAGAGAACAGTGACTGGATCTAAAACCTTCCGATGACACACAGCTCATATCTAGTATCTAGACATAACTAGTTGTCCAATCCGGTTCTGTTCACACAGCACAGGTTTTCCGAGAATGCGGTTGTGAAATATAACTGAACTGTGCGTGAACGTAACCATATTAAAGACTCAAATACAGAACTGACAGACGATTTTGTTGCTTTGAACATGGCCTATATTCATACTTGCTGTGTAATTGGTTACAAGACATTATTTGATATTGTTGACTTTAAAATGTCTTCACATGGCAAGTTTGAATATGTGGAAGCGCAAATGAGATTTGAAAGTTTTGGCAGAAAGGAAGATTTTCAGCTAATAACAGACTTGCATTTCAGCTCTGTTCCTCAGGCAAATATACCATTTTGCTATACAGTACATAGGTTGTATGGACTACTTATGGAGCTTCTTCTTTGTCCTTTCTTGTTAACCCTTGATCGCTGTATGGTTTTATTGTATGAACAAGAGCAGTGTCGACATCTTCTTTTATGTTCCATGGAAGAAAGAAAGTTGTACAGGTTTGGAACACAAGAATTTGAATAAATGATGATAGAATTGTCATTTTGGGGTGAACTATCCCTTTAAGAACAAATACTTAACATAAAAAAATGAGTTTTGTTGTCATCCATGTTATCATCTGTTAAAGGCATACACTGCTGTACTATATCTGTTGAGAAGCCACAGAATGTGTTTTATCTTTGACATTGCACCGAGCCTCACACTGGCTGTCAGTGATACAGAGTGACTGGTTGATCAAGTTCAACATTGTTTGTCAGATGAAGCTCTGAATGGAGCTGGAAGTCTTCACAGCCTATTGAATGCATTTTCAGCCTGTCATGTAGTTTACTTGCTGTAGATATTTGTGCGTATAGACATTTTAGTTTGGTATTTCAGCCTGCAGTTTAATAGAGGCCACCAAAGCCTTATTATGAAGAACTTGGCTTGCAGTTATATGTTATGAATTCCTGTCCTATATTAGTCCAACAGCCTGTGACATTATTCTCCTTCATTCTCAGGCTTGTAGTAAGAACAGCCCAGGGCTGCATGTCGTAATGGGAAATGAGGCTTGTGATGTGGACTCCATGGTATCAGCCCTGACCTTCGCCTACTTTCTTTCAAAGGTATGCAACGCCCAACCTAATAAACCGTATTTGCTGTGGTGTTCTTGGAAAGCTTGAGAATTGTGTCGAGAAAATAGATGTGATAATTCTTTACTGGAGGTTGAGGATTATTGTTTTGTTCATCATTATTGTTGACCTGTTGCAGAGTCTTGATTGTAAGAGGGTGCCGGTGCCTGTACTCAACATCCCACGAGCTGAGTTTCCCTTGCGCTCTGACAGCAGCTTTCTGCTGAGAGAAACCGGTTTGTCGCAGGACTACCTGCTTTTCAGGGACGAGGTGGACCTCCACAGCCTGCACAAGAACAAACAGCTGACCTTGACCCTGGTTGACCACAACGTTCTGCCCAGGTCAGTGTTCTGTTCTGTAGGACATATGCAATACATGAACTGCACCATGTTCCATCTTCCATCTTCACATAAAAAAAGAGAATGATAAAGAAGTAGGGGTGTGCGATTATATATAGTCTATGATAATATTGTAATTGTTGTTTTAACAATGTGCAATCTGACATTATCGAATATGTCCCTCAAAAAAAAAAAAAACAGAAAAATGCCTGGAGAGTGCATACACTGCGTCATTTAGACTTTTTGGTTTAGGTTAGACTACTGCACGTGCGCATTTAGAGTGCACTTTCTCACTGCGAGATTTACTCTAAAAATGCAATTAAAATGCCCCTGTATGAGTATTTGTCTTTTAGGCTATATTTATATAATATGATATAGTAAAGCAATCATTAAACAGTTTAAGAAACAATTAAGTGACTTACATTTTAGACACAATATTGCCTGTTTTGCCCTATTTCGCTGAAAATAGTTCCAAACAAAGCTACAGCAGAACTGTTTTGCATCTCTGAGCAACAAGCAGCGGTGTTTCGTTGCTGAATTAATCAGTCCATTTGAACGAATTGTTTGAATTAATGACTCAATGATTCGCTCATTAACAGTGACTTGCCGCCACCTACTGGTGGTTTTAGTTTCAAATTTAAAGTATCTTTTCAATTTTAAAATTTTAATTTCATATATCATCGTTTTATTTTTAAAACATCAAAACATTATTTATGCATTTGTAACTGCAGGATAAATGCATTTATACCTCTGAGCTGCATTAAACAGTCTGTGTAAATACATCTAAATGGCACTTCAGATGCAGCTTCTATATTTCCTCTGCAATGCAAAGACAGATTTTGTTGATATTGATTTCATTTGATTGGTAACAGCCCTATAGTGTGTTATTAAATAGGTAAGAACCAAATTGCCCTCATAAAGGTAAAACATATACACAAAATATGAAGAATAACAAAAACTTTAGAAGTCAGCTGTCCACAGCAATCCTAAACCTGCCAAGGTACCAGTACAGTAACAATCAGGAACATATCGTCTAATCATCATTATTGACAAAATCCCAGAAAATATTGATATCTTTTTTTTTTTTTTTCAATATCGCACACCCCTATAAAGGAGTCAGATTTTAAATAATTAATGAACTTGAACTATATAGTGAATTTTCTGTTGAAAAAAAAAAAAAATATATATATATATATATATATATATATACTGTGAAAAATTATCTTGATGGACAAAACGTGTAAGTATCATAAACTTTTTTTTGATAACCCCTTTTTTTTTTTTTTTTTTTGATAATCCAAAAGCCTATGGGAAAATAAATCGTATTGGACCTGTCAAGGGAACCAGCGTGATGCTAACTGCCAATTGGCCTATAAAGTGACAATTGTGACAAAGTGCCATAATTCCACCATTCTATTATGGTGCATTTTACTGCACCATATAAATGCATGCATGTAAATGGCAACCAAAATAAATATCAGAATGTTGTTACAATAATGGCTTTTTATATCTACGTCAAATTAATCTAATTAGTCCACCACTAATAGCGACATAAAAAGTATTTACTGAACCCAACCTGTGACCACAGAAGCATGATACAAACTTCTTTTATAATAAACCTGTTTTATTCTGTAGTGCTGACAGTGAGCTGGAGGATGCAGTTGTAGAAGTGATTGACCACCACCTCCTACAGAGGCCCTCATCTCCCTCCTGCCCTGTCACTGTGGAGACCGTGGGCTCCTGTGCCACCTTGGTGACAGAGCTCATTGCCCAAAAAGCGCCTGAGGTGCTCGACCAACAAGTGGCTCAGCTTTTATACGGTGAGTGTCATGGCGACATGATAAACACAGAGAGGAATGTGAGCTCTCACAGCATGACTGCTGTTCAATCTGCTAGACACTGTTAGACATCAGATGGGCACAGCATGGTCTTCAGTGGCATTTGGCTGGAACAGATAGATTTGACTTGTACTTGCAATATGATAGAGACGTGAGATGTCAGCAGAAAGATAAAATCTTGTTAAGTTGCGGAATGTATTTCTGCTTTGCGTTGACAGGTACCATTATCCTAGACTGTGTTAACATGGCACCTGAGGCAGGTAAAGTCACCCCTAAGGACAGCCAGTACGCCATCTTTTTGGAGAAACGTTTTCCAAAGCTGCCTCCGAGGGGCGCTCTGTTTCAGTCGTTACAGAATGCCAAGTTTGACGTGTCAGGTGAGAGAATCTTTTATTGTGTAGGTTAATGAAACAATCTGCTTGTAGACTTATTAAAACTTTAAAGCATGTGTTCATCAAAAGAAATTTCACAGTACTGCTCTGTATTTCAGGCCTCTCCACAGAGCAGATGCTGTTGAAAGACATGAAAGCTGCATCTGCTGGGGATCTGAACTTGGCTGTCAGTGTCATTTACATGACACTAGAGGTCAGTACTGTTATGACATCTTTCACTTGACCTCTAAAAGCTTCTACAATCTCAGAAGCTTGCTATGTATTGATTTGGATGTTTTTGGCTGATACAGCTTTTAACAAAAACTGATATTTATACAGATATTTCTGCAGATATATACAGATTTTGATATTTTGCCACTTTCTTTTTAAAGGATTTAATTACACCCCTAGAAAGAAGTACAAAAACTTTTGGTTACACTTTATTTTAGTGTCCTTGTTATTGTGTAATTATACATTTAAGTACTGAGTAGTAATAGTTAACTACATGTTCTTACAGTAGGGTTAGGATTAGGGTTTTGTTTAGTGTAAGTTGCATGTAATTATGCATAATATATAGTTATTACTACAGTAACTACATGTAACATGTAATTTTACTGTAAATTAGTAAAGGACACTGTAAAATAAAGTCTTACCAAATGTTTTAACTGTTGTTGTAAAATTCTGTAATGTCCATTGAATTTTTCTTTTTCTTTTATAGTGTCTTCATAATATTGGTATTATATATAATTTAGTATTTTTTTGTAAATTGCAATATTAAATGGGCACAATGAAAGAAAAATAATATAATATATAATATAATATAATACGATACTAATGTTTTAAACAATAAAATCCACTTTTTACAAGTTGTCATGGAACATAAAAAATACTCACAGGAAAAAGCTTTAGTGCTTTTCACAGATTAGTCTATTTTATTATCTATTAAATGAGATTCAATACTGAACAATGTATTCTTGTGTTCTTAAACATATTTTTGGATTTCATCTTGAAATCATATAATACTTACAGCGCAAGTAAACAGTGACATTTGATTCATGGACAAAGACAAAAGATCTGCTGTTTCATGCTTATGGCTTATTGCAATGGTTTTATTTTGATCAATAATTAAATATTGGTGCATCTATATAACCTCTATAACCTATAAGTTATGTGTGGAATCTCATTGCATACTTGCAGCATTTCTAAAACACTATAGCAGGACTTTAATTTTAGAAGATCACATGCAAATTACATGTTTCCTCTTGAATGAAGTGAATCTTGTTTTTGTGCTATGTATTTAGTCTCAGTACTTGGTTCCACAAAGAGGAAATGCAGATTCTGAAAAGTAAGGAGCTCTTGTTGTGGGCACAAAATGTGCTCATGTGCCCATCCTCATGACTCATGTGAATTCCTCATTAATACTGAAGCACAACCGCATCCAAGTCAGACACACCCGGACTCACCGCAGGGCTGGGCGGCCTGTCTCACACACCCACTGATTACACCAGACGTTAACCTCCGTGACAGGCTCTTCTGTTCTCTTGTTAGTACACATACAATAATAAGACAATGTTGCTGAATCAGATGTGTATCAGAACTGTTCACAGTACAGGAGAATTTTTTTAATATGGCATAAGAAAGTCATAGATTCAAAATCGGCCCCAGTATGTTCATTATAGCACACTAAAATCTCATTTTAATACTTCAAAGTAATAATTCCATTACTTTATTATTTTAACTGTCAGGAATAATGTGAGTGGCCATTAAAGTTATTCAGAAATATTTGTCCAGTTGATTGACAAGAATCAGAGATGTGTCATAAGAAGAAAAGATGTGTGACGTGCATATTTTAAAGGTTATATTTTTCAGTCATAAATTATTTCATTAAAATAATTTAAAATACAATAATAAAATAATATTACAATCGTAATAAAATATTACTAACTGCAAAAAAAAAAAAAAAAAAAGATATATGTTGGAATTCAAAGGCATCAAAACTGTAAAGGGCAGAAGAAAAATATTGGGCATTAAAAATATTTATCTCCAGATCTGTTTGTGTTTGAAAATGTCTCACAAAGTGAAATGATTGCAGTCCTTTTTGTAATGCTCATATGTTAAAAGAGCTGTTCTGTTTTTAGGCTTTTCTTCAGAGGCGTGGCTTACAGCAGGACCTCTGTGAATTCTGCCACAATCACAGCTACAACCTGCTGATCGCAATGACAATCTCTTTCAACGACAACAAGGAGCCCTTCCGACAGCTAGCCGTCTACAGTTCCAGCACTGTCTACAGGGAAGAGGTACTCATTATGCTTTACACTTATTAAGGAAATCAACCTACAAATGTCTTTCTTATAGTTTACTCTGCATATAATAAATGCGATTCTTTTGAACTTTCTATTCATCAAAGAATCCTGGAAAAGGGTACTAGGGTTTCCACAAAAATATTACGCAGCACAACTGTTTTCAACATTCCTTGAGCACCAAATCAGCATATTAGAATGATTTCTGAAGGATCATGTGACACTGAAGACTAAAGTAATGGCTGCTGAAAATTCAGCTTTGCCTTCATATGAATAAACTACCTTCTTACCGACCCCAAATTTTTGAAAGGTGGTGTATAAAATAAGTTGAGAATCTGTTCTAATTGATATCTTTTTTTCTTTTTCTTTTCATAGATGAGTAAAGCACTAGAAAACGCCAAAACCCCTAGTCTGGACCTTAAACCAATGAGCAGTCCATATCTGGATGTCAAGGCCTATTTACAGGGAAACACACTAGCATCCCGCAAGAAGGTAATGCCCATAATCACAGACTTCCTGAAGGAGAGGGAAAGGAAAGTGGCTCAAAGTGGAAACATAGAGGACCTATATCTGGACGATGATTCTAATCAGTACCAGAGTGACTCTCAGCAATGTACTGAAGACGCTGGGATTGAGGACGATACTCCATTTCCTCCAACGCCAATGAACAGTCTGGTTGAGGGTTGTCCCTTGGACAATGGCCTACCAAAAATCAGCCCTGAGGTTTTGGTAGAGAAAGTTACCAAGATGGCCAGCATGGAGGACACATCTCCTGAGGGACAATGATGAAGATCTGTTGTCTAAGAGAGTCTTGGATAAAAGCTGGAGAAGAAAAGTCCTTCTGCATCTTTAAGAGGATGTGGTGGATATACAACAGTGGTGCATCAGGGCGTGAGAATGTAATGGCACTTTTTTGATCTAGTTAACTCACAAAGGTACAATACGGTCTGAAGTGACTTTTTCTAAGGACTGGTACATGATGATTCAAATGGAGCATTACATAAATGCATCACATATAAGATGTTTAAAGTTTGGGTGTCATAAAAATGACTGTAAAATTTCAGGTTTAGTCCATTTATTTATTGCTCGCAGTAGTATTCATATTTGATCTTCTAAATTATTTCCAGGTAAACATGAGCTTATTCAGTTCCAAAATTGACAATACGCACGCAGTGCAAGCTAGCGACTGACAATTGATAGAATTAACCAATTCTGAATTAATTTCCGTTATTATACAATTATAATGTGGTAGTTATCGTTGCTTTTGGTGCCACTAACATACTGCATTCTTTATAATATTAAAAAAGTTATTTTCAGCTTGTCTGCAGACCACGTATGTAGCATGGAATTGATTCCCACATATTATTATTATTATTATTATTATTATTATTTTGACTTGTCCCTTGATTTGTAAAAACGAAAGGAAAATGCATTTACAGTTCTCTTACCGTGTTAGCCCAGCAGGCATAAAAAATTTTAATCATTTGGACACTGATATAAACTGCAGGTTTACTTTTTAGCTGGTCATGATTCGTGTTAAATTTTGAAAAATGTAATAGTTGCATATACACTTATACATTAAAAAAAAAAAAATATATATATATATATATAATAAATATTCGCACAGTGCTGCCTGCTTGTCTGCTAGGCTTCCAAAATAAGCATATATAAGCAGTTCCTGTTAGGATGAGTCAAAATAATATATCTTAAAGGATTAGTTCACTTTAAAATGAAATTACCCTAAGCTTTACTCAACCTCAAGCCATCCTAGGTGTGTATGACTTTTTTCTTTCTGATGAACACAATTGGAGTCATATTAATTAATATGATGTGTCTAAGCTTTATTATGTCAGTGAATGGGGGCAACGAGTTTGAAGCTCAAGAAAGTGCATCCATCCATCCATCATAAATGTACTCCACACAGCTCCGGGGGTTAATAAAGGCCTTCTGAAGCGAAGCGATGTAAGAAAAATATCCATCTTTAACAAGTAATAAAGTAAAATATCTAACTTCCGCTAGACCTCAGTTACATAAGTTGAATAGGGAAGGCGTAGGATGTAGCGTAAGCGTTTTGAACTGCGAGAGGCGTTAGACTTTCTTCGTAAGTTGAATATCGAAGGCGGTCTGGCGGAATCTAGATATTTTACTTTACAACTTGTAAATATGGATATTTTTCTTACACAAATGCATCGCTTCACTTCAGAAGGCCTTTATTAACCCCCGGAGCTGTGTGGAGTATGTTTATAATGGGTGGATGCACTTTCATGAGCTTAAAACACGTTGGTCCCGTTTACTGCCATTATAAAGCTTGGACGCGTCAGGATATTTATTAATATAACTCTGATTGTGTTCATCAGAAAGACGAAAGCCAAATACACCTAGGATTGCTTGAGGGTGAGTAAATCTTGGGGTAATTTTCATTTTAAAAAATGAACTAATCCTTTAAATTGATGACAACACTTTTCATTTGATCTCACGCTGCAACGGATGTAAATGAAGATGCATTGGATTAGTACATCTTGTCATGATTACCCCAATAATATTGTAAAAGAGTGATTGTTGGTAAATGAAAAGTGAGTGTCACCCCTCTGTGGCCTTTTTTATGTTATAGGTGTTAACTGACCTACTCCTGGTTAGAATTAGGGCACCTGCATTTTACTCAATTAAATTTTGCCATTAATTACCAAAGACCTCAGTTGTATTTGTATGTGAGGCATGTTAAGCATTTGATCATTTGAGTTTTAAAATATATAACTTCAGTATTCTGTTGATTTCTATTATGTTATATTATATAATTTATTTGATGATTTACGTTTTGAGTACATTAGGGTTAAAAAAAAATGGTGGTTGTTGTCATGAACTGTCCTTTTGATTTGTTTTACGGCCTTCAGCTTATTAACAGTTATTAGAGATCAGTCACCATCTGTCATTCATGATGGAAAATCTAAAGATTGATTCAAACTGGATTAGCATTGTAATTACGGCATTCATTATATTAGTAAATACAAAAACGCAATACAAGGTATTTCAAAGACCTAATTGGATTAATCTTATATAATGACGTTTTATTGGACAGTTATATAAAGATGTTTTTCTTCCCATAGAACTAGTTTTGTCATGGCTTCATATACACACACAAAAAAAAATAAAACTGTTAATCAAAATCAGTTTATATCAGACATGAAACATATTAGATGGTATGTTGGTGTTTTGAGGTGTTGTGTATCTCGTGTGAATTAACCCTAAGTGATAGTTTGGTGAGATTTGGCATGGTGACAGCAGAGGATTGCTGCATGCTGCCTCAGGAGAATAAAGCACACTGAATAATGCCAATATCATCATAATGTTGTATTAAATGTTGATTTAATGTAAATGTTTTAATGTGATATGTTTGTAAAGCAGGATATTCCGAAGCACATCCTCTGTTACGTATTTTATTGCCAAGGCCTTTTTTATTTCAAGTATTCCTCAACTCAATAAAACATTTCATATTGTTCCATATTTGGTTTGTGAGCTTTATCTATAAAAATTGTCACCAAGGCTGCATTTATTTGATCGAAAATGCATTCAAATTCTTACTGTAAATTTTCTACTTTAATGTATTTTAAAATGTAATTTATTTCTGTGATAGCAAAGCTGAATTTTCAGCAGTCATTACTCCAGTGTTCAGTGTCACATGATCCTTCAGAGTGACATTTCTTGAAAACAGTTGTGCTGCTTAATATTTTTGTGGTAAACCTTCATACCTTTTTTCAAGATTCTTGAAATGAATGTTCTAAAGAACAGAATGTTCTAAAGAACAGCATTTATTTAAAATAGAATGTTTTTGTAACAATGTAAATGTCTTTACTGTCACTTTTGGTCAATTTAATCCACCCTTACTGAATAAAAGTCTTATTTTTTTATTTCAAAAATAAATAAATAAATAAATAAAATCTTACTGACCCCAAAAGTAGAGTATATATCTAATAGAATATAATAATCAAAAGATATGTGGTTGTCTTTTGGAGAGGCCTGTAACTTCAAGGGTATTAGGACCATGAAGTTATGCCTTTTTGTGGTGTCTTCCTCCACCTTCCCAGCCTTCCCTGTGGGGGAGCAGAAGTGCTCAAAGCAGTTGAGCCAATGGGAGACAGACAATTCAGTCAGCAGAAGTCAGAAATGTTGAAAAACCTGTACTGACAGTCAGGGTGAGTTCCCTAACACAAGACACAAGATACAGTCTCTGAAACTGGCTGCCATTGTGCTGAAGCTCATGAACCACCTCAGGTCATGGTCATCAACTGAGTTCACTGAATGCATTTCTAATCTAGACACTTTCTTTTAAAGACTTTGGACATGGGGACTTACTCAGACCGAAAGGATGGATACCTGCAAAATGGGTGAGTCAAAATTTAGATTGCCTGCTCCTAAATACTGAAGTAACATAAATAAAGTAATGGATTTGTACACAATGTACTGTTTACGTGGCCTCCATTTTCAAAGGTTTCAGTTACTATACATGGTCAAACACATTTATAATATCAAAACAAGTACCAGAAAAGGCCATAAGCACATACTGTACTGGACAAACCAGAGACGAATTTACAAGTTGTTGTGCTGTGAAGTGGACAGCAGTAGGACAAGAAAGAAATCCTTGTACAACTTCTGTATCTGGTTATTTAGAAAGAGGATTTCAGAAAAGGGAAGTTGCAGTTGAACTGATTTCCGGCACTTTTGCCAACCTTCTTGACTAATATTTAAGAAAAAACACACAGAAAAACATTACCTTTCGTATCCTGTCACCTGACAGATCATCAGATTTTCTGCCATTTACATTTGACACAATAACAAGGGTTTCGCATCTGTTATGAGTTAAAAATGCAACTATAAATGGAAATCTTCAAAAAATGTATTTTAAGTTGTTATAATGTTTTAAAGCAGAACATACTTTTACCACAATCCGTAATGCTTGATTTCCACCAGCACCACTTAAAAAACACTGTCATTATTAACAGTTAGTTTTAACAGTTTTAGAGTGTAAAATGGAGATTATATTAAAGCTTTAATGCGATAATAATGCTACTATAATCCACAGAATAGATCTTTTGACTTGTTAATTTCCATACCAAATTCCATGTTCATGTCCAGACATGAAGAGAACGCATGAAACAGTGTCATAAAAACCCTCAGTGTTTCTGTGATATGACTAAATCTAATAATGCCTGTATCCTTAATACAGTAAGTAACAGAATGAGTTGCTGAAGCTTCTTATAAGCCGAGACAAAGGTTTTCACAACAGGCGATTACTTTACTAAATCTTGTAAGAGTTACATCAAGAACAATTGCTGAAACAGTATACAATGTCATGCTTCACATTGGAGGTATCATGAGGTTTAGATTTCCACAGTTGTCATACATTGTCCTAAAAATGCCCTACATATTTCTTAAAATGTATTATGACATCTGATAATGCCTCAGATAGGACAACACTTGGCTTGAGATTACACACAACACAGTGAGATAGTTGTTAAGTAAAAACATACTGCTTCCTATGTTAGAGCAAGTAATGTTTGAAATAATGTATAATCTTTGAGCAATCTTGCTGGACAATAGTGTATAATGTACAAAGGTTACAGGTTTGAAGCGAAGACAATACCATCAAGAGCTGAATGAATTTGGTCACTGGCTAGTGGCTACACATCAGAAACAGGTTCAGTGATGTGACATGACAGAAGCTGTTATGTTGCTGACAACAGAAGCACACCGGCTCATTACCTGCTTGGAATCAGCTGAAAACAAAACTAGATTTTCTGGTCATTTGTGCCACGTGTAATTACCACATGTGCTGACGTAAAGAAATACTTGAGGTAAAAACAGGAACATGATGAATAGAAAAAAAAGTTACAAAACTGAAAAAAAGTTTAAATATGAAGATATAGTACATATTTTGGGTTATAATCTGTTAGAGGTATTCATCTATGTTCGGGCACATCTCCTGACTCTTCCATTTTCTCAGAAAATTGCTCCATATTTCCATGGATATCTCTAAATAACACTGTCAGACATAAAAATGAATGTCATATATTTATTTTAAATATTGAGAAATCTAGCATTCACTACTACAATATGGTTTCAAACTATCATCAGCGTCAGATTTTACAGTGTTGACAAAATAACCAAATTTTGCACATCACACATGTATTAAATGCAGTCATTTATGGCAAGCTGCTAACTTGGTAAAATATAAAAACAACAACTAATGACAGACTAATAGTAAACTAATGGCAACTAAGGGTAAAGTTTTGTCCCAAGCTTTTAATTCTATTGTAGACCTATTTATTTATTAGCGGAAACTATCCTTGTCATTCAATTTTTTTATTTTAATTTTTACCTATTGGAGTTTTACGGATCTAAATCTCCACAGGTATGATGCCTCGGTCTAGCGCAGGACTGTAGGTTTGTGGGCGGGGACTTTAAACAGCTTTCTCAGGTGCGGAGGCTGCGTCATCAGGTGTGACGCGCGCTGATTGGCTGAATTCTATGTTTGGCATGACGGTACTTGCTTTAGTGAGGTAGAGAATCGCCCTCGTCTTTGTAAAGGAAAGGTTCATAGGGAAGTTTTACATCAGTATCCTATAATATCACTTTAACTATATAGCACTTGTAATGTTCTTAGGTAGTACATGTTTTTTTGTCAAATGAAGAAGCGATTTGTTTTTGAGACGCATCTACGTAGTTGTTGAAAAGGTGAGTTTACATTGTCATTATTTACATATGTCCGTAAAGAGCGATGTGATGGGCGTTAGCGAGGTTTCAAGTGTACACAGCCCTGTTACTACGTGCTGTCTACTCCAACACGAATCTTTAAAAATGATTTACAGTTTTAATTATCTATCTATCTATCTATCTATCTATCTGTCTATCTGTCTATCTGTCTGTCTAT
Source organism: Ctenopharyngodon idella (assembly GCF_019924925.1). Taxonomy (NCBI): domain Eukaryota; kingdom Metazoa; phylum Chordata; class Actinopteri; order Cypriniformes; family Xenocyprididae; genus Ctenopharyngodon; species Ctenopharyngodon idella. The sequence continues at coordinate 18,067,026 of NC_067235.1, read as the reverse complement.
CTGTCTGTCTCTCTGACTGTATATGTATGAAAAAAGATAGATCTGCTTATACATTATATGTCAAAGTTGTTTCCAAAAAGTTTCCTCAGTTCTGCTCTTAAGAACAGAGATGTGTTTTATTGACAAGAAGATGTCAGTGTTAGTCAAAGACAGGACAAAAAGAGTCCAGATTTGATTGTTTCAACAAAACTTTTTTGGAAAGCTCGATATGGATATGAATACAATGAGGTGTTTTGTTTGTTTATGTTTTGTGTGTGTATGCTGTTAAAATACAGGTTTTGCATTTCATTGAGTAGCAAAGAAGGCAGTGAAATCTAAAAACTGGGATTTAAAAATGGGTATTTAAAGACCTATACTTAAAGTAAATAACTTTAGAAACTTTCATTTGTTTGTATAACTTTTTTTTAGAAAGGTTTATTTCACCATAAGCTTAAAAAAATAAAAGCTATAATTTAACATAAAGGGAATTGGGGGAGACAGATTTGCTGTTGAATTTTTTTTTTTTTTTTTGCAGCTAAAATTATTACATAGGGTGCAAATATAAGCATTTATGAAATATCAACGATTAAATCAGTCTCCGTCATTCACTGCAGGAATTTAAGTGGCTGCACATTAAATATTTTCTATACATTGATCGTGTGCTGACCTGTTTTGTAATTAAAACAAATACACCTGGAATTTTATCTTGACAAAACTGAGGAGTACGTTGTTTCCTTAAGATTTAATGGTTAATAATTAATAAAAATGTAACGTATGGACCAAGAAGCCCCTGTGCCTTCCTTTACATTTTCAATTTATTCATGCAGGCATTCAGACAACGGCAAAACATCAGCCTTCATCCCCGACATGGAGCTCCGGGAGGAATGGCAAGATGAGGAGTTTCCCAGGTAATCTGCACTAACAGGTACATGCAACTTATTTATGTTCATCTTGAGTGCAAATGGGAATAAATAATGTGATCTTTGTAGGCCCCTTCCCGAGGACACACAGAGTCCTGACGATGAACCGGAAAGCCCTGGAGCTGAGGGAAACAGGCCTGGTAACTTAATTTCTCCATTTAGTTACTGGCCAAAATGCATATAATTTCGGACCTGTACGTATACACACTACTGTTCAAAAGTTTGTGGTTTTACTGACTGACCCCAAACTTTTGAACAGTTTTACTGACTGGCCTCAAAGTTTTAAACAGTAGCGTATAGTATTTGCCATTTGACCATTCTTTCTTTCCACTAGTCCCACCGACCACCCTGGCCCTGACAGGTAATACTGTGAGGAAGAAGCGACTAGTGGCACCAGCGCTTAGTTTAACGCTGGACAAAACCTCTATTGACCGGAGCATGAAATCAGATGAGTTTGAAGCTTCCGCCATTTCACCATCTGCTGATGATGACCTAGAGTTGGACATTAACCTAGAGGCCTTAGAGACCCCCTCAGACAGCGAGTCTTGCAACTTCCCAGACAGCATGCACGACTTAGAGTGGGAAGGTATTCAGTTATTTTGACGCTCATTATGGTTGTGTTGTTTATTGTTTCTCTTGGGATCACATGCTGAAGTGTAGGACAGGGCAACCATGGTTTACCATTAGTACTGTGGTCATTGCAGATGATCTTCCTAGGATGGGTAAAGCAGCAATCAGAAAAGCCAGTTTACTAGAGCACGCAGAGATGGGACATTTGGACTTGGATCAGGTGGACGGCAACGGGCGGCGATGGAGACGATTCCATATTGGTGGCCAAGACTACCAAGTCAACATGAGTGTTCTGGAGCCGTACCTCCAAGTTCTCTCACACGGAGGTGAGCTTTTGTGGAAGAAGTTGAGATGAATATACTTTACTGAATAATTAAACTAAATTGACCTTCTTTTATAGGGTATTATGAGGACGGATCGACAGCCATCATCATATTTACTGCCTGCTACCTACCAGAAAATACAACAGAACACTATGAGTATGTGATGGACAATCTGTTCAGGTAAAACCTGATGATTTGCTATGAATTTTCTCTACGAGCAATTATACATTTTTGGAACTTAAATGTTTATTCTGGGAAAATGCACATTTAATGATTTATTTGGATTTAGGTACATTATTGGCACGTTGGACTTGATGGTGTCTGAGAATTACATATTGGTGTATCTGTGTGGAATGGCCCCTCGCAATAAGATGCCTGGCATTAAGTGGCTCCGACAGTGTTACATGTCCATTGATAGAAGGTGAGCTATACTAGAAGTTTAACAAATTTATACTTAAAGACAACAACAGGAAATGACATTCATAAGACATACACTACCAGTCAAAGTTTGGAAATATTACTATTTTTCACGATTTTGAACGAAGTTTCTTATGCTCATTAAGGCTGCATTTATTTCATAATAAATACAGAAAAAACAATAATATTGTGAAATATTATTACAATTTAAAATTATGGTTTTCTATTTTAATATACATTAAAATAGAATTTATTTCTGTGATGCAAAGCTGAATTGTCAGCATCATTACTCTAGTCTTCAGTGTCACATGATCCTTCAGAAATTATTGTAATATGCTGATTTGTTATCAATGTTGGAGACAGTTGTGCTGCTTAATATTATTTTGTAACCTGTGATACTTTTTCAGGATTCTTTGATGAATAAAAAGTTAAAAAAATATCAGCATTTATTTAAAATAGAAATCTTTTGTAACAATATATGCTACCGTTCAAAAGTTTGGGGTCATTATTTTTTTTTTTTTTCTTTCTTTTTTTGAAAGAAATTAATACTTTTATTCAGCACGGATGTGTTAAATTGATAAAAAGTGATAGTAAAGATTTATATTGTTAGAAAAGATTTATATCTTGAATAAATGCTGTTCTTTTTAACATTTTATTCATCAATGAATCCTGAAAAGAGTATCACAGGTTCCAAAAATATTAAGCAACACAACCGTTTTCAACATTGATAATAACTGAGTATCAAATCAGCATATTACAATGATTGCTGAAGGATCATGTGACACTGAAGACTGGAGTAATGATGCTGAAAATTCAGCTTTGCATCACAGAAATAAATTCTATTTTAAAGTATATTAAAATAGAAAACCATAATTTTAAATTGTAATAATATTTCACAATATTATTGTTTTTTTTCTGTATTTATTATGAAATAAATGCAGCCTTAATGAGCATAAGAGACTTCGTTCAAAAACATTAAAAATAGTAATGTTTCCAAACTTTTGACTGTACCATTTCAGAAATGTGATTTATTTCTAAGTAATGCAGAATATTTATTTGAAATTATGTGAGGAAAATTTGAAATTTCATTTTTATTATTTCATTTTTATTATTTCACTCTAATGGTAAAACAGTGTAAGACAATTACTATCTAAATTAAGAAAATGAAAAATATTGTGCAGAAACCTCATATCTCCATATTTTGTATTTTTTCCCCATGAATTATTACTATTGGTCACCCTTTACATGTGTCTGTAGGTTTTGCAAATATTTAACCAATATAACGTATTAAAAGAGCTAGCGACTAAACCTCGTATCTCCATTGGATCCTCAAAATGTCCGTCAAACCTCATAACTATCATGAATGAAGTGCCGCATGCAGTTTGGACCGTCTCTGCTTGTTTGCAAGGGTAAATAAAGAACTGGTTGTTTGAATAAGTAAAGTGTTTTCTTTACTCAAGAAACTCTCTCTCTCTCTCTCTCATATATATATATATATATATATATATAATATATAATATATATATATATATATATATATATAAAGGCTACTGTTTTATGTATTTGAGGAAGAGAAGTCTATCATTTGTCGTTCAGTCATAGTCAATACTGTCATAAAGGATTAGTTCACTTTCAAATGAAAATTACCCCAAGATTTACTCACCCTCAAGCCATCCTACATGTATATGACTTTCTTCTTTCTGATGAACACAATCAGAGAAATATTAATAAATATCCTGAAACATCCGAGCTTTATAATGGCAGTGAACAGGGGTCACAATTATTAAGCCAAAGAAAGTGCATCTATCCACATGGGGGGGGTTAATAAAAGCCTATTGAAGCGAAATGATGCATTTGTGTAAAAAAATATCTATATTTAACAAGTTATGAAGTAAAATATCTAGCTTCCGCCAGACCGCCTTCCGTATTCAACTTACAAAAAAAAAATCCGGAACTGGTGTCGTGTCAGTTAAGCTTTTTCCGTAAGTTAAATAGGGAAGGCGTAGGATGTAGCGTAAGCGTTTTGAACTGTGAGAGTTTTACACTTTCTTCGTAAGTAGAATATGGAAGGCGGTCTGGCGGAAACTAGCTATTTTACTTCATAACTTGTTAGATATGGATATTTTGTTTACAAAAACGCATCGATTTGCTTCAGAAGGTCTTTATTAACCCCCCTGGAGCCATGTGGAGTATGTTTATGATGGATGGATGTGGATGGAGGCACTTTCTTCAGCTTAAAGGGTTAGTTCACCCAAAAATGAAAATTCTGTAATTTATTAGTCACGCTCATGCCGTTCCAGACCCGTAAGACCTTCGCTCATCTTCGGAACGCAAATTGAGATATTTTTGTTTAAATCCGATGGCTCGGTGAGGCCTACATAGGGAGCAATGACATTTCCTCTCTCAAGATCCATAAAGGTACTAAAACATATTTAAATCAGTTCATGTGAGTACAGTGGTTCAATATTAATATTATAAAGCGATGAGAATATTTTTGGTACACCAAAAAAACCCAAAATAACGACTTATTTAGTGATGGCCGATTTCAAAACACTGCTTCAGGAAGATTCGGAGCGTAATGAATCAGCGTGTCGAATCATGATTCGGATCGCGTGTCAAACCGCCAAACTGCTGAAATCACGTGACTTTGGCGCTCCGAACTGCAGATTCGACACGCTGATTCATTATGCTCCGAATCTTCCTGAAGCAGTGTTTTGAAATCGGCCATCACTAAATAAGTCGTTATTTTGGTTTTTTTGGCGCACCAAAAAGAGGAAATGTCATTGCTCCCTATGTAGGCCTCACGGAGCCATCGGATTTAAACAAAAATATCTTAATTTGTGTTCCAAAGATCAACGAAGGTCTTACGGGTGTAAAACGGCACAAGGGTGAGTAATTAATGACAGAATTTTCATTTTTGGATGAACTAACCCTTTAATACCCGTGAACCCTGTTGACTGCCATTACAAAGCTTGGACGCTTCAGGATGTTTATTAATATAAATCAGATTGTGTTCATCAGAAAGAAGAAAGTCATATACACCTAGGATGACTTGAGGGTGAGTAAAGCTTGGGCTAATTTTCATTTGAAAGTGAACTAATCCTTTAAAGAACGTTATCTTTTATGACATGAGATTTTGGACAAATTACAAAAACTGAGCACTCACCTAGCTTCAATAAACTTTATAACCTGTAAGTTGATGAAAACATAATGCGATGCACTTACTGCCTCAGATGCGGCCATTCTAATGGCAGACAAAACAACAAAACATGTATGTCCTACATTCACTGGTCAAATACTCCATTTGAGCTTTGGTAGAGTTTTAATAATATAATGGCACATCCATTGATTTATTTGATTTACATTGGGGGGTGGGGGGATATTTATTTTGCCTATAGTCACAATATAAGGTAAATCCGGCCCTGTCTATTTTCTCCACCCATGTGGCTAACAAAAAAGATTGGTGATGACCATTATTACATCGCAATTTTGATTATGATTATGAAACCAAACCTCGTTTTTCTGATCAAGAAATGAATTGGTAATTTTTATTTCACATTATTTTTAAAGACACAATGGAATGGGTTGATGACTGAAATTTTCTTTATTATCTTGACATGTTTGCTCTTGAAACAGGAAGTTGTGGTAGGACAGATAGTCAATAGAGAGACAGCCTGGAAAAACAAAACAAAACAAAGCTACTTGATTTTGCTAACTGGTGGCAGGTGATATTGGGGGAGGGTATGCTCTCATTCTGAAGATCATTTTATTGGTCAAAAATATGTATACTCCCCTGAACAGGAGATGATAAATAATGTTTTTAATGTAATACTGTAATTTCTTAAGTGTGTATATTTGATTATAAACATTAATATCACAGAAATCTTTGGTAACATTATACATGTTTATATTTCAATTAAATGAAAAAAAAAAAAAAAAAGGATCATGGTTTCCACAAATATTAAGCAGCACAATTGTTTTCAACATTGATAATAATAAGAAATGTTTCTTGAGCACCGAATCAAATTAGAATGATTTCTGAAGGATCATGTGACACTGAAGACTGAAGTAATGGCTGCTGAAAATTCAGCATTGCCATCACAGGAATAAATTACATTTTAAAATATATTTGAATAGAAAACAGTTATTTTAAATGCTAATAATATTTCACAATATTTGAAAGCCACCAAACCCCCATTGTATTTTGATTTCTCATGAAACGAAATTTCCATCAGTTCCAGAAGAGGGCGTCTGTGTCTAAGCTGCTCTGACTGTGGCGGTCTTCTCCTTTAGTTTAGTTCCTGTTGAACATGAGATCCCACCTCAGCTCTCTCTTTCTTAATGCCCCTTGTATGAAATATGATAGGAATGTTGTGGACTCGTACATACAGGGCCATGTTATCAGAGTTCTTCCAGACATTCCTAAGATAACCTTTGACCAGTTCTCAGCTGTCATCTTTTTTTGTTGTTGTTGCTATATTTAGACATTTTTAGATTGCATACTTCATTGAGGATTAGTTCCATAAGGTTTATAACTCTTGTGTTGGCTCTCCAAGGCCAGTGTGGCTGTTCTCAATGGACGTCACACAAATGGAAATGTTATTTTAAAAAAAAAATCACTGTGTACTTATCTAGCAGTTTTTGATTATGTAAGGGATAACGTACAGTCAGCCAGTCATTATCCCAACATAACCTCGAGAATGTGATCAGGTCAAGATACCAAAAGGGTTTGTTTTGTGATTATTGACCAGTTGAAGAAATACCATGGTAAATTCATGTTTTAATTCTTTATATTCTGGCATAGCCGTTTCACAGTTGTATTTCATTCTCCCAGGTGAAGGTCATTCTCATAAATGTTTTATGTGAGGGAAATTCAGGGTCGTTTCTATGGCTTATCATGTGAGATCAGTTTGGGAAATGAGGAACTAAGGAGTGTGGGATGCTCTCGAAAGCCTGATTTGTCATTCCTGCTGGCTCCATTGCGTCAGTGCATGAAGTTTCCTCTTAGATCACTCATACGCTGCTGACTACAGACAGCAACAGAAAACAACACAAACAAACACTGTCAAGCATGACTTCACAAGAATCAAGGAGGAAAAAAATAACTGATAGAATTCCGTGTAAATACCACTGAATCTAAATGGAAATCCCTGAGACACAGTTCTGTAATTTTAGCTACTCTATTTAGAGTTTCAGTGTAAACACTGTCCTTTTTTTTTCATCAAAGCATACAGTGGGGTCTAAAATTCTGAGACCGCATTTAAAATGTGGCATTCCAATTCTAATAAAATTAGCATTTTGTATTTAAAGCAAAAATGTCTATAAATAAATGATCGATTGACCATGTCAGCTTCTTTGTACAAAAGGTACACTTTGGACAAACCAAATATTAAAAAATGTGAAATTCTTGTTAATTTTATATAATTAAATAATTATATAAAATAATTAATCATAATTAAATGTTAATATTTAAAATAATAATACAAATAAAAAAGTTTAAAGTTAGAAAATGTATTTAATTGTAATTAAATAGTAGAATTAGCCTAATTTTCTTTAAATGTATACATTTGGAAATGCAAAATAGACAGATTTTTGCTGACAGTCTGTCTTTCTATGGAAGCTTGTTTCCACCACTAAATAAAAAAATGAACAAAGTAATTTTATCTCACAACTCTGACTTTTTTTTTATTTAAACTCGCAATTGAGAGTTATAAAGTCAGAATTGCATGATATAAAGTCAGAATTGCGATTTATAAACTCAATTCTGACTTTTTTTCTCAGAATTGAGAGTTTATATCTCGCAAGTCTGACTTTATAACATGTAGGTGTGAGTTATAAAGTCAGAATTGTGAGATATAGACTCACAATTCTGAAAAAAAAAACATGTTTTTTTCCCTCACAATTGGACATTATAACACGCAATTGCGAGTTTATATCTCACAATTCTGACTGTATAACTTGCAATTCTGACTTTATATCACAATTCTGACTTTACATCACATAATTCTGACTTTATATCACACAATTCTGACTTTATAACTTGCAATTCTGACTTTATATCACATAATTCTGACTTTATATCATGCAATTCTGATTTTATATTACACAATCCTGACTTTATAACTTGCAATTCTGGCTATCACGCAATTCTGACTTTATATTACACAATTCTGACTTTATATCTCGCAATTCTGAGAAAAAAAAGTCAGAATTGTAAGATATGAACACGCAATTGCAAGAAAAAAAGTCAGAATTGTGAGATAAAGTCACAATTACCTTTTGTATTTTTTATTCCATGGCGGAAACAAGCTTCTATACTTTTGGACTCTACTCTATTATGTAGATCAGAATAAAGTGTTTTGTACATTCAGAATAATGTCTTTGAGCCATACAAGCCTTAACCCTTAAATAACATATGTAAGAAACAAAACAAAACAAAAAGGGAAATGGTTATAATATTTTGGGCTAGGAAACCAGTGGAATAACAAATAGTCATCTCCAAGTTTCTGCCTGCCTGTGTCCCATGATTCAACGCCCTGCCTCTCATGGTTTCACACGGGTCCGGGTGGTGCTGGTGTTAGTGCCAGTCAGCGATTGCTCCCTTGTGTCGTCATGTTCTGCTGGCATCGTGCAATTGCATGAATCCAGGGAATTTTACCAGTTCCTCTAGTGGGAGAACCAAAGCAGATATTGGAAACAAAATAGCTTTAATTGTTAACACAAAGTATTTTCCTTTGGCTTTTCTGATTGGGGTCTTAAATGTATTTTCTTTTATTTTTTTTCTTTTCCTTTGCAGGTTAAGGAAAGACTTGAAAGGGCTTTTCGTGGTTCACCCGGCCTGGTACGTGAGAGCGGTAATTACCGTCATCAAACCATTCATCAGGTGAGCACGGATGATCATTAGTTCAGCAAACAGAGGTCAAGATGTCATAATCATTATTAGACGGTTCGTATTATATAAACCCTTCGGTCTGAGTCGTTTCCCTCTCTCTCACAGTGAGAAATTTAGCAGGAAGATGCGCTTCATCCACAGCTTGCAGGAACTGGCAGAGTTTGTTCCTGTGGACCAGCTGCAAATCCCAGACTGCATCAGAGAGTGAGTGTCCACATCAAACCACATTAGTGCACTGCCATTATTTGACACCTGAACTAAAATATATATATAAATAAAAATATATGAATACAGTTTACAATAAGGTTTCATTTGTTAACAATAGTTAACTGCATTAGTTAACATGAGTTAACTATGAACAATACTTCTACAGCATTTAATGTTAATTCCAACATTTACTAATACATTATTAAATCAAAAGTTGTATTTAACATTGGTTAATGGCATTACCTAATGTTAACAAATACAAAATTTGATTTTAATGCACTGTAATCTAATAACAAATAATGAACAACTTTTTACTAATGCATATTAACAAAGATCAGTAAATGCTTTAAAAATATATTGCTTGTTGTTAGTTAATGCATTAACTAATGTTAACAAATGAGACCTTATTGTAAAGTGTTACCTACATTTTTAAATATTTATAAAAATAAATTCTTCCAGTAAATGTTTAAAAAAAAAAAAAAAAAAAAATACAAAATACTTTGAGTCAAACTAATTTCCTGAACCTATTCCTCCTTTTGTCCATCATATCTGATCATTTCACTCTAAATAATTTACATAAAATCTATTCGTAAATTGTATTCATAAATACTTATTTATTAATCATTTTAATGGAAATTGTTTAGAGAGAAATGACCAGATATGATGGGCAAAAGAGCAGGACTCAAACTTCATTTCACTGGTTTCATTTTTTTTTTTAAACAATACATAATTAAATGTATTGATAAATGTATTCATAAAATTAATATTTATTGATCATTTCTAATTAATACATTTTATGAATAAATTTAATTATTAAATTTACAAGAATTCACAAAATGTATTCATAAAATAAATATTTATATATATTTATTTGTAATGAATTTAATAATTTGTTTTAAATAATTTAACACAAAAAATGTATACCAGTGAAAGTGATGTTTGAGTCAAAATTTGATTTCCTGACCCTATTTCTCCCTCTTTTACCCATCAGATCCTGTAATTTCTCTGTAAATAATTTACATTAAAATTATCATTAAATTTATTGATCAAATGTATTTATAAAATAAACATTTAATTATTTATTGTTACAAATAAATGAAAAATTTGTTATAGTTAAATTAAAACAGTTAGATACATTTTCCAGAGCCGCTACCCCAGTCACTTTTTTGTACATAAATCCATAAAAAAATGTTATTCATTTTTATAAATTCTTTATTGTTTTAAAGAGTTATTTCACCCCAAAATGAAAATTACATTAATTACTCACCCTCACGTCATTCCAAACCCACAAGACATTCGTTCATCTTTGGAACACAAATGAAGATCTTTTTAATTAAATCTGAGAGATTTCTGACCCTCCATTGACAGCTACGCAACTACCACTTTCAAGGCCCAGAAAGGTAGTAAAGACATCATTAAAGTAATCCATGTGACTCCAGTGGTTTAACCTCAATTTTATGAAGTGACACGAGTGCTTTGTTTGCGCAAAAAGACATAATTTACCGCTTTATTTACAAAATATTAATCTCTGATTAAACATTAAACACACGTTGGAGATTAATATTGTGTAAATAAAGTGGTAAACTATGTTGTTGTTGTTGTTGTTTTTTGCACAAACAAAGCACTCACATCGCTTCATAAATTTGAGGTTAAACCACTGAAGTCACATGGATTAATTTAATGATGTCTTTACTACCTTGCTTGGCCTTGAAAGCGGTAGTTGTGTAGGCTGTCAATGGAGGGACAGAAAGCTCTAAGATTTAAAGTCACACAGGTTTGAAACGACATGAGGGCGAGTACTTAATGACAGAATTTTCATTTTTGGGTGAACTAAACCTTTAACTAAATAAAAATGATAACTGTGAAAGTGATAGAAGTGATTTGTTTTGTTCTGTAGGTATGATGAGCAGATGAACAGGTGAGGGTGTCTGATGGAAAGACAGCAGAGGTGTACATACTGTACAGACTTCACACTGGGGAATCAGAGCTGGTTGGGGTTAAAGGTCAAGTTTTAGGGGCAAATGCCCTAATGACAGAAAAACTGCTTCCTACCAGACGACTCTTTGATGAAATACACAAAGACAGTGTTGTCCTTCAGAGAGACACAGCTGTGTCAAGCCACAAGGTGGGTCAGGAGAGATCCGTGAACAACATGAAAGCCTGCTTTACGTCATTTAAACTGTTACACAAAAACAAACAAATGTGCAGTGTTTTCCCAGACTGTACAAAATCACACAATACACCCTTTATAGAAGCTTTTATATTTAAGCATGAAAAGTTAAACATACACAACCTTACTAAATATTTAAAAACATTTCCTTTTTTGACTTGTGGTGAACATACCCAAATTAGGGTAAATATTAGATTAAATAAGGTTGTTTCATGGCTCTATTTTAATATTTGCACTAAATAGTTACAAAGTCTCATTATAAGTACGTTATATGAAACCTGTATGAACCATTAATCGTACATGGTTTAAAGTCTTCAAACTACTGTTTTCATTTAAATGGCCAGGTTTTTGTCTTTTCTGTAAAGTGGTATTGACTGTTTTATTGAATTTGTTTTTATATATTCTGTAAAATACACTGTACTTGAGCATTTAATTGTGAATGTTATCAGTGCAAATGCAGCAATGTTCAAACTTTTAATGCAAAATCAGAGAGCTATTACAATACAAATTGTATAATATTGCTGTAAGGAGTCACATTGTTCAGTTTATACCTGTACATATTTGTTACATGTATAACAGGTCTTGGTTTTCTTCTGGAATAAGGTAGGGAAATGTTCTCTAATATTCAGCTGCTGCTGCTGCCTGTAAAGTGGCCCATTGAATGTGCTTTCATTTAATAGACTCCTATGTGCAAATATTTATACAAGGCCACACTTGAACAACTTGAGCTTTCAAACTGCACACATATATACTACATGTATGTGTTTCCTACGAAATTTAAGGAAATAAAGGGTTATATTAAACACCTGATGTGATTTATTGTTTTGATTCACTATTAATTGTAACGAGGAAATAGTGGGAGGGAGGGGTTTATTTTATTTTTTGAGTCGCTATGGAAATATTCTTGCGCCTTTCAGGAAACCGGGACTGGCAGAGAGAGGAAGTGAGGTAGCTGAGAGGTGAAACATTTTTCTTTATGCATTGAAGTTACAAACAGGAACAGAGAGAGTACTGGAAGGTTAAATAACAAGATTCCGTTGTAACACTTTATGTGCCAGATGTTATAAATGAGTCAGTAATGTTTAGTAGAAAGTTCATTTTTTTGGATTTGTGTAAGCAAATAATTCACTTCAATGAATGAACTACAGAATGGTTTCACTGGTTTTCAGAACCATAAATGGAATTGTTGCCACAAAAATTATGCAATACATGTATTAAATGCAAAAACCACTCTCTTTTTTTTCAATTATACTTTAATAGCCAAATAAATTAGAAAGTAGGCAAATAATATATATATAAAAAAAAAAAAAAAATCGCAAACTTTAGAGCTGCAAATCGTGATTATGAAATATAAGACTTGAAATGAGTCTGCTGTGCAATCGTATGCATCAAATAAACTTCTCAGGATATATATTTTTTTGTCCTATCTCTAAAGAATATGTGGTATCTGTTTGAATTATTTTGTATATAAATTCAATAAAAGAATGGAAATAAATTCTGTCTCTGTCTCATGTTTAGCAAGTGAAATATCTCATCAATAAAACATCGGCACAATTAGTCCATTAAACAGCCTATTTTACTGTTTTTCAAGCCATTGTTAAAAAAGGAAATTAAAATGCAATGTGGTCTGTACCGGTGTGAGACCTAAATAATCTTCGTGCCAAAGGTCCATTGTTTTGTTTTTGTAGGTGTTTTGCGCAATCTTTCACACAGGCTGCTTTACTAATGAATGTTACAGTAGATGTTAAAACATGATTTAGGGATCAGGTTTGATTTCTTCGCCCATAAATTTAAGGCTTACATTTGCACAAACATGAATGACAAGGTAAACAAAAACACCAAGTCAAGGAACAGCCCTGTGTAGTATTAAGATAATCCTGTTAAAATCCATTTTTATTGCATTTGCGATGAGCGTTTAACTGTAAGAGAGCCTGTGTACTTTTTGCAGCCGTAGAGAAGTTTAAAGTGTACGGTTTAATAAACTAGATACAACTTGTGATTAAGTACCTGAGCTGAGTATAGCTGCAAATGAACAACTGTGACACCTAATGTAAAGTATGTATTGGATTTTCTATTTAAGTTATGCAGACACAAAGCAATGATCAAAGTAAAATTATAACTTTTTTTTTTTTTACAGTAGTAAAAAGAAACTTTTTTTTTTTAAGTTAAAAGGTGCAGTGAGTGATCTGGGAAATGCTAACATTAGCCTGCTAGCATTGAAAGCATACGATCCCACACTCCCTGCAAATCGCCATCGAAAGCCACGCCTCCTCCAAAACACAGGGATGCGCCTGCACACAAAAACAGCTGCTCTCGGCAAAGCGTCACAAGAGACCCTTAAACTACCTCATGTCTCAAAGTACATAACATTACAATAATAATGAACGTAAACAACTTGTAGCTTACCTGACTGCTGCAGATTAATTTTGGTGTTGATACTGCCGACATGGATACGCATAATTCCGAGTCTGACTGAACAGTTCTGGTTAGAACATCATGGGTTGTCATCTCTTAATTACGGTAGTTATGACGTGATAAGCTCGTAGTTTTGATTCGGTAGGAACTGTAAAATGTTGCTGCTGTTTGTTTGCGGTGCTCCATGACTGAGGCCTGTCAGTATAAAGTGGACTATAGATATTGGTATAAACTCTGCAGAGCATCTGCGCTAACAAGGGTGCACGAGCCGTGTGAGGCTATGTAAAAACATACGTTAACATGTAGGTAGGACATCGTATTATTTCATTCGGACCGAATATAATGATTGGATTTACATTTTACGGTCCTACGCCTTCCACATTTGATAAATGTAAAAATACATTTAGACCGTTTAACTGATTGCTATCAGGATAGGAGGAGACTTTTAAAGGGTTAGTTCACCCAAAAATGAAAATTATGTCATTTATTACTCACCCTCATGTTGTTCCACACCTGTAAGACCTTTGTTCATCTTCAGAACACAAATTTTTGATAAAATCCGATGGCTCAGTGAGGCCTCCATTGCCAGCAAAATAATTAACACTTTCAGATGCCCAGAAAGGTAGTAAAAACATATTTAAAACAGTTCATGTGACTACAGTGGTTCAACCTTAATATTATAAAGCGACGAGAATACTTACAAAAAAAAAAACAAAATAATGACTTTTCAACAATATCTAGTGATGGGCGATTTCAAAACACTGCTTTGAAGCTTTACAAATCTTTTGTTTCGAATCAGTGGTTTGGATCACGTATCAAACTGCCAAAGTCACGTGAACTATTGAAATTTCAAAACGCTTATGACGTAACAAAGCCTCGTTTACTGAAATCATGTGACTTTGGAGCTCCGAACCACTGATTCAAAGTAGTGTTTTTGAAAGCAGCCATCAGTTGATATTGCTGAAAAGTCGTTATTTTGTTTTTTTTGGCGCACAAAAAGTATTCTCGTCACTTTATAATATTGAGGTTGAACCACTGTAGTCACATGAACTGTTTTAAATATGTCTTTTGTAGCTTTCTGGGCATCTGAAAGTGTTAATTATCTTGCTGTCAATGCAGACCTCACAGAGCCATCGGATTTCATTAAAAATATCTTAATTTGTGTTCTGAAGATGAACGAAGGTCTTACGGGTGTGGAACAACATGAGGGTGAGTAATAAATGACAATTTTCATTTTTGGGTGAACTAACCCTTTAACCAGTATAACAAAAAATGTTTCTGTAGAGAATCACTTATTGCACATTTAAATGTTTGGTTAATATAAACATGTCAATCCACCTCTCAAATTATCCCAAGAGAATTTTTAAAACATACTTTAGACAATAATTATTATTATTATGTGTCTCAATAAAAAAAAACCAACAGACCGTTCTTTGTACAACTGTATTGTTGCAAATCAAAGCACAACAAAAGGATGCATCATTACCATGCCTTATGAACAGAACACTATTACTGCTCCCATTTGATCACAATCAATCAGCTGGACTAATAAACTAAAAGACATTTATAAAAAAAAAAAAAAATTAAAAAGTAAGAAACAACAAAAGTAAAAGTATTAAGAACAATAAGGGCATAATGAGTGCTTTGCACAAACATCATGGCTTTCAAACAGTCACACAAACAAAACCAAAAAGTGAGAAAGTCTGCAAGCAACATGCATAATTAAGTTAAAGGAGCTGTTGAGGTCTTTGGCTGAGATGCAAACATCTGCATGTTCGTCTACACCGTCTGCTAAGAATGAAATACATTTCTAGAGTGCCACCGGGCAGCTCCACTCTACAAATACAGTAAAAAAAAATTGGATTTCTAAAAGCAGCATGCACATTCTGAAAGCTTTCACTACGCACAGTTTTTCCTATGACATTTCCTAACAAATTACAGCAAACACTAAAAGTAAATTACAGTTTGGGATCTTGCAAAGCAATGCATTTAAAATACAACATCACAATTACAAGCAAAAACATATTGTTTATCATTTCAGCCCAACATTGTGCTACACTGAGCAGTATTCAAAACAAAGTACAGAGTAAAGTATACAAAGTGTGTGTGTGTGTAAATCAGTGATTTAATCATGGTGCCGTGCGAGGGCTGAAAACAGAGAGCGTGTGTTCAAGCTTGTGTAGGGTGGAGCTTGATGTGTGAAAGTGAGACTAAATGTGAGATTTAAATGACAAAGGGCAGTGGCTCGCTATTGGCAGCAAGCCTGAATGTATCCGACGTTCAAAGTCTCAACTCAGATAGTCAGGTAATAGCCTTTTTCTAATACTTAGCAATTAAAGGAATAATTCACCTAAAAACAAAAAAAATCATTTACTCACCCTCCCATTGTTCCAAACTCAGATGCTGCTATTTTTTTTTTTTTTTTTTTTACAGTGGAGCTTTGAAGAATTTTCATGAAGTTTTTTCAATACAACAATTGTGCATATGTTAGTTGCTCCCCCCCCAAAATTTTAAATAAAAAAGCACCAAATATGGTGCACAAAACCAATGTAATAATCTCTTTATATTCCAAGTCATCTGAAGCCATATGATCCCAAATTATTGACTCAATATTCCGGAAACAATAATTCTCAAGTTAAAAGGATAGTTCATCCAAAAATGAAAATTCTGTCATCGTTTACTCACCCTCAAGTTGTTCCAAACCTGTATGAATTTCTTTCTTCTGCTGACACAAAAGAAGATATTTTGAAGGATATGGGTAACCAAACAGTTGATCGCTTGCATTGACTTCCATAGTATTTTTTACCCCCAATACTATGGAAGTCAATGGGGCCCAATGGGGGTTGACAGAATTTTCAATTTTGGGTGAACTATCCCTTTAACAGCTCACTTAAGGTATCAGTGAATAATAACAAATTTGGTCTGTTCATCTCTTGAAGCATCTTCAGAAAACTTGGAATATAAGGTCATACAAGCCTTTTATTTGCAGCTCAACAGTCATGATGTCAATATGCATTGATGTTGTCCTGCATGAAGATTTATCAAAAAATTTTCCACAGAAAAAAAGAAAGTTATATGGAGTGTGAAGGAACGACTTAATATTAATTGGGGGGTGGGTAACTATTCCTTTAGAGTTACAACCCGGTCACATCGGCTTTTGTAAATGCAATATCAGACATGCAGGATGAAAACAAATCCATATTTTCATAATATATCCATCTACTATACACATACCAGATGAGCTTTTTTATCATACACTAATCAACAACAATTTGTGCAACTGTTAATGACAAGCAGCTGGAGACACTGTAATGGTATAGGTGCACATACATTTCCATTACAAAACAAAAGTAAACACACATTTGCACACATCCTTATCAATGACAGACTATGACAAACATGCCGGTTATAACTTTGGGAAGGCAGTCAAATAGTCCCCTTTGTCAAAGCGATAAGAGCCTTTCCTCTTCCACAGCAAGCACAGTGTCTCAAATGCACACGTCACACATTCACACTCTTTGTCAGGCGTTCTCATACAATCAGGTCCAAATTTAATAACAAATGTCTCCTCTTAAACATTCCAGAGGATCCAAAACATAAAAAACCTGCAGAGGTGGCGTCCATGTTTGTAGCTGCAGCAACTGGAGGTTGTTTTTTTGATCAAAATCTGCTCTGTATCTCCTCCTAACTGGTACAGTTCTGCTAGCTGGACAGGTTCTGCTGAAGACACATTAAGGAGCTTGGGGTAAAAACGAAAAACAAATCCTGGGGAACAGATGAGGGGTCTATGGTTAAAATTGAGTGAACGTGAGAGGATGGAGAGGAAGAAGATGGTGTGCGTGTTCATACTCACAGGTAAAAAGGCTATAACAAGCTGTTTCGTCCATTAGCGTGAGGCACTTTGGATCTCATTTGTTCCTGTATTGGGCCAGACTGCAAGAGGAAGTGACACAATCAGGTTAGCGGCATGGAAAACGTACATAATTATTAACAAAATGTCCAAAAACAGAAGTTCATTTTAACAAACACATCTATACTTTTAGTAGTATAGTAATTTTCCCTTGAAAGTCTTAAAGTGGTCATAAAGGACAATTTGATTCCACATAATGTTTTGAGGTAAAATAGTCTGATGTACTAGGAAAATACAGTAACTTTCAGAATGCAAAACCTTCTTCTGTGTCAAACAAAAAAGCTTTTATTGAAACGAAGCAGCAAAAATGTCCTTCTGAAGTATCCCAACATTAAAGTGCCCTATTATGCTATTTTAAAAGGGTCCTAATTTTGTTTTGAAGGTCTCCTACAATAGGTTTACAAAGCATCCAATGTCAAAAAAAACACTTTTTCTCATAATATACATTGCACATCACCTCATTTCTCAAAGTGTCTAAAAACAATTCGTTTCAAAGATTCAGTCTCTCTAAATCCCGCCTTTTCAAGAGCCTACTCTGCTCTGATTGGTCAGATGGCCCAGTCTTTTGTGACAGTCTTGTGTGTCAAAAACGAAACACCTATTACCATATCTGAATTTCAGCTCTGGAGGCTTCCTAAGTGCTTGTGTACACAGTGATACAAACAGTAAGGATGGCGTCGGTTTTTTCTACATCAATTCCAGAGCAAGTCCTCAACCTTTTGAAGTGCATGCAAAGTAGACTGCAGCGCTGAAAACAGTGTTTTCTCAACATGTCGACAACACAAACCAAACTCTTACAGGCCTGAGCTACAACTACAGTATGATTTGTCAAAGTAGACATTGTTTGCAGGCAGCCAATAAATACCACAGGCTGGCTTTATGCAAATTTGTTACATTGTTACAAAGGTTTGTAACAGGAAGTAAGACCAGAATTGCTGACCACTCGTTTCAACGGTTTAGAACCGATTCTTTCTTTTACAAGACAATAACTTTATTTGTCATCCACTTCGATCTTTTAAAACTTTGCAGACCTTTTACATTCACAAACAGGTATATTACACACTACATGAAAGGGGATATCTTAAAAATATTATTTATTTATTAACAACAATGAAAAAAAATTGTATCAGGGCTGCCCCCTAATATT
Source organism: Ctenopharyngodon idella (assembly GCF_019924925.1). NCBI lineage: Eukaryota > Metazoa > Chordata > Actinopteri > Cypriniformes > Xenocyprididae > Ctenopharyngodon > Ctenopharyngodon idella. The sequence goes on along the minus strand of NC_067235.1, from coordinate 18,048,076 downwards.
CGACTAACCGTTAGTCGGCGAAAAGTAGCTTAGTCGACCAAAACTGGTATCAATCAGTTAGTCGCAGAAAAAAAAAAAAAAAAAAAAACTCTCCACAGGAAGTAGCGAAATCACACAGTCTGTGACGGCCAGATCATTAATGGCAAGAAATCCAAACATTTGCCTATATCATTCATAATTTATCAACACCAATTATGGCTTATCACTTGAAATATTCAAGTAGTAGCAACTTTACAAGTCTGCTCGCTCTAACGTTAACCTAGATAAATGTGCGCTATTATTATCACAAAAACAAACGGAAACTCAGATATATTCATCATGTCTGTGAGGCAAGTATATGCTATGGAAAGCTTGAAATGACTACTTTTAAATGAGCAGATTCAAATCTAAACAAATATTCTCAGATTATGTAATCCGTATGAAAAGTGCATGCACGTCCACTACTGAGGAGATGACGAGTCAGCATCGTCGACTTCATCTCTGCAGCTGAAAACACACAAAACACTAGTTTATCAATAAAATATTAAAATGTCTAGTCTCCTGTTTTTTCACGCCACATTCATAATCATTACATTTTAGATTAGGCCATGTATTATTATAAAGGCTCATTATTATGATTTACATGGTTTATTAATAAAGCGCACAATTAGTCAACTAATCGCTTAAAATCAACGACTACTAGTTGACTAGAAAAATCTTCAGTCGAGGGCAGTCCTAAATTGTATTATTATTATTATTATTATAATAATAATATGACCCTGTGCTGTCTTTGCAAATGAAGCTTTTGTTTATGTGGCAAACTGTTAATTAGATAGAAACACTGGATTACATCAATGCTGCATGATGCATAAACTGTTAAAGAAGTTCACACTTCTAGAGGTGGAGTTGAAAAAAAAAAAAAAAAAAAAACCTACATCCTTCATGCATCAACAAGCCTGTTTCACACACACAGCTCTTCACAGCGTCACACCCATTGTTACATCATGTGTCTCAGGAACACTGAATCTCACAGCAGAATGAGAAGGAAGTCAATTTTCTCTGGTTCATTCTATACACAATTTCCCAGTACAACACAAAAGAACAGAAGCACAAGGGAAAACCCAGCGGGTCAATCACCTGTGTTCAACAATCGGCACATCACATGGACTATGAAAGGCTGATATCAACCAATACCACTTATCAGTGAAAGTTTCAGCTATCAGCACAGCATTGTTAACAGATTCAGCCTTTGCTTTAATACAACTATTAAAGCTGCCATTGTATAAACTGCGCATTTCTTAAGAGGTGTTGAGTCACCTAAGAGCTGTAAATTTTGCAAGAAACACATGAAGCTAAAGACTGCCACTTAAAAATCAATCAATGACCACTGCAAAGACCTTGACGAACATTTCCTCATTTAAAGAGCTCTATTCTGTCCCTGATGGGCCGCCCGCCAACATTCCTCTGAGCAAGTTGCAGTCTGCTTGATTCTGCCCAGGTATTCAGTCCCTCTGTGAACTTCAGGATTAGATAACTCCTCACCTTTCTTATTTGACAACACAACAGCCCAGTGAACACAAGCTAAGATCTCACACAAGTCCCACTTCAGTATCACATCTCACACATGCAGCATGTCTACTTTTTTCAACCACACATGAATTTGCTTTGTGAATTAGATTTATATGACACCTATATGACAGAACAATACTTTTTTTCCCCCAAACTTAAACTAAATACAAATATATTACCCCCTAACTCATTAGATTTATAATGTCTTTACATAATAATAATAATAATAATAATAATAATAGTAAATAATTTTTTAAAATAATAAAAACTAAACCGAAAGAGTAGTGCCCCCAAGCTCATCACATTTACAAAGTCTTGACATTTATGATGTCTTTGCATAATAAAAAAAATATTTTTGTCATGGTTTTATAAACTAAAATAAACTAATTAGAAAAAATATTGCTCCCATGCTCATTAGACATCTTGATATTTATGATCTTTACATAAAAAAGACTGTTTTTGTGTGTCCCTTTAAATGCAAATGAGCTGCTGCTCTCAAGAACAGGTCGGAGTTTCAAGAGCTCATGTTAGCAGCGCTGATTACCTCACACAGTCACAATTAAAATGTTAGAAACTGTTCAGCCTTTTATGTTCAAACCAGAGTCGGACAATGATGGAGAGACTCAAGAAGTGACAACATGTAGAATGCAACAGGACATTTCTGAATGGTTAGTTGATTAATTTATGTAGCTGATGTGGAGTTAACTATCTTAAAGTCATTGATTAGCATATTCTGCCATGATAATCTATAAATCGCTTGTGTGGGAACTGTTATAAGATCCTACAGAGCCAGAGAATATATGCTGCATGAAGATAGAACAGATATAGTTTAGTTTAATTATGGTTATAACTTATGTTGTCATCTTGCTTTTATGACATGCTATTGCATTTGTGTTACACACTGTATTGCAATAACATGGCCTCATCCCTTTGTTGCGTGTTCTCAGGGGCAGGGTTTATGTAAATTTTAGAGTTAGTGATGTCACTAACCCGGGAAGAAGCTCGTTGTAGTCCCTACCAGCTGATTGTTGTAGTCCTTAAACAGAGAATTCTTTAAAAGAAAATATCTCCCTTTGTTTTGAACTTTGAGCGTCGTAACTTTGGAGGTGTGGTTTATGCTCTAACAGAAACATTACACTCTAAAAAGTTAAAAAAAGTGAAATCATAATCAACCACCCCTTTAAACATGACATTCTCAGACAGCTGGCAGATGCAGCTGGTGTGAAGGCAAAAACGAAAGGAAAAGAGGGTAAAAGAAAAACATCAGGGACTTTCAAAAGGTTTGAAAGGGGGTGTCAGGTGTATTTGTAGAAAAATCCCAGCAAACCCCGTTTAGATTTTCTCGGTATGACCCTGAGGTTTAGTAAAGAATCCATGCAGAAGCATTTGTTCTGTCATTGTCAATTTATTATAGCCATGCCATAAACATTAAGATGAGTGAGTCCCACTGTACACAATAACACAATAAAACATCTTACCGGCTGCATGCCATCTGCCATTTCACCAGAGCCTATGTGTGTCAGATGAACGAAATTTGTGGGCTCTCCGATCATGCTTCGGTCAATTCTCCTCCGTTTCTTCTTCTGTGAACATAAAGGCTTATATTAAAAAAAGTGCAGCATAAAGATATAAAGCACTTGATTGGCAGGTGACTTAAGCCACAGTTGTTGAAAATATAAATGTAGTGAGTGAAGCCTGTCATGTGACCATACCAGTGCCTGGGTGATATTACACTAATTTTTCCCTATGGAATCTATTCCTGGATACATCCTGAAGATAAGCAGGATAGTTTCTAAAAATCCCCAAATGTCATACAGTTTACTCAACGGTTTCTCTTTTCCTTCTTTCCCAGACCTATGCGGTAAAGTTAGTGAGACATTATTTAAGTAAATCTAAAAAAAAAACCTTGTATCAACAACCAGAATAATTATTTGATGAGATCATGTGCCATATAGGGGTGTTGGCATACATGCCATTACTTGTCTGCCCATAGTGAACAAAGTGCATTTAACACAACATACTTCATAGCAGTGGATTTATATTGTCAACCATCAAATACATCTTCTAGACTCATCTGAAAAACAGACCAGAGATCATTTGATGTCAGTGTTCAGTTCATTTGGCTAGTGTAAAAGTATACAAGCAAGCCGCTTTGAAAGTCGGTTTGAAAAAGTGGTCTGTGTATGGTTCATGTAAGCTCTTGTTCCGTTCACAATTGGTATGAACCATACCGACTCACAGAAGTGAGTTTCTACTGATTACATTTTTATACATCTGCTTTAACATTAATACTTTAGCATTATATTTATCATTACATAAATAGCTCTTTCTTTCAAAATAATAGTAATATTCTTTCTGTTTAAATAATCATCAATATGACAAATCTAATAAACTCTCTGAGGTGCAATTTAGAATAAAATAAAGCTATAAATATTTATTTTTAATTTCTGTATGATAATAATAATAATTTTTTTTTAAAAATTATTTTATAATATAAACTCGTATTGATATTGCATGATCTGTGACGTTACATGGGCAAATACATTTGCATATAACTGCCTCCAGAGCAAGACATCGATGAATAGTTATACATCATCCCATCATAGGCCCCGCCCACTGGCATGCAGTTGTTTAATGGCTGACATTTGCCTACACTTGATGTGAGTGCCATGTCGCATCAAAAGCAAACAGAACCCATTATAAACCACTGACACCGTCTACACTGGATACTGTATACAGATGTGTGTTCAGTCCACGCACTTGAATCTGTCGATAACAGGACAAATGGAAGACTGAAAGAATGTTCGCTTTGACGTGTCTAGTTTAAACAGCTCATTTGCATCTCTGTACAGACTTCAGAAGGATCCCAGCGTCAGGAACAAATGGATGGTTTATTTAATGCTGTCCCGGATCGCATCAGAGAATTATAGGTCTGTTCGGTGCATTTTGTTTTGTAATCAAGGCAGTGTGGAGAGTTCGCAAATAAACTTTTGTTGAAAATAGTGTTAATTTCGTTAACAAAAACTACAACGAAAAATGTTTGTCAAAAAGCTTTTTTTCCCATGACTAAGACGAGACGACAATAAGATCACTAAGAGAAAATTGCAACTATATCAACATGCAATATTGTTGATGAAAAAAAAAAAAGACTAAAATGTAGTTAAAAAATAAAAACTTTACCAAAATCTCACTTGACTAAACAAAAACAGGACAAGGTTGACTAAATATGATAAAAAAAAAACTAAAAAGTATATTTGACAAGACTGAAAATAGCTGACAAAATTAACACTAGTTGAAAGACTGAATTGAATCTGATAGCAGCTGCATCACAAACCGTAAGAAAATGATTTCAAAATGCTTTGCCTGTAAATGACGTTTTCTCATGGATAATGTTTTCAAAACACTAAACACATGTGCAATAGCGAGTGGCCGTTGATACCGTTTCCTATGCAATGACATTAGCCAATCATAAGAGTGGCCATTTACTGACAAGCCTTAAAGGAGCCGCCCTTTAAAAATGGATCATTTCAGAAAGTGTCAGAATGAGTGTTGAAAATAAACATTTTTCTGCATATGTATTTGTTTTTTGTGCAAAAAACATTATTAACATTATAAGTGAACCTCAAAGAACATTGACAAAACTCCATGACCCTTTAAAATAATTATAGTAAAAAAATAAAAATAATAATAAAAAAAACAGCCTAAAGTTACAACTCCATATTTTAAATGCAAAAATGTATCTAAATCAGTATAAGAAAATTGCTCTTGCACTGGGAAGTAGCATTGGTCTGTGTTACAGATGCCCACTGCTGTCCAACCTCACCCCCCACCCACCCAACAATAGAACAAACAAGAACCTAAAAATAAAAACAGGAAGGAGGGAGGAAAAGAATGAGCACTCCCAGCTCGGAGAAGCCAGCTTCCCTTCAGAACCCCCTGTCATTGTTACAGGAGACCATGGTAAACCTGGGTCACTCATCATTGGCTCAGAACTCCAATCCAGACTAAAAACAAACAGACTAACAAAGATTGAATGGAGCCAAAATAAAATTGTCAAATATGCTAAGTTATTTTAGAAATAAAAACATGATTCTTTTACTTACAAGAATATTAAAGGAATAGTCCACCCAAAAATTAAATTACTGCCATCATTTACTCACTTTTTGTAAATGTTTGACTTTTGTTCATGCAACACAAAAGTAGAAGATTAGTAGAATGTCCAAACTTGCTTTTTTCCAAAGAAATGAAAGTACACAGCCAGGGACTGTTCATGTGCCAACAGGGTCATAAAAGTGCCATAAAAGAGTTCCATATAACTCATGCTCTATTTTCAAAAGTCTTTTAAAGTCATATGATTATTTTGTGTGAGGAACAGACTGATATTTTAGTCATTATTCACATAAAACTGCTTTTCAAACTTGCTGCATCATGATCAAGACTTGCAAGAACCAATAAAATTTGAAGTAAAACCTCTGAATATGCCCAAGCATGAATGAGATTTCAGAGCTGAAGTGGAAAATAATATTTTTTACAGAAGAGTAACTTATATCAAACTATATGGCTTTAGAAGGCTTGGAATATAGTATATGAGTCATGCAGTACTTTATGGTGCTTTTTGCTCATTTTGGAATTTGACAGACGGTGGTCACTGTATTTTCATTGTATGAAAAATAGCAGCGTCAACATTGTTAAACTTCTCTTTTGTGTTCTACTGAAGAAAGTCATGTGGATTTAGAGTGACATTAGGGTGAGTAAATGACATCAATTTTCATTTTTGGGTGAACTTAAATGGATAGTTCACCCAAAAATGAAAATTGTCATCATTACTTACCCTCAAGTTTGAGTAAGTCCAAACCTGTATGAGTTTCTTTCTTCTGTTCAACACAAAAAATGATATTTGAAAGAATGTGGGTAACCAGACAGTTTACGGCACCCATTGACTTCCATAGTAGGAATGGGTGCTATGGGTGCCATCAACTGTCTGGATACCAACATTCTTTAAAATATCTTATTTTGTGTTCAACAGAAGAAAAACTCATACAGGTTTGGAACAACATGAGGGTGAGTAAATGACGACAACATCTTCATTTTTGGGTGAACTGTCCCTTTCAATACTACTGTTCAATACGAAGCTCCGCACATGACATGCAGGGAAAAAAAAAAAAAAATAGTAGGCTATACACACAATTTACTAATTCGTTCCCTCGATTTACTAAATCATGCAATTTAGCAAACCGAAAAACGGAAAAAAAAGGAATATTGTGAAATATTATTACAATTTAAAATAGCTGTTTTGTACTTTAATATATTTTAAATATTATTTATTTCTGTGATGGCAAAGCTGAATTTTCAGCATCATTACTCCAGTCTTCAGTGTCACATGATCCCTCAGAAATCATTCTAATATGCTGATTTGGTGCTCAAGAAACTTTTCTCAGTAATACTTTTAAAAACAGTTGTGCTGCTTAATATTTTTGTTGAAACCCGTGATACATTTTTTATTAATAGAATTTAATGAACAAAGTTCAAAAGAACAGAATTTATTTAAATATGATCAATTTAATGCATCCTTGCTGAATAAAAGTATTATTTCTTTAAAAAACAAATCTTACTGACCTCAAACTCTTGATCATTTATCATAATAATAAATATGCATGTATGGGCACATTTATCAGACTTCCTTCACATACAAAGTGATTTGGATCCATGACGCTACCTCCACACATTCACCCGTCTAATGACAGAGAATTCTTTGTCCATCTGAGTTTCACGTCTGGCTTCACTCTCCAAAACACATTTTGCACTCCTGACAAACTCCTGAGACTATCTGGGTCACATTCACATCAGCTGAAAGGTTTCTTTTCTGTCCTAGACCAGCGTGAGTCATTCTTCTTGTGATTAGTGAACAGAAAACTCGCATGAGCCACGGGGAAAACCAAATTAATGAAATTAGTCCAGATGTTGCTCTCAAGGGGGGCCTGGTATCAATACCTGTGATTCATGCAGATTCTTGAAAACTAGGCTGTACTGTATTAGAATGGTTTATGATTAAAGTCTGGGAAATAAAACTATAAATCTCTCCAAATGAGGCACTTACCGGAGGAGGTTTGGCTACCACGCAGCAACCAATCTTATGCCAGAACGCACTCATCTCCGGCGCGCACCGGTTGGATTCCCTCCTCTCTCTCGCCACCCTGCAGTCCGTTTAGAGACGAGATAGACAGAGAATCTAATCCTCAACACTCAGTGATATAAGCCGTGGCTCGTCCCAAAAACCTCTGTCCTGATCACAACAGAATCCTTGTTGATGTCTTTGCTTTAAGTATATATATGACCCCTCAGAAATTCCCTCAGTTATTCTGGGACCCTGATTTCCAGTTGATTCTGTAGGACTGTGGGGTTTATGTGAGCCAGTGATGTTGCAAACGAATCTGTTTAATGAAAGAAAGAAAAAAAACAATTTCAATGAAGTAGACAAGAATCCATCATACAAGGCAAGAAATGACAGACTACAAATGAAGCAAATAAGACAAATCTAATCTTGACTTTAAAAACAAGACAAATATACAATGTTTTTGTAATCTTAATATCTTAATATTTCTTTCTATGACAGTACCATGGTACTTTGACATGTAATATGGCAATGAACAATTACCATATTCACTTAATGTGGCATTTATTTATATGGTAGATACTCCAAATAACCTTTAAAAAAATCTGAATAGTATTACCATTTTCGTAAAAAGAAAATTAAGTACTATGGCAGTATCATGGAGTAATATCATGACATTTCCATACGTATCATATAGTAATAATACCATAGTACATTGATATATACACAATTGTTGTATTGAATGATTAATATATTCATACAGGTACATGGTACTCCAATTAATTTTAAAGAATACGGTGCATGTCGAAAAGCAACATGGTAGTTTATAATAAATAAATGAAATAATTCGTCAATAAACAAACAATATTAGCACAACCCAGTCTGTGTAACCGTCTCAAACTTTGAGCTGAGCTGTCTAGATAGACAGCAATTATAGGGCTTCTTTATGCTGTCTAGGAAGGCAGTTCACTATTTTTTTAAAGACACACAACCGCTTTCTTGAATACCCTTTATTGTGAAAAACCGTTACAACTAAGAGAAATACACGGAAAATCAGTGTAATTATGAGCAAGAAACCTGTTAAACTGACAGCTACTAAACACACCTAGAATGAGCCCAGTAAACGAGGAACCACGGTTTACAAACGTTACAAAGTAACAAACCACTGAGCCGCAAGCAGAAAAAACAAACAGCCCGGAGGAAGTACAACAATACAGCAGTGTCTAAAAGTTCACAAATGTTTTCAGTCCCCATCGACTAGTTTTAACTCACAGCACCTCGATGATTTAGTTGTCAGAGAGTAATCCAACTAAAGTTAACTAGACTATCAGCGTCCATCTCTTATCTTTCTGGTCTTTATCACTCAAGCACACCAGCGCTGTTCTTATTCAAACATTAACTGTTACTAAAAGTTTGGCACAACAATCCAGCTCGATCGATACCGGGCCATGTTAGCGACTCAAATGAATTAATAAAGTTCAACAGAGTCTTGGAAAAAGTTATTTTTCCTCATACGAATTAAAATATAAAGAAAAACGCTACCTTACGTGTAAAAGAGAGTCCCTGTGAACGGCTGGAGTGAAGCGCCTCTTGTGTGGAGAGCTGAGGGTGGAAATGACTCTGTGTTTCCCAGATCACTGAGGTGTGGTTGAAGTTTCCCCCATTAATATGAGGAAATACTTCAAACCAGAGACCACCAGCGCCACCATTAGGCTATTGATATATACAATATATCTGATGTATGTAGTAGACATACAATATAAGACATACATAAAGCCTTTCTTTAATCTATAGATATTTTTTTCATCTGATTTGTCGATTATTTGATGAAAACTGAGAGGTTTATTTAGATTAATTTCCTCCAACTTGTTACTTTACTGCATTTAAATTTCTCTCTAGTCTCTTTAGGATATAATTGCTGAGATTATCAGATTGCCAATGCTCGATATTTAAAAGCAGTAAGCAGTGTGCACTTTTGCATTAAATTGTGTAGGCTATTAAACATTATGCGGTGAGTCTCATTAAGTTTATTTTATTTTTTTTTTGCATTAGTGTTTATATTGATGAAAACAATAGCATAACATGTATTTTTAACGACAAATACATTTAATACATTCATTAAAATATATATGAGCTGTTTTTCCATGAATATAAATATTACATTGGCGAAAAAGTATTAATTTTCATAGTGTGACACACAATGCATTATGCTTATTTATTTTAATGCAAACGTGCACATAACCGATTTTGTGCTTTTAAATTCTTTGCATTGGAAAACCTTTTAAATAGATTTAAATAGTAAAATAACAAGTTGGAGGAAATAAATGAGCATAAACCTCTTCATTTCCAAAAACAGAATAGATGATTTACATTTTTCTTCTGGTGTAACAAATATCAACCAGTTATGCAGTAGGGTGCGCTACAGACGTCTCAACTTTTAAACACTACCAAAGAAGAACCAATCAAATATTTCTACTTCCGGTACCGTTCGTGCGCCATCTTTGACGATACATAGCCCATGTATGTTATTTTTGTTTTCAAAAAGTATCGAAAAGTATGATAGAACACTAAATCGCATTAAACGAAGCATACGTCTGGTTTTTACCGTATCTAACGTGTTATAATTCAGTAAAAGTCTTCGGGAAACATTTTTGGCGAGGTGAGCAGCTGAAGTTTTGCTTTATTCTGTTTACTAGAAACTGACTGGAGGAGTTTGATGAACTGTCATTAAAAGAGATTTTAATTACATGTTTTACATGGTTTTGGCGATATAGTAACTGCAGACTATCACCTGTCAATACGAAGAGCTATTTTCTAACTTGAAAACTTACGCGTAACTTACTCAACTTGTTGAAAAGGATAAATTTGCACTTTAAATTATTTGTTCTTTACCTGTCAGATTATTAGCTTGCGCATGAAAACAGTCTGTAGTATAATATCTAGGAAAATATACTGTGTATATTACAAAAATCGCATTGAAGACAACCAATAAGGTAACAATAGTCATTGTTGCGCTTGTTTTGATATAGTAATCAAACTGGGTTTTTTTTTTTGTAAATAATATCACTATATAATAGATATAATTAACCTGACTTTTTAAAGTGTGAAAACGTCCATCCAGCCACACAGTGATATTGTAAACAAAAGTGTCCAGCATGAAATCAACTTTCCCCGGAACTTGCCTTATTATAAAATGATGACTATTTCCCGTCCTGTTATTGATAATGAATTATGTCTAACATTAATGTACACATCCGCTTCGTGGCACTTAAAACACTGTGGAAATACCTGTGGAATAAAGTCTTATGATTAATATAACCACAATGTCATTCAGTATACAGTTTGTATATATGGAAAACCGTTTCCTTAACATCTTTTGGACATTTACTTTGAAACACTTCATCTGGTTAAACGCCCTATGAATGTAAACAGGTGGATGTCGAGATATAAAGCAACTTTTCAGTATCAATATTTAGTATATTCTAATGCTTCAAACCTTATTTGCATCATTAGATGTCGCTTGTGGATTTGGGAAAGCGTTTGTTGGAGGCAGCGCGCAAAGGACAGGATGATGAAGTGAGGTCACTTATGGCCAATGGAGCTCCTTTTACTACAGACTGGGTGAGTTGTATTTGCTGCTCAAGCATACTACAAATGCAGACCAATTGCCTATTGTCTGCCATTTATAATCTGCATTTTACTATAACAGTAATGATGATGGTAATATGTTTTAGCTGGGAACCTCGCCACTTCATTTAGCAGCTCAATATGGGCACTACTCCACCGCTGAGGTGCTTCTCCGTGCCGGCGTTAGTAGAGATGCCCGCACTAAAGTGGATCGGACCCCCCTCCACATGGCTGCGGCAGAGGGCCACTCAAGCATTGTTGAATTATTGGTCAAGGTAAGAACAAATGATCTCAGAAGAGAGTTGGATTATTCAAATTTTGACATTCTTAATTTTTGTTGTGTTGTTATATCTGATTCTGCTCCTGTCTGGGACAGAGTGGAGCAGACATCAATGCCAAAGACATGCTGAAAATGACCGCCTTGCACTGGGCTACGGAACATGGGCACAGGGGGGTTGTGGAGCTATTAATCAAATATGGTGCTGATACCCACGCCCTCAGCAAGTTTGACAAGACGCCTTTTAACATTGCAGTGGACCGAGGAAACACTGAGCTGATGCTCTTGTTACAGGTAAAAAATTACAGATATTACTATCAGATATTAAGGCACAATCTAAAACTCACCAGCTGCTGTGTATTTAGCAATGTTTTTAGGTGAAATCAAGCTGTATAACTTAGCTGTATCTTAACTTGACTGGATTGTTTGTTATACTAGGAGGGAATGCAGAACCAAGTGAACATGAATCCAGAAAGGACAATCCTAAGCAGCACATCACCTGCCTCTGCCAGCCCTCAGTTCATCATCTCCTCCTCTGGAGTGGTCAATCTCTCTGATATTGTTCTCACCAATGCTAAGGCTAACACAGGTATGAGTTTCATTACAGTTTGTTACTTCAGATAATTTGCAAGCCATGAAACGTTTATATAATTTAATTTTATTTAAAACAAAAAAATCAAAAAAAAAAAAAAAATCTTGCACACCACTCAAACTTGCTGAATCATTTAATAGCTTTAATATGCAGCCAACAGACCTCCCTCAGGTAAGCTGTTAAGTGAATCAGCAAATTCGAGTGGTGTGCAAGATTTATTTAATTTTTTGGTTTACGTTTTATGTTTTGTTGCACACCTGCTGCAGATTTGGGTGTGCATGGTACTATATATTTCTACATAATTTTTATTTATAAAATGTGTCCCTATGACAACAATGGCAGTGGCAATCTATTCTTTCTATCCTTCCTGTCAAAAATGATCTGAATCACTAATTTTCTTCCTAGTATACTCAGTTTGTTGGCTTAAAAGCAAGGAGTTTTCACATATACACTACCATTCAAAAGTCTGGGGTCATTAGAACTTTTTAAACTAAATTAATACTTTTTTTTTTTTTTTAGCAAGGAGACATTACATTGATCAAAAGTGACAGTAAAGACATTTATAATTAAAAAGATGTCTATTTCAAATAAATGCTGTGCTTTTGAACGTTCTATACTATTCATCAAAAATTCATAAAAAAGTATCACGGTTTCCACAAAAATATTAAGCAACATGAGTTGTGACAAGTTTCTTTAGCTGGTTTCTACCACTTGTTTTCATTTGCGCTTTAAATTTGATTAATTTGAACTGATTTTGTGGCGGTTCATAAGAAAATTACCTGCCAACTGGCATTTTATTTACTCACTAAAGCCAATTTTTCTTGCATTTTGTGCTTGTTTTGCATTTTGATATTGACGTTTGGGAACATAGACAACAGTATTTAATTAGCATTTTAAAGTTTTTACCTATATTTGAACTGTATGCACCTAGAGATTGTTATTAGTGTATTTCTCCCTTCCAAACAAATTGCTTCTATATTCCTGCAGGAGCTTCAGAGAGTGTGATTGCTGCTGATTCAGTGGATTCTGCCATCCAGCATCTTGTAGGGGAAGATGGTCAGAGAGTCATCACCATAGTAACTGACCAACAGGGAAACCTGCAGCCTGGCAACTTGGGACAGAAATTCTTTGTCACAATGCAGGGGCAGCAAAGTGAGTAGATTGTTGCAGCATTACTTTATAGTTCTTTTAGGATTTTGCAGTATTTATATTCTGACATGTCTGTATATATTTAGTGGTTGCAGTGCCCGCGGGTCAGATAGCAGAAGAAATCATAACAGAGGACACCAAACCAGTTCCAACGCGGAAGCGGAAATTCGAATCAACCGTCAACCACACAGATGTCAAACATAAGGTGAGACCGGTAGAGATTCTTATTTAAATCTTACTTTTTGGGATGCAAAAGTCAGCATGAAAGAAAGTTACGATAGTCTTTTCTTTTGTGACGAATATCTGAGCGAATTTTTGAACAAGAAAAAAAATGTAGGACGGGACTTGATTTTGTCCATCGAAAATTGATTGGATCGTTGTGGTTTGCTATTGCTGTGATGTCATGTGAGTGACAGGATGTCTTGCTCTCGCGCCGGTGAACACGTCATCAGAGAAGAGAAGAGATGTCACTGCAAGAGGGAGGGGAAGTTATTTTGATTAAAGGTTTTGAGGGCACATGAATTTAAAAAAAATAATGATGTGCTTGGATCAATCATTTATAATACTGCAATATTCCATAAAAAAAGAATTAAAGTGTTCATGAAATGAGAAATCAAATTTTCCTGGATCTTTTGACATGTTAGAGGTCATTGTACTATAAAAACATCCTGTCAAACCTGTAGTCCAAAAACAGCTTTTACTGAAACCAAGCTCTGAAAAAGACTTGGAAAGTTTAGGATTTTGTCACATTATGACATAACAGAGTGACGAAATACTGCCTCGGCAGAAGAAGATCAATGCCTACTTCTACATCATTGTGTCTTTGGCCCCTGCCCACTGGCACGTTAGTGAGATGAGAAGGAGAGAAGAGCAATACAGGATCACTGGACTAAAAATAACATCACCTTCCAAAGGATCCTAAGTGCTTATTTATTTTCAACTATGTGAATGTCTCAGATCAGTAGATGTTCAGTACATTTCACTGAGGATCCTTTGATAAATCATACGCAATTTTGGTGCGGGCTTTGCAAACAGACTTTTATTGTAAGATATGGACCTGATGGTAGTGCCACAATGTGTAAGTAACCGTGTTACTTCTAATGCCTAATCTGTGATTTCTGATATGTAATGATGAGATTACTGCATTCATATACAGTGGGTACGGAAAGTATTCAGACCCCCTTAAATTTGTCACTCTTTGTTATATTGCAGCCATTTGCTAAAATCATTTAAGTTCATTTTTTTTCCTCATTAATGTACACACAGCACCCCATATTGACAGAAAAACACAGAATTGTTGACATTTTTGCAGATTTATTAAAAAAGAAAAACTGAAATATCACATGGTCCTAAGTATTCAGACCCTTTGCTGTGACACTCATATATTTAACTCAGGTGCTGTCCATTTCTTCTGATCATCCTTGAGATGGTTCTACACCTTCATTTGAGTCCAGCTGTGTTTGATTATACTGATTGGACTTGATTAGGAAAGCCACACACCTGTCTATATAAGACCTTACAGCTCACAGTGCATGTCAGAGCAAATGAGAATCATGAGGTCAAAGGAACTGCCTGAAGAGCTCAGAGACAGAATTGTGGCAAGGCACAGATCTGGCCAAGGTTACAAAAAAATTTCTGCTGCACTTAAGGTTCCTAAGAGCACAGTGGCCTCCATAATCCTTAAATGGAAGACGTTTGGGACGACCAGAACCCTTCCTAGAGCTGGCCGTCCGGCCAAACTGAGCTATCGGGGGAGAAGAGCCTTGGTGAGAGAGGTAAAGAAGAACCCAAAGATCACTGTGGCTGAGCTCCAGAGATGCAGTTGGGAGATGGGAGAAAGTTGTAGAAAGTCAACCATCACTGCAGCCCTCCACCAGTTGGGGCTTTATGGCAGAGTGGCCCAACGGAAGCCTCTCCTCAGTGCAAGACACATGAAAAAACACCTGAAGGACTCCAAGATGGTGAGAAATAAGATTCTTTGGTCTGATGAGACCAAGATAGAACTTTTTGGCCTTAATTCTAAGCGGTATGTGTGGAGAAAACCAGGCACTGCTCATCACCTGTCCAATACAGTCCCAACAGTGAAGCATGGTGGTGGCAGCATCATGCTGTGGGGGTGTTTTTCAGCTGCAGGGACAGGACGACTGGTTGCAATCGAGGGAAAGATGAATGCAGCCAAGTACAGGGATATCCTGGACGAAAACCTTCTCCAGAGTGCTCAGGACCTCAGACTGGGCCGAAGGTTTACCTTCCAACAAGACAATGACCCTAAGCACACAGCTAAAATAACGAAGGAGTGGCTTCACAACAACTCTGTGACTGTTCTTGAATGGCCCAGCCAGAGCCCTGACTTAAACCCAACTGAGCATCTCTGGAGAGACCTAAAAATGGCTGTCCACCAACGTTTACCATCCAACCTGACAGAACTGGAGAGGATCTGCAAGGAGGAATGGCAGAGGATCCCCAAATCCAGGTGTGAAAAACTTGTTGCATCTTTTCCAAAAAGACTCATGGCTGTATTAGATCAAAAGGGTGCTTCTACTAAATACTGAGCAAAGGGTCTGAATACTTAGGGCCATGTGATATTTCAGTTTTTCTTTTTTAATAAATCTGCAAAAATGTCAACAATTCTGTGTTTTTCTGTCAATATGGGGTGCTGTGTGTACATTAATGAGGAAAAAAAAATGAACATAAAAATCATTTTAGCAAATGGCTGCAATATAACAAAGAGTGAAAAATTTAAGGGGGTCTGAATACTTTCCGTACCCACTGTATGTTAGCCAATCATAGCAGTGGGCGTTTATATAAGTCTCACAGGGTAAAATCAGGGTAAAAAAATCATACTAACATTATAAGTGCATCTCAGGAAACATAAAATCAAAAGAAATGCAGTGCATGACCTCTTTAAAATTGTCAATTTTGATTTCATGGTAAATTTAACTGTTTGATGTTTTCTGCAGGAACCCGATGAGAAGGACAGTAGGGAATTACTGGAACAGCAACTAAAAGAGGCAAACAGAAAAGCACAGGAATACCGACAGCAGTTACTAAGAAAGGAACAGGAAGCTGAGCAGTACAGGCTTAAACTAGAAGCCATCGCCAACGGGCAGACCAATGGCACCAGCACAGAGCCCCAAGAGGAAGTGGTGCTCCAGGAAGAGGAAGAGGAGGAGGTGGTCAGTGAAGAGGAAGTTGTCATGTTGCCGGAAGGGGCCATAATCATTAAAGAGGAACCCCTTGATTCAACAGCAGGAGAAACAGTGACATTAGTAGAGGCGGCAGATATCACAGCCACTTCTGAGGGCACGCCGTAGCAGTGAACCCAAAGACTCAAACACTCAGGAATTACATACACTCTTCTAGTCTGTGTACCTGGAGTGGCATGTTGTATTTATTTATTGTAAATCATAACCTTTTGTTTTATCCTTTTTTTTTTTTTTACTCGTAGCATTCAGTTTCTGTACAGACCTCTACAAAGACGTAGCATGAACTATAAATAGGTGGCCATAACGATGCTGAGCTGCTCAGATTGGCAGAATAGGAAGATCAGGTGTGTTCTTTTAACAAACAGCGGTGCAAGTCATGTAAGTTTTAGTGATGATGCTTTCCAATCAAGGCCTATTATGCAACTCCAGTGCATACTATACTATTAGTACGCACAATAGTGTACTTAAAGGAATGTTCCAGGTTCAATACACACCATTTTGACTCGTCCTTTTCTAGTTTTATTTTTTAAAAATGCAAGTTGTGGTTATAGTAAGGCACTTTTAATAAAAATATACTATAAAAATAGCTTATTTTTTGTTAAAACACTTGCATTACTTATTTGAATTGCAGTGTCTATTATTTTAGTGTAAATCATTCTTTTTGAAGATTTTTTAGGTCCGTGATCTTCTTGAGTATTGTGCAGAAATGATTAAGTTTAGTATCATCATGTGTCATTACAAGTTGAATGTTTATCAAAGTTGAATGTTTATTGCCTGGCCCCATGTCGTGCCTTATTATAACCATGATTTTTGTTTCTTTAAAAAAAAAAAAAAAAAACTGAAGGACAAGTCACATTGCAAATGCTGTCAATATAGCTTAACTTGAACACGGAACATTCCTGAAATAGTGACATGAGAGTGAAGGTTAACAGTATATCATATAAAGAACAATACTAGACATTATTCAGAGATGAGAACTGTTATGTTATGGCTTTGTGTGCCATTGACTTGCTCCTGCAGTGCGAGGTGTCTTATTGATACAGTCAGCATTGGGTGACGTGGTAATTGAAGTAGCTGTGTATTTACTTAAGCAAACTCTTTCATGTTTTATATACTTCTCGCTGTTTATAAAGATAACTTACTCTATTCAGAGTACAAGATTGAGCAAAGGTTGTTTCACTTTTTTTTTTCTTTTTTTTTTTATAAATCTTACATCATTTCCTTTGTTCTGTTAGACACTAAATCACGATTTGCATTTCAAAGTTTTGTGCTCTAAAAAGTATGCAACATGTCTGTGCTTGCATTCCATGGCCTGGTCCTGGTCCATGTGCCAATTTCCCAGTTAGCAGCTTTTACAGTTGGTCTTTCAGTAAAGTTACATCATCAGTTGTGTTGTTTAGTTTTTTTTTTTATTTATTTTTTTTATGTCAAGTTTTAAAATGTGAATGAATGCCGTATGAAATTTTATGGAACTAGACCTTAAATGCTCTATAGATTTCCTTCTCATAGAAAAATGGTTTTGTGTTTTCTTTATGTTTTTTAGGTACACAACTGATGATTAACATTCCATAAATTGAATTTTAAGGGCTTGTATCACCATTATTGTGCACAACATATTTTTGCTCTGTACATATGCAAATATTTACAATTTTCTTCCATCTAAACCCATGAATATTAAGATTTAGAAGGACATTATACTATTTATTGAATGGGATATTCACTTGGACAAGACCGTGTTTTTACCTTATATTTTTCCCTTGCTTTTTATGCATTTAGAATTTCAGTTGTATAGGATGTCATCAGCTGTGCTTTATAGGTAAAAATGTTTACACTTATTTTGTTGTGAAGTTTGTTTGGACTGGCAGAATTACTCATTGTATTTCAGTTTGATGGAAGCAAATGCATAAGAGTTCTAACTTAAAAGACACAAGCACATGATACATAACATAGATCAACAGTTTGTCCCTAAGATTTCTTGTTTGTATATTTTTTACATATATATTTTTGTAATGAAACACTATTGGAGCCTGTCTGTAGTGCACTTGCAGCTGCATTTTATTATCTTTGGTCAAAATAAATATTTCTGAGGTTTGGTATATCTACTGTAAATTTTTATTGAAGAAAATACTCTCACTAATGAGGGGAAAAAAAAAAAAAAATATATATATATATATATATATATTCATATTTTCCTTCGTAGTGAAATTCCTCGCTAGTCATGATTTCAAACCACTCTACCGAAACGCGTTTTTCAGAAAGATTGTCCTAATGCGAATTCCGTACCCACGTTTACTAGCACAACAGGCAAACGTGAGATATTTCTTCATATTTATTTGTACATAATGTAAAAGCAACTGATGTAATTGCAGACACTTTAGGTATGTTATTATTATCTTCATGTTTTCTTCTCCTTTAAGGTACTCCGAATGCTTAGACAACGCTAATATTAATTTAGTATGATAGTTGCGCTACATATACATATGAAAGTAAGCACTTGAAAACAACTCTATGCTTTTGTTTACAATCGTGTTTTTTTTTGTTTTTTTGCCAGCATGAGAAATACTGAAGAAAAGCAGAAGTAGAGAAAAGACAGCAGCATATCCTACTCAACTGTTGTCAAGTTCATCTTTGTCTCACAGACATGTTTCCAGAACTGAACAGTATTCTCAATTCCACTCCAGACAGTTTCAAATCGGTAACTAATTATAGTAATTACATCTCTTTACACGCTTAATATATCTCACAAAATGTCATTGACTCTAACTGACGTCTTCTGTACTTGTAGAGTGACTTCATCCTGGTGTCTGACAGACAAGCTGATGCATCATTTCTCATTCATCACTACCTGTCTTTCTACTTACGTGGTAAGTGACCTACTGTTTATAGTGAGGAAATCTTATGATGATATACGTTTATGTATAAACTTCTATATTTCCAGCTGGCTGTAAGGTGTGTTTTCTGGGTCTTGTTCAGTCCTTCAGCCACTACAGTGCTGTCGGTCAGAGGCTGGTAAGTCTACACCTGTTTGCTCTATTTATATATTTTGTTTATTACATTAATGTGACTTGATCATAATGTTTGTGTGCAGGGAGTGAGTCTGACCCAGGCAAGAGAGAAGGGCCAGCTAGTGTTTCTCGAAGGACTGAAGGACTCTATTGGAGCACTATTACAGGAGGAAAGCAGTCAGGGGACACAACCTTTGAGTTATCTCAGGCATGTATCAAAGAGTTTATAATCATGTTGCTAGTTTAAATACACCCCCCCTCATATAAATTATGGTCAGATATATACAGAAAAAAAAGACTAGTCTTGACATTTTGTTTTTCTAGGTCCCCAGGTGCTGGACTGAAAGGTCTGTTCAGATTTGTGGAAAGTTCTGTGCGTCAGAATGGAGGACGTGATGATGGTGAATCATGGGGTCCTCCAGTGTTACTCATAGATGAACTCAGCGTGCTCCTGAGTTTAGGTGTTACTGCTGGAGCAATACTAGACTTTACCCTCTACTGCCAAGCCACCGTGTGCTCTGAGTTACAGGTGAGTCAGTGTTTTTGGTTCAGTGCCTGAGATGATGCCAGACTATTGATTTAATGCTTCATTGTGTAAAGACATTATTTTTCTGTTTTGATATTAAGGGAAATATGGTCATTCTGGTGAGATGTGAGGAGGAGGATGCAGATGATGATGAAGAGGGATCAAACCTGCTCCAGAGGGGACTAGTTCATCAATGTAACTTGGCATTACATGTAGAGGGGTTACCCACGGGTTACTGCAGGGACATACATGGACAGGTGCGGTTTATTGTTAAAACTTCACTAATACTCTGTAATAAATGGCCCTGATTTGAGCTTACATTTTGATTTTTATGTTTTTCCAGATGGAGGTTTGGTGGCGACAGAGTGGAGAGACCATGTACAACCAACGAAAAATATTTCATTTTAAGGTCTATGATAAAGGAGCGTCATTTTTCGCTCGAGGGACTTCTAGTGCTGTTCTCTAAGTTTTCAAATGAAAGTCTAAGTTTACATTGAATCTCTAACTGAAATAATGTCATTATGTAGTTTGTTTTATATAAATACATATATAATACATCACCAGTTGCAGTTGTTTTGTTCACTTGTTGTTTGCATTACTTCCCGTGCTCATTTTGTGTAGCAGAAAAATGGGTGCTTGCAAAAATACCAACATTTCG
This sequence comes from Ctenopharyngodon idella, assembly GCF_019924925.1. Classification (NCBI taxonomy): domain Eukaryota; kingdom Metazoa; phylum Chordata; class Actinopteri; order Cypriniformes; family Xenocyprididae; genus Ctenopharyngodon; species Ctenopharyngodon idella. The sequence goes on along the minus strand of NC_067235.1, from coordinate 18,027,376 downwards.
AACTTCAAGAGCTGGATGCTAGTAAATGCTTTTGTTTAAAGGGACACAGGAACAAAGAAGAGCTCAAGCAAAATTCATAATTTGAGTGGGGATATTTGAACATATTTGATTTCTCACTAGTCCTGTGATGTGTCCAGGGTGCCCCCAGCCTGTGGCCCGAGACATTGGGATAGGCTCCAGCGTCCCTGCAACCCTGTAGAGCAGTGTTTTGCAACTCTAGTCCTGGGGACCCAACTACCAGAATGGTTTAGATGTCAGACTATTTAAAACACCTGATTGAACTCATCAGCTTCTTGGTGTGTTAAACAGGGACACATGTGAAACATTCTGGGAGGTAGGTCTCGAGGACTGGAGTTAAGAAACACTGCTGTAGAAGATAAAGCATTTTGGACAGATGGATGATTTGAAGGAGAAAGCAAAAGCAGTTTCATATTATGTGTGAAGACCAATGAACAAGTTTTTATTCTCCTCCCTTGATGAGACCACAAGAATGTTATGACATGATAGTTTTTTTAAAAGTTACATTATGAGATTTTCTGTAGTTTAAACTGCACAGCCACTTATTTAAAGTTGCCACAGAAGGCGCTGTTCTTATGTTGTGAACAGGCCAGAGTTGTTTATGTGCCACGTAGATTCATTTTCACGAATCGATTCCTTCGAACAGTTCGGTTCAAAGCTACTACTAATGTTAGGCTACTGTATGGTTTAACGGACTGGTTCGTGATGAATGAATCATTTAGACCGTTTTTAACCGGTTCAACTGATTCTTTTTCGGTTCAAAGCTAATACTAAAGTTACATAGGCTATTGTATGGTTTAACGGACTGTTTCGTGAACAAATCATTTAGACCGTTTTTAACCGGTTCGACTGATTCATTAAAAAGATCCGAACGTTCATGAATCGGACGTCGCTAATGTCGCCTTCCATCACTACCGTACCTTGAACCCGATTGAATTTCCTGCTGTGCAGTGAGTGACAAGCAGAGTTATGCAACATGCCTTATAATTCATTTTTAATACTCCGTCTTTAGCCTTTTAAGAGTTTAGAGTGGAAATTAACAGCTGGATTTTTCTGCTATACATATATCAGTCGATAGCATAAAGTAAATAAGGAAATTCTGTTACAAGCGCATGTAATCACGTGTTTAAAGCGACCGCCCTTTTAGACTGGACTGAGCTTGTTTTTAGACTTGCACGCCTCAACCTGCAGACAAACAGGCGGAAGTGTTTTTAGACCTGTAAGTTTTTACCATGGGCAGTTTGTATCTCTCAAGAGGTCGATGTATTCTTCGGCAGGTGTTCTCTGGCCTACCCAGCATGCTGCAGCGGCCGTACAGCCTCGATGTGTCAGCGCAGCTCCTGCGGACTGAAGGCTTCATAGATGGGCGCTGGGTGTCCGCTGCATCCACATTCCCTGTGTTAGATCCAGCCACTGGAGAAGAAATCGCGAAGGTGTCAGACTGCGGTACAAAGGAAGCTCAAGACGCTGTCAATGCTGCATACAAAGCGTTTCACCTGTGGAAGAGTCATACAGCCAAGGTGATCTGAATATATATGGTTTTTACATGGTACTCAAAGGAGCTTGAAAAAATTATGGTATACTACAACCCACTTTTCACTCATTATTTAGTTTAACATATTTTTCTCCCTTAAAAACAGTTCATATTTCTTCCGAAAATACACTGGAGGAAAAAAACGTATATGTTGCATAATTTACGTCTATTTATATAGTGCCAGGCTTGACATTAACACCCGCCAACCCCCCAAATGCGGGTAAAACGGCCACTCCCACTAGCCACTTTGGCGGGTTGAATATAATTTCAGCCTACAGCCTAATCAAAGGTAGCCAAGCTCGTCGTAGCACAAAATTAGGTCCCACTATATATTAGGTGGCCTTTACTACTGTGTACTCGCATCAAAAAATAAGTACAGTGTACTTATTGGGTTCATATTTAATTGCAATACACTTTTGCTGCTATTGAGGTGGGATATGGGTAAGGTTAGGGAAAGCTTTGGTGGTATGGGTAGGTTTAAGGGTAGGGGTAAGGTGTAAGGGATGGGTCAACAGTGTAATTATAAATGTAATTACAGAAATTAATTACAGATGTAATTACATGCAGGTGTTTTTAAAATATAAGTACAATGTAAAAACATGTATGTACACAATAAGTGCATTGTATCAAATGATTAATTTAAATGTAAGTACATAGAAGTTAAGGCCACTTAATATAAAGTGGGAACCAAAATTATAATCCAATCACAATTCGTTATCGAATAACTTGTAGTTAGTGACACGGGATAGGCGGAGTCGCGCTGAATGACACACAACAGAAGCGCTCTCTCTGTCGCGCGTGCGATCAGTTCTCCTTGCGCCTGAATAGTCAAATACACGCACACACAGATGTCAAAATGTCCATCGTGTGGAGTATCTCGCGTGAATACAGTCGGTTATGGCTTAAGTGGACGTAAACAGGTGGGTAAAAGCTGGATATGTGTCAGTATATTACGTCCATGCATTCAGCAGCCCAGTTAAATTCCTGTCTGTCATTAATGTTAATCAAACAACAAAAGTTGTTAAATAAATGTATACCTGTTAAATAAACCTAGTGTATCTGAAAAAAGAGTTTAGGCTATTTAATTTACTATCGTATTTGTAGTTTGCTAATTTGCTTCTTTGTTCTTTTTATATAGCCTAACAAAAATAACTTATAAAATTATAAAATTGATCATATTATGTTCATATTACCCACCCCTTGCCCACCCGTACATAACAGCTGGTATACCATGTAGGCTTAGTCTTGATTTGGGTGGTCAATCTGCATTTAAAAAGTTTGAAAGTTTAAAAAAAAAAAAAAAATGTAGCATGCCAAAGTCAACTTTAATCATATAAAATGTAATTTCCCTACAGAAAAATTGTGGCCAGTGAAAATGCACAGTAGCTGGTGAGCAAAAAAGTTAATGTCAAGCCCTGCATAGTGCTATAGTGTTTCATTAATACTTTTATTCAGCAAGGATGCATTAAACTGAACAAAACTGACATAAATGCTTTTACATTGTTACAGAGATGTTCTATGTCAAATAAATGCTGTTCTTTTGAACTTTCTATTTATCAAAAAATCCTGAAAAAATATCAGGTCCCACAAAAATATTAAGCAGCACAACTGTTTTCAACATTTATAAAAAGAAATGTTTCTTGAGCAACAAATCAGCATATTAGAATTAGATTTCTTTTACTGTTTAAATAAATAAAATTATAATTTAATTCAATATATTCAAGTCAGAGGTTCTCATATTGATGCATGCTCTTTGCAGGAAAGAAGCATTTTGTTGCGGAAATGGTTTGATCTCATCATTCAGAACAGGGAAGATCTTGCCAAGTTGATCACAGCAGAGTGTGTAGGTATACCTATTACATACAGTGTACAACTTCTTAACATGTCCATTTACAAGTATCCAGATATTAGGAGATGTTATAACATGTATGTGTGTACAGGGGAAGCCCATGAAGGAGTCTATTGGAGAGATTACATATTCTGCCTCCTTTCTGGAGTGGTTCTCTGAAGAGGCCAGGCGTGTATATGGAGATATTGTTGCACCTTCAGCCAAGGACCGCAAGATCCTGTTACTCAAGCAGCCTGTGGGAGTGGCTTCCATCATTACACCTGTGAGACTTTCTTCTTCATTCTGATAACATAACACCGTCAGGATCAATGAGCTAAACTAAAACTGCCAGGTGTGATTTTAAATTTTCTCTCTTTACAGTGGAATTTTCCTAGTGCTATGATAACCAGGAAGGTGGGAGCAGCGCTTGCAGTGGGCTGCACTGTAGTGGTGAAGCCGGCTGAGGACACTCCTCTCTCTGCTCTTGCCCTTGCTGAGGTCTGTCTGTTTCCATTAAAGCCTACTTAACTTGAGGCTTTAGTAGATACACTACTGTTCAAAAGTTTGTGACACTGAAGACTGGAGTAATGGCTGCTGAAAATTCAGCTTTGCCATCACAGGAATTATTTACATTTTAAAATATATTAAAAAAGATTTTTTTTTTTTTTTTTAATTGTAATAATATTTCACAATATTCTAGTTTTTACTGTATTTTTAATCAGATAAATGCAGACTTGGTGAGAAATTTCTTTCAATAACATTAACAAATCTTATCGACCCCAAACTTTTGAAAGGCAATGTATATAAAAGAATGTATAATCTGTTGTGTTCCTATCTAGCTGTCGGTTCAGGCTGGCATTCCTCCAGGGGTGTTTAATGTGGTGCCCTGCTCAAGAGAAAAGACCCCTGCTGTGGGAGAGCTGCTCTGCACAGACCCTCTAGTGGCCAAAATCTCATTTACCGGCTCCACTGCCACTGGCAAGGTAAAGATCCACCCAACATCTCATTTATGTGTGCAGTTGACAATTAATGTTTGCCATAATTTAGTACTTGCCTAAGTAAACATTTTAAATGCTTTTGCAGATACTGCTAAGACATGCTGCAGGAACGGTCAAAAAGGTCTCCATGGAGTTAGGAGGACACGCCCCCTTTATTGTATTTGACAGCGCTGATGTTGATAAAGCCGTTGCCGGAGCGATGGCCTCCAAATTCAGGAACTCAGGCCAGGTGAGTGTTATTTAAATCTTATATCATGGTATGAGTAATTTTGATATACACAATATAATTATTACTTTGTTATTTTTGTTGGAAATTCTCCCTAAAAATAATTGATATATTGAATAACCTCGTGGTAGTGCCTAGTTTTCTGCTTCAGCTAACATGATGAATAAATACTTTATAATTTAAATGAATATATTTTTATAATATTTAAATTATAATTGTATTTATTAAAATTATAATTAAATTAATTTACTTTTTTATGTTACAGTAAAGGGAATTGTGAGGAAAAATGTGCTTAATTGTCATGAAAATAATCACTATGCAAATAATCTTAATGGTACTGTCTAAACAGGCTTAATTTATACAAAATATATATATATTTTTTTTTCCTGTTTATTTTGGGGAGAAATATAACCCATACATTTCTTTTTGAGATTCACCTAAACAGTTTTTAAAGGCTTAGTTCACCCAAAAATGAAAATAATGTAATTTATTTCTCAACCTCATGCCGTTCCACACCCATAAGACCTTCGTTAATCTTCGGAACGCAAATTAAGATATTTTTGTTGAAATCCGATGGCTCAGTGAGGTCTGCATAGCCAGCAATAACATTTCCTCTCTCAAGATCCATTAATGTACTCAAAACATATTTAAATCAGTTCATGTGAGTACAGTGGTTCGATATTAATATTATAAAGCGATGAGAATATTTTTGGTGCACCAAAAAAACAAAATAACGGCTTATATAGTGATGGCCGGTTTCAAAACACTGCTTTGGAGCGTTATGAATCTTTTGTGTCGAATCAGCGGTTTGGAGCGCCAAAGTCACGTGATTTCAGCAGTTTGGTGGTTTGACACACGATCCGAATCATGATTCGACACGCTGATTCATAACGCTCTGAAGCTTCAGGAAGCAGTGGTTTGAAATCGGCCATCACAAGATAAGTCGCTATTTTGTTTTTTTTGGCACACCAAAAATATTCTCATCGCTTTTTAATATTAATATTGAACCATTGTACTCACATGAACTGATTTAAATATGTTTTTAGTACATTAATAGATCTTGACAGAGGAAATGTCATTGCTGGCTATGGAGGCCTCACTGAGCCATCGGATTTCAACAAAAATATCTTAATTTGTGTTCCGAAGATGAACAAATGTCTTACGGGTGTGGAACGGCATGAGGGTGAGTAATAAATGGCATTATTTTCATTTTTGGGTGAACTAACCCTTTAAGGGAGAAAACTGTATTAAAGTGAATATTTTTCATAAATAATGAGTGAAATGGTGGAACTTTACTCATCAGGATTCAGTACCATGGTATTCTTTGAAATACCTTTGAGTAGCTTGTAAATATCATGGTATATATGACATTTGTCTGCGTTCTCATCTGTAATGCATCTTGTACTCATCTCTGCTGTAGACCTGTGTGTGCTCCAACCGCTTTTTGGTACAGAGTGGGATCCACGATGCTTTCATGGAAAAGCTGGCGAAGGCTATGGATGCTGAGCTGAAGCTTGGCCACGGCTCGGAGCCCACCACTACACAGGGGCCGCTCATCAATGCCCGTGCTGCAGAGAAGGTGCCTCATGTCACTGTCAACAAGCACACAAACAAGGGTTGCCAGGTCTACATAACAAAACCAACCCAATTGCTAATCAAAACTAACCCAATCACGGCCAAAACTAGCCCAATCAGCGTTCCTGCGGGGTAAAAATTTAACCAGAGGACTAAAAAAAAAAAAAAAAACTTGGAACAGTGTAAAAATAGCAGGAAAACCTCGGACTTGGCAACACGGACACACACAGATAGATCATGTAAAGGGAATTTGGTTGAGATGAAAGGATTTAATGCAGTTGTTTCTTTCAGGTGGAGGGTCAGGTCACAGATGCTGTGGCACAGGGAGCAGTTATAGTTCGAGGTGGGAAGAGGCTGGAGGGCTCCTTCATGCAGCCCACCCTGCTGTCTAATGTCACCACTGACATGCTCTGTATGCAAGAGGAGACCTTTGGACCCCTTATTCCTGTTGTTAAGTGAGTATTTACAATTTATTGTTTTATATAACTTGTTAGTAACCTCAAATGTAGTCATTTAAAAAAATTCTTTTTTAATACAGATTTATCTATCTACAGGTTTCATTATATTATTAACATAACAATTTTAGTGAAAAGTTTAATTTCATTTGATTAATGAAAATATTTAGGTTTCATTTGATTTTTAAAATGATTTATTTTCATTTTACATCATCCTAACATGTTTTGTGAATAGGTTTTAATGGGCAACATGTTTCAGTGTGAATGATTTAACTTATCTGCTTGAGTCTTCTGCCAGCTGCTGACTGTGTTTTTGTTTTTTTTTCTTCACCAGGTTCAACACAGAACAGGAGGCACTTGCTATTGCCAATGCTTCTCCTGTTGGTTTAGCAGGTTTGTACAAATTAATCATGTTTTTTTTTTTGTTGGACAGTCTTGAGTGTGGCCACTTTTTCTCACATGCCTGTTTATTTATTATCAGACATGGCTGAAAAGATGATGAGTGTTCCTTATTAGTTGAAAGGCATGTACAATAGACTACACTGGAATTTTTTCTAGTCAATCATTTGACCACAAGTAGAAAATTAATCAATCATGACATACTATATTCATTTAGTTAGCAACATCCAACTTCCTATGATCCAATCAGTTCCCAAGGACGAAATCCAGTCCCCCCCCTAATGTGTGTGTGTGTGTGTGTATGTATGTATGTATGTATGTATGTATATATATATATATATATATATATATATATAAAATATAATATATATATATATATATATAACACTTTACAATAAGTTTCATTAGTTAACATTAGTTAACTACATTAGTTAACATGAACTAATAATGAACTGCACTTAATGAACTGCAGCATTTATTAATCTTTGGTAATGTTAATTTCAACATTTACTAATACATTATTAAAATCTTGTTAACATTAGTTAATGCACTGTGAACTAACATGAACAAACAGTGAACAACTGTATTTTCATTAACTAACATTAACGAAGATTAATAAATACTGTAACAAATGTATTGCTATAAATTTACCAGCCATAAATGTTTTACCAGCCATGAAACGTAGATTAATCCTTATTAAAGTTGCAAAAGTTATTCAGTCAAGAACAATTAGTGATTGTTCTCTGTTTTTTGTTGTTTGATTAACAGATTAATAGGCTGCTGTCACTTTAAAGGGTTAGTTCACCCCAAAATGAAAATTCTGTTATTTATTACTCACGCTCATGCCGTTCCAGACCCATAAGACCTTCGTTAATCTTCGGAACGCAAATTGAGAAATTTTTGTTTAAATCCGATGGCTCAGTGAGGCCTACATAGCCAGCAATGACATTTCCTCTCTCAAGATCCATAAATGTACTAAAAACATATTTAAATCAGTTCATGTGAGTACAGTGGTTCAATATTAATATTATAAAGTGACGAGAATATTTTGGTGCGCCAAAAAAAACAAAATAACGAATTATTTAGTGATGGCCGATTTCAAAACACTGCTTCAGGAAGCTTCGGAGCGTAATGAATCAGCGTGTCGAATCCGCAGTTCGGAGCGCCAAAGTCACGTGATTTCAGCAGTTTGGCGGTTTGACACGCGATCCGAATCATGATTCGATACGCTGATTCATAACGCTCCGAAGCTTCCTGAAGCAGTGTTTTGAAATCGGCCATCACTATATAAGTCGTTATTTAGTTTTTTTTTGGCGCACCAAAAATATTCTCGTCGCTTTATAATATTAATATTGAACCACTGTACTCACATGAACTGATTTAAATATGTTTTTAGTACTTTTATGGATCTTGAGAGAGGAAATGTCATTGCTCCCTATGTAGGCCTCACCGAGCCATCGGATTTAAACAAAAATATCTTAATTTGTGTTCCGAAGATCAATGAAGGTCTTACGGGTGTAAAACGGCATGAGGGTGAGTAATAAATGACAGAATTTTCATTTTTGGGTGAACTAACCCTTTAAGAGCACGGATCCAATATACTCTTACATATGCATTTTATTTCTCAACTGTTTACATTCAGTTAAGACATAACCAACTATGTTTACAAGGATACTTGCCAAAATGGGCATTTTGACATAATTTTGTTTGAATATGTCTGTCCAAGCACAAGAAGACATGAAAGAGGACTCAATACAATATTCGTGCGCTGTCTAAGACGCGGATTTCTGTGCGTGTGCTTTGGATGCTGCACACAGAAAACTTCCCACACAGCACGCAAATATGAATTGAGTTCCCTTTCGCGTCTTCTTGAGCTTGAATATTTAAATTGGCAAGCTTTAAACCTTTGTGACGATCCAGCACTGACCAGTCCACTGTCCAGAGCAATATTTGTATTCATGTTCTCACAATTTTGCATTGTTAGAATGTTACCGGCCAACTGGCAATTGACACAGTTTCATGACATAGCATTCAAAACTGTTTTCTTTCAACAGGTTACTTTTACTCCAGAGACATCAGTCAGATCTGGCGAGTGGCTGAGCAGATGGAGGTGGGCATGGTCGGGGTCAATGAAGGTCTGCTCTCCGCCACAGAAGCCTCTTTTGGTGGAGTCAAACAGTCTGGACTGGGCAGAGAGGGATCCAAATATGGCATTGATGAGTATCTGGAAATAAAGTACATGTGTTTGGGGGGACTTTCTCCATAAAGACAATGGTTTTTAGTGGTTAGAGCAAAAAATACAAGGCAGTATTCCATTATTCAAGCAAGACCATCATTAAAACATTAATCCATGAAACCCTGTGAACCATTCTCTCTTTTAGTCAGATGTAACTGAATAGTGACTGTACGAATTGATGTTCTCAAAGAACACAGAGACATTTTGATGACAGTATTTTAGATATTTTCTGTAAAAAGGGGTGGTACAAATTGTCCTCTTTCAGATTCTGTCCATCATAACTGATTGAAGTACCCTAGTTGCTCTGAAACAAGATTGACTTGCACTGCAAAAAAAAACATTTTCTTTATTTTTATTATGTAAAAATAGCTAAACATCTTTAAAACAAGATAAAACTATTTTTGTGTAATTGTGTAAGATGAGATTTCTTATCTTGAATATCTAATTTTTTTTTTTAATTATTCTTTATCCCATTTCATTTTAGATGGAAAACACACACACACATATACATATATATATAATTTTTTTTTTTTTTTGCAGTGTAACTGATTCATTTAGGCACAAAGAAATGAGCGCACCCACTTGATGATTAAGGATGTACAAATATAGGGATTGGGGGTTGATCCAGTAAGAAATAAAAGCACAACCTTGCTAAAAAAATGCTATTCCAGTAAATGTGTAAATGTTTAACTTACTAAGTGTTCTATTTTTGTAAATTCTAGAAATAGATTAAGATGAAACATTGACTATAATGACGGTTGTTTGTTTGTGTTGTATGTCGCTTTGGATAAAAGCATCTGCAAAATGTATAAATCTAAATGATGGGATATATTTGGGTGCTTAAACTGAGGTATTAAAGCGTAGAGATTTGTATAGTAAGTTAACAAATTTGTCATGGCCAAATGTTGTAAGTGCCAGTGTATTTTTTTTTTTAATTGTTGTAAATATTAATTCTCAATTGATGTACCCAATTGTATTGTAAATTGTGTTTAGAAGTATATTCAATTTTTTTTTTTTTTTTTTTAATTAGGATTGAAATGTTTGCTGATAATCACGTGAAGCTGGCTAAATACAGCTGAAAGTCTCAGTAAAGAAACTTCAACTCTGAACATTTCAACTTCTGTTTAGTTGCACCATTTCAACACTGATTCATGACATTTCTGACACTGCTACTATATAGAATTCGTATTTTTGGTTATAAAACAGTCTTAACCTCTGTAAAGGGCCACATGTCTTTATTTATTTATTTTTTGCATCTCCAGCTGCATTTGAAACAAAAGAGAAAATATAAGAAATGCATCTCCTTTTCACAATATGCAATTGTGTTCTATTGCAATTCCAGCTAAAGCAGAAATTTTAAAAGCTTGTAAAACCAGAATGTTAAAAAGACACAGTATAGTATCAGGGAACAAGACTGAAAAACCAACAGATCATAACAAAAGAGTGCATTTTAATCAGGCACATTAACATTTAAATAGTTAAGAACAGTTAAAATGTTTTTGCATAAAGAAGAATATTTGCTTTTTTTTTCTTTCTTTTTTTTGATTTTGCTTTTCTATAGATCGGTTATTTGCAGTTTCTCCCCAAAATGTATCATTGAAGCATCATATAAATAGCAAAATAACCAATCTAAGTTGCTTGCACTTTGTCACTGAACATACAAGTATTATTAAGCACATACTGAGGAAAATTGCGATTGTGTGAGTTGAATGCGCAGGTCTTTTTATATTCAAATTGTATTGATAACTGAAAGGCTAAGTGTATCATTCAGCAAACCGTGATTATTCATTGCAAGACCAACTGCATTCAGTAGTCAGTAAGTTTAGTAGCCCATTCATTCAGCCAGTCTTTGTCTGTATTTGTGGAAAATTCAACAATACCATTGCGTTGTAAATATCCACCATGAAGAAATGTCCATTTGTTCATGTGAGACTCAACCCTCCACAGGACAAAGGCTGAGAGTGTCTCCATTTCTGACCACTCCATTGGCCCTGTTTCGAGCTTTATCGGCTCTCCCGTAGTTGAAAATGTTGTCCTGCTCACTGTCCAGCTCTGACTCTGACATCATCAGACTCGAGTTGTGCTCTGTGCTCCTGTGTTTAATATCTAAAAATGACAAACACAGAAAAGTGAATGCAGTAACTACAATTACAAACCTAATGGTCTTCCTCTAAAACAATGCTGCAAACCACTTACAAACACAAGCCTTCAATGAGTGTCTTCATTCATCTCTGTAAAAAACATTGCAGCATGAAATAAGTTAATCAAGAAATCAGGTCTGAAACTTACTATACTTTGGCTGAAGTTCCATCCTCTCCTGCTCATCCATGTTGTCCAGTATTGTGTACTTGGTTTTCTTTCTCACTTTGGTGCGTCTCCCTCTAAAACAGGTCAAAACAAACACACAATTATAGATACTCGTACCACAAGTACACAAAATCACCATTATGTCGTTTCTCATGAAACAAAAAAATGGCCATTAAAAATAATTAAAGTGAAGGAGTACAAAAATATAAAAGCAGTCCATACAGAGCAACCTGTGCACTATATTCAAAATCATTTGAAGACAATGGCTTGACAAAATTTTAGTTTAAAAGTGGCCACTTTTATGATGCTTTTGTGTTGTTCCTGAAGTTTAAAAGGTTGATATTCACTGTTCTTGCATGGAAAAGCAGCAATTTATAGGCTATATAATTCAAAAGATCTCCTTTTGTGTTCCACAAAAGAAGTTATATGGGTTTGGAATGACATGAGGATGAATAAACAATGACAAATTATATTTTTTTTGTCTGAACTGTCCCTTTAATACTGGACTTGTAGTACTAACAGGAAAATATGGCATAACTAATGCCACACATTTCAATAGGCCGTTTGTTTACATGCAGTAATAGAATCTTTATCACCTTTTACAGCAGCAGATGCAAATCCAGCTGACTGACAAGAGGAAAATGATTGTCACAAAACAAGAGATTGTGACATACAATACGCTCCAGTCTGCAGGGAAGAGACAGAAGATCAGCCCTCAGCCTTTCCACTGCTGTCATTCTACACTGTAAACCCGGATAAGTTGGGCTAACTCAGGGTAATCAGTTACATCAAATTGTTTGAGTTATGATGTTCCCAATTTTAAGTAAGCAGAACTATCAAGTTTTGAGTTTGTAGTACTCATGCATGTTAATTGCTCTTAACTTGAAGTATTGTGTTAGCTAACTCATACACTTTGATAGCAATAAACATAAAATATTTAATTAATTTTTTTATTTTGAGGTCTTCCAAATCAAGAGTTATTTACTTCACTGTAAACCCTAATAAGAAAATTCAGAAAATGCCAACTTGCTAATTTGCTAACATGTTAACAATAGCATGGCATATTTACTGAATGAGTACAGCAACCTAAAACATGTAACTTACCTGCTCTTAAACCTAGCCGCATGCACCACTTGTCACCATGATGGTAACTCTCCAAAAACTCACATTAACAGAAACTCTTCTAAATTAGCTTAACAAAACATTAATCACTACTAAACCTCTCTTATCCATTAATTTTGCACACAAAACATTATATAACACTTAATTTTAGCATTTACTCTCCTTTTCGAGTGCCTTGGGCAAAGCATGCTGGGAAATAGAAATCCCAGCCCAGTTTCAGTTAAACTTAAGTTAGTCTAAATTAAAAGAAATGAGTTCATACAACTCAAAACAATGAAACAGTTCAGTTTACTTGAAATATATCAGTTCTGTGAACTCAAAAGAAAAAGGAAGTTCTAAATACTCATAACAGTTAATTTAACTGAACTAATTTGTTAAATTTAAGTTTGTCCTACTCAAAACAATTAAGTATTTTGAGCATTAGGGTTTACAGTGTAGTTTTTTCATGACAACCCATCAGAAATATCCCTAAATAATTTAGCACAGCAGAAAGAATCAATGAAGGTGTGGTCACATTAGCGAAATTTTGTGGGAATAAAAGGCCCATTGTCAATAATATAGCACTGCATGAAGCATCGCTCATACAAAAGTCACTTTCTACCCAGCTTTCTGATATCAATTTGAGTCCCCCACTCAAACCCAATGCAAAATCTACATCAGGAAACTCTTGCTTGCGCAGATTCCTATTGAAATAAATTGATTTTGAATGTAAAATCAGCAAATGACCACTCCTTAAGAATGAACTTGCTTCTATCTTATTTAAAATGTCTCATTTGCATATTCACCTTATTCTGAGAAAGAATAGAGAAGTCCCACTAACCGCAATTGCTCTCGCCATCTTCAAGGAAACGGCGAATGGGGTTCTCCATCCAAAGAGGGTCACAGGAACAGCTCTTTGTAATGGGGTCACACTGACCACGCCCAGAACACAGCAGCAAACACACTGAAGTATTCATCACCAAGGTAAAATCAGAAAGACTGCATTAATTTATTATATAAATTACTCTTACCATTTGTTGTTAAACAGTCTAAGGAAACTTAAATGGAAAACAATAGAAACAAATCAAGTCACTCACTAACTGTGTCCACTCTTAAGACCTTAAAGAGCAAGAAGTCGGTTTTCTCTCGCAACAGCTGGTTTCTCAGCAGACGAGCGAGTTTTGGGCCTGGTATCGTACCATCAGGACCCTGCACTGAGAACCTAAATACTGTGCTAAACATAAGAAACACATTTAGGCTTCAACTAAACTAGGGTTAGTCTTCAGTAATTATAATTTTGCTTCATTTAAGAACACAAGTCAAAATGGAGTTCTCATTGGTTTGGTTAGTTTGGTTAATACGTGTAGTACCTGATGTCCGACTGGCCGTGCAGGTCCTTCAGTGCAATGTCTGAGTCCAGAACATGCAGTAGGGCGGCCAGCTGTCTCACTACTGTGTCCTTCTGCTGCTGGCTGACCTGAGCCACGCCCACCTGCAGCTCAAGCTCCACCTCCTCTCGCTCACGTGGATCTGCACACAAATATCAATGGCATCAAACAAGCAATGTGTAATTTAGCAGAATATACTATTTTAATTACCTTAAATGTTTACATGAAGGTAGAAATGTTCTGATAAGGATAGCATCATTCTGATGCTGTTCATACACTACCATTCAAAAGCTTGCTGTCAGTACATTTGTAGAGTTAATTTTTTTTGAAAGAAATTAATTCTTTTATTAAGCAAGAATGCATTAAATTGATCAAAAGTCACAAAGGCATTTACAATGTTACAAAATATGCTGTTCTCACTACAGAGTCATGGGTGGAGCATAAAGTCTGGATGTCATTTGGGTGTAATGGGTGGAGCTAGAAGGTCCAACCTCACCCTAACCCTACCCATAACTCTATTCCTCCACCCATTAGATCCACAGAGGTGGAGCTAGATGTCATGTGGCTCTGCAGTGGAAAAAAATGTATCATGTTTCTACAAAAATTTTAGGCAGAACAACTGTTTTTAACATTGATAAATCTTTTTTGAGCACCATATCAGCTTATTAGAATGATTTTCATATTATAATTATTTTAACTTGTAAAAATACTACTGAATATCACTGTTTTTACTGTATTTTTAATCAAACAAATGCAAAAGAAGCTTCTTTTTTGAAAATGATTAAAAATCTTATTGGCCCCAAGTGTATTCTTAGCAGCTATGACGTGCCAAATTAATGATGCACTTTAAATATCTAGCAACTGTTTCCTACTATAAATAAGTAATATCTTACCAGGCCGTACTTCCACAGTGGCCGTAGCCATGCTCGAGCGGCCCTGGGCATCAGTGACCCGGAGTTGGAATAGGTACGTTCCTTCTACCAGATTGGTGAGGTAAAGGAAGGCCTCGTGATCTGAGCCATATAAAACATCCTACTCTCAAAACATGTGAAAACAAGAGAGAGAGAGAGATCATCAGGTAAAACACTGAGTTACAGCAAATGGTGTACAAATAACTCACTCACCCCAGCTGCAGGACTCTGTTCATCTCGGACCCAAAGAAAGGACACGTTTGCTGTTCCACTGTTGGAAGCCGAGCCCCTGAGCACCAGAGAGTTGTTGGGCAGAGTGAGCGTGTGGCTGCCGCTTGCATGAGCGACCAGTGGAAGGCTTTTGGCTGTGAATTTAACAACGCACAGAATTGCTGGAAATGTCCTAGAATGCTTTTTTTCAGAGTATCTATTGTTCTGTCATTTAAGGTCAGACAACCTTCTTTTTGTGAAATATTTAGCTTGAAAAATGTTCTTGTGATATCTTTCTTTAACCCTCTGGAGCTCTTCTTTCAAATTTTTCTTATGTTTACGTTTTCTTTTATAGAATTTTTTACTTCATCGGAATGGTACAAAACTTGGTAAAGGTTTTGCCACTTGCTGTGTGAACACACACACAGACACACACAAATCATGGACATGATTTGAAAAGGTTAAATGGACCTGACTTGACTTGTACTGTTCGCAGTCAATAATGACTGCATTGGAAATGAATGGGAAACTAATTTCATCTAGTGGAAACTTTATGTACTGCACCCAAACAAAATCTTACTGAAAGCTAATTTTTTGAAATATCAACCTCAAATTCGGAACAAAACTTGTTTAGATTTATGGCTTTGATTTTCTAGCAGTTTTAGAGTAAAACGGAAAATATATATGTCATAATTTATATATATTTTTGGAAAATATATGTCAGAAAATTGGAAAAAAGTATTTTTCATAACAATAAAAATTTTTTTTTTAAGTATTAAAGTTAAAAAATATAATTTCGCACCAGAAAATCCCCTAAAATACAAAATATTAAAGTACTAAAATATAGTACATTCATTTAATTGAAATAATAATAAAAAGAAAATCTGTAATTTTTGACCACTACCAGAGGGTTAAAATAAATGCAAATTTGTTTTCTATTTTCTGTAATGCGAAGACATTTTATATGTCAGTGTTTAAATTATGTATAGAAATACATATTATGTGTTACTTACATTTATACATTTTACATGATTCTGCTCACCTTCTTTAATAGTGACGGTAAGGACTGCACTGTCTGTTTCTCCCTGCTGATCTGTCACAGTCAGTTTGAACTTGTAATTCCCAGATCTCAGGTCAGTTGCTATGGCAACCGCTTTATTGCCATCTTTTATCTTCAAGCCTGGAGGGCCACTTCACCGTTACATAGGAGAGTGGTGATGGCACATCAATACACTTTTCACCAAAATCCTTCACTATTCATTCAACACTAAGGGTGATTGAAGATTTAGAAATGTGTTTTGAAATGTGTTGAAATATGAGACAGGTCTGTATGAAGGAAGATAAAATGTCTTAAAGACAACATGCCACATTTGTCCAGTTATTTATGGAGTTGGGATGTCTGGCTTATTTTCATGTTTTTACTGTATTTTTGATTAAATAAATGCAGCCTTGGTGCACCCAAACTTTTGAACACTACATAAGTAGGTGTAGGTAAAAAAATGTTTGTATAAAATAAAATATACAATAATATATGATATAATTTAAATGATATCAAAAACCAGTTCAACCAGTTCATTGTAAAGAATCAACATTAAAAGAATGATATTGGTACCTGATCATGTCCCATTGGTAACTGATGATGGCCTGATCATCAGTGCTGCCGCTGCCATTCAATGTGATGCTGCTGACTGGGAGGAAGAGTTGCCTTTCTGGCCCTGTTATAGCGACTGGTGCTTTGTTTGCTACCACACAACAAAATTTCAATTATAGAGAATGCATAGTGTTTCTTTATACACACTGATTGGTGTAGTGGGTTTGTTTTACCAGGGAGCACAGTAACTGAGATGGTGTCTGAATCCTGTTGACCTCTGGAGTCAGTGACTGTCAGCTGAAACGTGTACCGACCCTCCTGGAGATCAGAGAGCTGCAGGAAAGGTGATCTCACATCCTGAAAACACATAGCATATGCAAACATCAACTGCTCCACATTTATGTCTACTGAAACCAAAATAATTTTACTTAAATGGATAGTTCACCCAAAAATTTAAATTCTGTCATTATTTATTTACCCTCATGTCGTTCCAAACCCATAAGACTTTTGTTCATCTTTGGAATGCAAATGAAGATCTTTTTGATGAAATCTGAAAGCTTTTGGTCCTTGCATTGAAAAGCTATGCAACTGACACTTTTGACGCTTCAGAAAGTTCATAAAGAGATTGTAAAACTTATCCATATTAATTGAATGGTTTAGTCCAAATTTTCTGAAGAGACACGATCGCTTTATATGATGAATTTAGGCTTTTATTCACATCAACTCACACATCAGTTGTGGTAAACAGAAGCTTAAGCATGTTTGTTTGACATGCGAGAACCATTGAGGTTCATTCTTATGTGTTACACAGTACTTTTGATCTTCCGCAAGAGGGTTGTTTTCGCGCGTCATGCAGGTTTGGTTGAGCTTCTGTTTATGTTCGCTGATCAATGTTTATATGTAAATAAAAGCCTAAATTAAACCTGTTTATCATATAAAGCGATCAAGTCTCTTTAGAAAATTTGGACTAAACCAGTTTTACAATCTCTTTATGAACTTTTTGAAGTGTCAAAGTGGTAGTCACGTAGCTGTCTATGGAGGGGCAGAAATCTCTCAGATTTCATCAAAAATATCTTCATTCGTGTTCCGAAGATGAACGAAAGTCTTGCGGGTTTGGACATCAATGACAGAATTTTCATTTTGGCCGAACTATCCCTTTAATAAACATCTGGAACCAGCAAACATATGCCCGTAAGACATAAATGAGATCTGTGCTGATTGTTTCTCAAAGGTAGCAATGAGATTAAATGGAGAGGAAATTAAGACTTTCGCTTTTATTTTCCTGATTCTCATATTTTCAGAAGAGACTGTATGTGTCATGTTATCAATTATAAAATGAATCAATGAATCATATAAAATGAACAATTTAATGATTCATATCCAGTATTTCATCTGGACATATAGTTAACATTAAGTTTTACAGCTCTTTACTCCCACAGCAATTGTCTCATTTATTTCTGTTCTCTAATCTTTTATTTCTTCTTAGGAATTTTACAATGAACATCTGAGACATTACTGACAAACTCCAGTAAGTGTTCTTCACTTTAGAGCAACACATTTTTCCACTGGGTAAAATACAGATCTAATTACCTGCATAGTGACCTTTTGGGTCAGGCTGCTGGGATGGAGAGTCCAGAGGTAGCTGGTAATGGCATGGTCATCAGTGCTGTGGTTACCCAACAAGGTGAGGTGGTTGAGAGGCAGGGTGATGACCCGGTCACTGCCTGCTCTGGCCCGAGGAGGGTCATCTTTTGGGCTGCTGACCCTTACAGTGGCAGTGCTGGAGTCAGTCAGTCCATCAGAATCAGACACTGTCAGCCTAATGTAGGCCAAGCAAAATCAGGTCAGGATCGAGTTAATGAGGTCAAGCCAAATTAAAAAAGCCCCGGAGGAATCGCCCACCAAAGATTTCAACAGCAAATTGTAAAAGATGAAAAATGAAAATTATACAATAGGCCTGTTGTTACAGTACAAACTTAGCTAGGTCCTTACTTGAAGGTATATTCTCCTGGTGAAAGATTCTGTAGCTGCAGTGTAGGTGTGTCAACAGGGCCCTCAGGTTTCCAAAAAGGGCCGTCCACCTTCTCCCACAGGTAACTGACTACTCCAACATCATCCACACTCTCTGGGAAGCATCAGGATGCACATTTGGTTAAAAACTCATGACCTAAATGATCTAAAGAAAAAAAACTGAGAGAAATGGACAAAACAAGCTACATACGACTGCCATTAATGATGAAGATGGAACCTTCCTGAAAAAGCACATCTTGGCTCTTGGGTAGAGTGACGGCTTCAGGAGGCTTATTTACATTCACTGCTGCAGAATTAAAAGTAAGCCTGTTCATATATATGAGGCACATGCACATACTGTATGCTTGGCAAATAATATCAAATTATGATCTAAAGAGGGTGAAGTTATACCAGGGTGTACTGTAAAGTTCACAGAACTTTCTCCATATGCTTGTTGTGCTTTCACTCTCACTCTGACAGCATAGACACCAATGAAAAGCTGCAATAAAGGAAACAAAGATGTTTTAAGAAAAATTTACATTGTCTAATCTTCTAAATGATCACTTGGCAGTCATACTGAAAGTGGCCAGGAGTTGAGTCTCACTTCTGAAATTTTGACAGATTTGTTGTGCCGCCCCTCCATCACCCCATGGTGTCCATCAGGTGACGTTACCAAAGTCCACTCATATGTGTAAGGAGCCTCTGAGGAAAAAGGTACTGTCAACATAATATTAAAGGCTTAATTATGATTCAGGAATGCACATAATTCAAAATGCAAAAGGCCAACCTGCAGTGTCATCTGGATTAACAGTAGCAGTTAGTTCAACTGTATTTTGAGGCAGTGTTGCTTTCACAGGTCCTTCAATGGACACAGACAGGGCTCTTACTGAACAAAGTGAGTGTGTGAAAAAAGAAAGTCAATTTGAGTAATAATAATAGTGATGCACCACTAATAAATGTAAATATTGCAGTAAAACATCTGTATTACCTTGCTCTTCTGAGATCATCTGCGATGTGGCTTCAGTGCTGAGTGGAGTAGTGAAGAAACTACTGACAGCGCTGAACCTCGAGGGCTCTGTGCTGATGTCTTGCAGGACATTAGGTGAAGGAGTTGCAGACGAAATGTTGTGTGGGTCTTCTTCAACCTTTAATGATAAAAGTAACATTGTGTTACATAACTGTTGTCACCCATGTCGACCAAAGTCTGTAGACTAGTAGAGGACACCAGAACAAGGCAATAAAAAGTGAATGACATGACTCTAACAGGATAATGATGAAGTGTTATTTACAAATTTCACAAGATGTCACACAGCAGATGAGACATGAAACACTGATTAAGCACTTGGCCAGAGTGAGAGTACATTTGAGACACCATGTTTCCCAGTGACGCCACAACATTAAAATAGAATAATGACATTTCAAGTCATGATAATGAATTGGCAACTATCTATAAGAGAAAAGCCAGTTCCTTTCATTGCTAATTGCCATGCCAACATTTCATTTCATATATATATGAAATCTATGTAAATTCATTTTTAATATATATATATATATATATATATATATATATATTTATATATATTTATATATATATATATTGAAAGTACTGTAAAAACAGTAATATTTTGAAACATTATTACAATTTAAAATCACTTTTATCTATTTGAATATATTTTAAAATGTAATCCATCATTACTCCAGTTTTCAGCATCGCATGATCCTTCAGAAATCATTATAATATGCTGATTTGGTGCTCAAGAAATATTTGTATATATCATTAATAATATATTATTATTATTATTATATAAAAATACATTATTATTAATGTTGAAAACAGTTGTCCGATCAATATTTTTGTGGAAAGTGATACTTTTTTTTCCTCAGGATTCTTTGATTAATAAAAAGTTCAAAGGAACAGCATTTATTTTAGAACTCTTTTGTAACAATGTAAGTTGTTACTGTCACTTTTGATCAATTTAATGTGTCCTTGCTATATAAAAGTATTAATTTCTTTCAAAAAAATCTGACCCAAAACTACTGACCCCAAACTATTGAACAGTACTGTATATAATATTTATTTACCTGTCTGTTTTTAATGTCTTTAGTGTGTCTGGAAATATTATGCATGAATCTGTAACCAACACTCACCATCAAGTTAAGTGCAGTGGTTGGGGGCGTAAGATTGGATTCTGCTTCAACAAGAGATGATTTGCTTTCATTTCCCATTTCTGGTAAGTTACTTGGGGAAAAGGTGCTACTTTCAAGAGAACCCTGCACTGTCATCAGTCTTTCACCAACTCTCTCTGTTTCTGATTGGTTGAATTCTTCTTTTCCTTGAACAAGTGGCCAAGCATATAGCCCAGGGCTTTCTTCTTGTTCTACAGCTGCACCACCCCTGTCTTCAGCTCTTTTGTCTTCCAAACTTCGAAAACTCTCGGCATACTCAGCATCAGTGTTGTCCAAATCTCGAATGCCTTCCAACAAGGCAAGGTCCTTCATGGGGTCCTCAGAGCCCCTGTGCCTGGGCAGAGGCTGCCAGTGGTTTGGGAAGGACTCTCCTCGGACCAGGGATTGCAGAACCAGTGTCTGTGGGGGCCCACGTTGCAAAAAGGCCAAGAGAGATTCAGTACCAGGTCTTTGCTTTGGCTGGCAGTTCTCTTTTCGCTGACAACTGAGCACATAGCAGCGGCGCTCAAAAAACCAGGCCAGGTCACAGCCCGGGAGATCACAGCAGGCCCCCGCACACTGGGCCAGAGATGACACATCCGGAACCCGTAAAATACTGCTGCTCCTCAGCTCCGGAGACACCACGCTCTCCGAGTAGGTTGCGGCCTGCCAGCACTGTCCCGATACTGCATCAACAACAAATGCATGATGAAATAAATGCTAGGGTTTGTCATTTTTGATTCAGTATTTAAAAAAGACATTACACAACCAAGCCCCTACAGACCATCTCAAAAGAATCAGAAAAGAACAAGAAGATAGTTAAAATACAAGTTTATGAAAAAATTATGTGCATTTATCACCTAGTTATTCTCTCAGTGTCTTTCATGTTCTAAAAATGATGTTAAAATGGCAGCTTGCTAAATTAATTTTTAAGTCCTCTAAATAATCAGCATGATCAAAACTTTGCTGAAAAACCTGTTGTACACAATCTACTACATGTTTTCTTCCCTCTGATTGATAATTCATACTTTTTTAGCAGGTAAAAGGCCTAAGAAAGTAAAATTCTAAAAATGTCTAGCTTCAGCTTGTGGCACGTGTCTTTTTGCTGTGAAATCTCTTATAATTTTTGAAAGTAAATATGAGAATAACTTTCATATTTTTAGTAATATTTCAAGATGGACATTTACTGGACTGAAGCAACTAAGGTTTACTTGATTATCCATATATATATAATGATTGTCCTCTAGTGTGAGCTCCATAGTCTCACTCCTGATGTATTAAATATGATACAAAAAATAAAACACACATGCAAACTTTATATATATATATATATATATATATATATATATATATATATATATATATATATATATATATATATATATATATATATTATAATATATATTATAGAATGGCAGTAGGGACTTGTCTTGGTGGTGATGCATGTAATGCAGAAATATATACTTGCCTTTGATACAGAAGAGCAACACAAGTGGGAGAACTGGTGAGATGTTCATGATGCCACTGCTGCCTTTTCACAGCAATGGATTTTGACCGTCATTACCTCTTCAAACTTTCTATAAGGTTAAAGACAGGGGAGACAACACAGGGTAGGCTATCACAAACAGACAGATCAAAAATAACATTACAGCAGCAGCGTTAATCAATTAATAGTAATTTAAAGCAATTTAAGTAATTTAAAGCATTTGTTGCATAGCCTTTTTTATTTGACTTCCATCCCTCACAGCAACCGGCCCTGAGGGCTAGGATACCTCTGGAGAAATGTCATGTGATACTAAAATACATTATATATTATCTGCAATTTTATAGCCTATTATTTACCACAATTAGCACTATATGTTACATAAAACAAGCAAATCATTAAAAACAATGAGAAAGTCAACCGCAAAAATGTGCGCAGCTATTGTGAGTTGTTTCTGTACCCGTGGGATGTGACGCTCTTATTCAAGCATCTGTTTCCATGACATCGAGAATCAGCTTCCGTACCGCTGCTCCATAGCGAACCTGCGCTGGATAGGATACTGAAGTAATGCTGGGATGAAGAGCTGGTATTGCGGCAGTGATGTTTTGATGAAGGTCTGATATTGCTAGAGAGATGTTGAGGTGTATGTCTGCAGGTCCGGGAGGGAGTGTCAGCAGAGAACACAGAGACGAGCAGGGCGGAGGGAGACACGTGACGTGATCTCTCATGTTGCAGAAACACACATCACATCCCGGATTTGGTATTAATTGCGTCTTGAGGCTTAGTGGAAAGTTTTTTACGTTTAATTTTTTTACACCATTATATTATGTAAATATTATTTTTTTTAAAAATACGTTATCGTATTAGCATTATTAATTATAATAATTAATATTATGTCGACCACACCCCAAAATATGTGATCACAAAAACAACATTATATTATTTTGTTATTTAAGAAATAAGATATTATATTAGCTTTATTAATTTTACTATTAATATTACGTCGACTACACTCCAAAACCTGGTCAGAGAAACAACAACAACAGAGAGATCAAAACCAGCGGAGTTTAGCAGCTGGCTAACTCGTCTCATTTTAACCCTTCCCTGCGTTTTTAATTCAGTGTAGGTATACATATCTTATTGTCATTGTTTAAGTATTTATTAATTTATACCATAAAGTACGAGAAAAACCTTCTGAGATTTGAATATGTTGCTATTGCCGCGCAGTATTTCATAGACCAACCTCACGCTGTGTGGGAAATCGAAACTAACTGCTGCTGCCCTCTGGAATGGCAAGAGAGTGATGATTTACTCGAAACTTGGGAGACAAGTACAGTTGTCTGTAAGTAGTATGAAATATGTTTTATGCTATCTCATAATTTCGACTTTATATCTCGCAGCTGTACGTTAAAAAAAACCCCTCTTAACTCTTTCTATATTTATCCTCTTTACGAAATTGTTTGACAGTATTCCGTGTTTATTAAATGTATGCTAGTTCGCCAAAGGTAAATTTAATATAAGTTATATAAAGGAGTAAAAGCACGGACACATGGCAGTTCAATTGTAGATTTAAACGATAGCCTACAAAATTATAAGATCACATACCCAGTGATAGCTTACCTAGGTCTAACCTGTTGACTAATTTTCACATTGTTGACATTTTGGACACAATGCATGTTTTGACTAATGAGCTAACTATGCTTTTCATAAGCATAGGCTGAATAAACTTGTTCATGTCAGGTTTAATTTGACAGCATAATCACTGTCAGTACCAAACCCTTGAACAGAAATTGAATCTGAAAGCTCCAAGCGAACACAAACCTATCTTCCCTATTAAAATGGATGAACCACCTTGTTCACCAGGGTAAGTACATTATTCAGTATTATCAAGAAGCATTAAATTTTTATTTTTATTTTCTGTAGTTAATCAATGTCAGTCTTACCGTATACAAAACAGTTTGCTTTGGTTAGACTGTTTAATTTCTAGTTATATTATCTAATTTCAAAATGTCAAGCTGCTTTATTCTTGATAGATAATATCCTGCTGTTTTACTGAATATGAGCTGCCACAAAAATGACTTGTTGACATACTGTATTTTATTCTGATATAGTCACACCTGCTCAGGAGAGCCCCATGTGGGCTGTAATGACACTGCTCCATGTCTTGTGGACAACAAAGTTGAGGGGAAAACTGGCAAGAAGAATAAAAAGCATAAAAAGAGACAGAGTGCTGCATGCCAAATGAAAGCAGGTGGTGAGTGTACTCAGGTCACTGTTGAAAAGATGTCACCACCCTCACAACACCTGCCTGAGCGCCTCGAAAAAAGGTCTGCAGGATCAAAGCAAGAAAAGAATACTCGCAAAACAAGAAATCAATCTATTTCACCTATAACTTCTCCTGCAAGCTCCTCTCATCGACAAAAAGCCCAAAGTGCACAGAAAAAAACATCAGCTCGGTCTACATGTGACCAGTCAACTCAGACGGAGTCACCCCAACACCCCCAATCTGTCCAAACGCAGTCAACACAAACCACTTCGTTCCAGGAAGTACACACACCATCAGCAGAATCCAAGTCCACCCAGACAATAAAGTCCAGTTTTCCCTTAAAACAGGCATACTGGGAAAATTCACTCACAGATCAGTCAGCTGATCAGCAGAAAACCCAATCCAGCACCAAAAGCAGCTATCTGACAGTGATATCCTGGAATATAGACGGTCTGGATTCGGATAATGTCTTTAACCGGGTCAAAGGTCTGCTGTCACTCTTAGGAAAGTAAGTGTTATTTACCAATTGCAATTTTTTATGTTTATATGTTTTCAGACCAAACATTAATATGAATAGATTTCTCATGCACATATTTATAAGGATGATTAAATATAGTATTAAGGATGAATAAAATCTTTAAATTATCAGGTTTAGAGAGTTTACAGTTGCATAATAGTGTTTCTCAGGTTGCTTAACTAATATTAATTTACATTTACATTTAAAGGTGAAGTGTGTCATTACACACATCATGTCTACAGTATTCAACATCTCAATTAACTAGAAAAATCTAATGTATTACAAAACCACTTACAAAAAGACTTGAATGAATTGATAACTAAATCATGATTTTAATGCAGGCACCGTGCAGATGTTGTACTGTTACAAGAGCTGATTCCTCCTTTTTTGATGATTTTACAAAACATTATGAATGATTATCAGTTTCTGCAAGGTATGTTAATGGTTGCATACAAACTCAATAAATAAATACTATTTCTTGCATGAATAGAATGAGATTTTTGTGTACATTTTCTGTTTTCAGCTAGTGATGAGGGCTATTTCACTGGCATTTTGCTCAGAAAGGACAGAGTACAATTCCTCCAGAGCAACATTGTGAAGTACCCAACAACAGAGATGGGCAGGAACCTGCTAATAGCAAATGTAGGTCCCTTTTAGCTGTTGGATAATTATTGATTTGATATGCCTGATTATGAATATGCACTTTTTTAACCCTTTTGACCATGTTTTTAATGATAAAATTCAAAACTATTCAAAACATTCAGCTTCCCATTTTGTGTTTGCGTATTTGTTTAGGTGAGCTTTTTAGGCCATCCACTGTGCATTATGACATCTCATCTGGAGAGCTGTAAGACAAGCTCTCAAGAACGCCTGAATCAGCTGCGGAGAGTCTGGAAGTGGATGAAAGAGGCTCCAGAGGACCACTCAGTCATATTTGGAGGAGATACTAACCTTAGGGATTGGGAGGTTGTGTGTGATATTAACATGTGTTTGCTCTAATGTCCTCAAATTCAAAACTCACATTTTAATCTGTCAAAATGTCATATGTAAATTTGTTTGACTGTGTTTGTTATGACAGGTGAAGAAGCTTGGGGGGCTGCCAGACGGTATCTCTGATGTGTGGGAGATGCTGGGGAAACCAGAGGAAAGCAGATACACCTGGGACACATCCATCAATGATAACAAAGAAATCCCTGATCCTATACGCCTGCGATTTGATCGAGTTTTCATCAGAACAGCCGCAGACAGTGCCAAGCTACGGCCAGAAAGCATGACCCTGATTGGTCTGGAGAAGCTGAAGTGTGACTATTTCATCAGCGATCACTGGGGCATTCTTTGTACTTTCACATTTGGGGCATCAGAAGAGCAGTGTGTCACTGACTAATATTCTTTTTTATGGCCTGCACATAATTATGTATATCTAAATGGGTCATAAGTTCATGCTTTTATAAACAAATCACTATTGATAAATGAACTCTGAACTAGTGTTTAAATGTTCATTGACAATCATAAACTGCTGGTTGATTAACTTATGCACCAACCATATACCTATAGGGGAGACCAGGGCTAGTTGTCACACTTTTCACTCCAGTGATACAGTGAATATTTCTATATAATCACATACCTTACATCTTGGCTACAAAAAAGCCACCACAAAAAATTTCCACCATTATTACACAGGAAAAAATATAGTTCATTGAACATACACTGATCGTTTGACACAAATCACAATGGAACCTGCCATTAAACAGCCTATTATTGGATTAAGTAAACCATTACATTGTATAACATTAAAAACACATATCACAACTCCATCCTGACTTTTATGAAAAATATTCCTTGTCCTGAGAACATAGTTCAGTCTTTCAATCTTCATTATGTTGTTTGAATGCACGGCATATACAAAATTACTGCTAAAGAAAACACATTTGTGTAATTGGAATTTAGACTTTTGACTAGACCTTAAT
This sequence comes from Ctenopharyngodon idella, assembly GCF_019924925.1. Taxonomy (NCBI): domain Eukaryota; kingdom Metazoa; phylum Chordata; class Actinopteri; order Cypriniformes; family Xenocyprididae; genus Ctenopharyngodon; species Ctenopharyngodon idella. The sequence goes on along the minus strand of NC_067235.1, from coordinate 18,000,190 downwards.
TTAGACTTGACAATGTGACAAGTATCACCAGTCTCCTCTATATGCAAATGTTAATAACTAAATAATAACTATCAAATCTACAGTTTTCTTCCCTTAGTATTCCACTAGAGGGAGCTAAAAGGACAGCTTATGATTCTTATGTATGCTGTGAACAACCACAAAAATATCAGCGGTATTTATTAATTTATTATTTTATTTTAATTCGTAAAATTCTGGGTTTGGAACAGAGTAAGTAATGTTACATAGCTGAAAGTCTGGACTAAATCTTTTGGATGATCATGAGCAATTATGTTTAAATGCATGGATAGTAATATATTCTTTTGGTGAGGAACTGGCAAACATGGCCCTGTTTTTACTTGGAGAAATGATTTACAGCACATTCTCTCTCCTAAGCTAAACAGAACTGAAATGTGCCAGTACAGTTAGATACAAATTTAGAGAGGTGGCAGGTTGACAACAAGAATTATTTTTTGTCATTGGCATAGTGTCAGGAATTGGATTAGCAAAGAGCCATTTACCAGGACAGTCCTCATCATGGCCAGCTGGATTTAGGAATTTACTGTATGCAGAATGTGCCACGAATCTTACATTGCTTCTGTTTTCTTTATTTATTTTGTACCCATAATGTTTGTCTTAAAACCTCATTCTTATTATCTAGAGAGTCTAAGAGAGATTCTGCCAGCATTGCCTCTCACATAATTGAACACTTACATCAGTAAACAGAACTTTGTCCGAATTTCATGCTAAAGGCAAAAATCTGTCCTTTAAAATGTATGACAATATCATTAATCAAATGTTTAATGTGGTAAATGGATCAATGTTCTGTCATGCTAATCTATTTCTTTCATTTATAATACATTGCAGAATAAGATGAATTAATTGCCATATCATCTCCATATAAAGTATTTAATCACATGTCACATGTTCTATCAGCATTATTTAATAAAGACCATCGTGAAGATTGTGAAAGATCATTAGCTCCCACTGTTATAGGAAACCCTTAGTCATTTTACTACAACGAACTAAAAATATACTCACATTAATCCTTTTGGAATATTTTATGCTGTTTTTAAATTGGGTCAAACCAAGAGTCTGTTTGAATATAGTTTGTGTGGAGCCACATGAAAATCACAAATTTTCATAAAATATTATCTGAACATCTGGTTTCATAGAGTCAAAAAGTCAAGAATCCCTCAGAATAGCTCTTATATATCACCTTATTGTACAAGTTTGGTCATTGTCATGGTTATCACCAGCCAGATCAAACACAACATCTGTAGTGTTCTGATGTGCCTAGTGATGGCAGTAGAGTTATCAAATAGTTACTGGCAATAACATTTTAGAGGTTTGAGTATCCAGAATCAGAGCCATCTTGGTTTCTTTTAGTGTTTTTCCCCTTTTTGTCACTTTTTTCCACTTCTTGCTACCTTCTGCATAACTTATCCTCCACTTTTCTCTTGCAGAGTCTAAACATGTTGTGCTGAGTTCATTTAAATAAAGCAGTTTTCAGCAGTTTTTTCCCAGTTCAATGACACATCAGCAGGGGTCATAGCAAATAATAGTGAGTCTGACATCAATGGACATATCAGCATACATTTATTTTAAAACACTTGCAGTGACAGTGAATATATTACAAATATTTTTTTAAAGAGGTCACAGTTTGGGAAGTGTCATTATTGCAAAACACAGCGTGTAACCAGAGAACATTAAGAGGAGACATAGTGTGCCAATTTTTACCTTAAAGGGACAATTTAAAAATAAAATTCCGTCAACAACACATTGTGTTGTTCCAAAACTGTTTGGCTTTCTTAAATTATTTTTATAGAAAAAATTAAAAAACAATAATATTTTTGAGAATTCTCAAATTCAAATTTTCAAATTTTCTCTCTCATGAGGGTGACTAAAGGATATAATTTTTTATTTTCATAGTATTTTCAGTTTTTGGTGAGCTCTCCCTTTAGGAAGCCATTTGTACTTGACTTAACACTTAAGCTGGAGTAACCTAACATAAAATCATAATATCATAATTTTGTTTGAATAAAACCATTTAAATTAAATGTTACAACATGAACACCATGTTTTAGGTTACAAAGCATTTCAGTGTGATTTTAGTGACTTCAAAACCTGATGTGATTGTCAAAAGTGACAAATTTGCATTGATCTTATTTTATGGGCAACAGTTGAAAGAAACCCATATCAGAGTGACATATTACTTTAAATTCTTGCTCATGTTTGACTGCACCAATATCATAGAAAAAGCACCAACAACTCCATTTAGCAAGTGAAATAGATGCTTTTTTATTTGTTTCTTTGTTGTTAGTGTGAAATCAAAATTCCAGGACTTGTGTTTATTAGCACAGCTTATTTCAAGCCAAATGCCCCTTATGAATCCATTGTTTCAATATATACTAGACTTCTGACTTGCTCCTGAGGTGACAGCTATAACCTTGTCATTCATACAGTTTTAGAAATTAAATAGCATTAGAAGTGATTTGTGTGTCTACCACTAGCAGATGCGCTTATGGCGCTTATGGTTTCACTTTTTTTTAACTTTAGTTAGAGTGTAATGTTGCTGTTTGATCATAAACAACATCTGCAAAATTACAATGCTCAAAGTACAATGCAAAGGGAGATATTTTCTTTTACAGAAATCGCTTTTTAAGGACTACAACAAATGGCTGGTACAGGGACTACAACGAGCTTCTTCCCGGGTTGGTAACATCACAACCCCCAAAATTTACATAAACATTCCTCCGGGAACATGCAACAAAGGGGGTGAGGCCACGTTGGGATTGCTTTAGAGAAGAGGAAGAGTTGACTGCTTCACAAACAAGGGTCAATTCACTGCTGGATTTGCACAAAAGATTAACATGACGGCACATGCTAGTTGATGAGTTGAATCAACTCCACAGTAACTACATAAATTTATCCACTAACCGTTCAGAAACGTCCAGTTTCATTCTGTAAGTTGTAACTTTTTTCTAAGTCTCTCCATCAGTGTTCAACTCTGGTTTGAACAATGCAAGGCTGAACACCATTACTGACAATCGTCATTTTGGCTGCGTGAGATTGTCCAGCTTTGTTGTTGTTGAGCAATCTAAACGCGAGCTGTTAAATCTCTGCCTTATTCTGGAAAGGGGGCCAGGGGGAGCAGCTGCTAATTTGCATTTAAAGGGAAACACACAAAAATGGAGTGTTTTTGCTCACACCCAAAAAGGGGCAAATTTGACAAGCTATAATACATGTTCTGTGGGCTATTTTCAGCTGAAACTTCACAGACACATTCTGCCTAGATAGCAACTTTGTGCCGGCCCAGATCCGGCCCATATCTGCCACACATGGTATGATGATCTGGGCCACATGTGGCGTGGAATGCTTGGGCGGACCACTCCTGTTTGCCAGATGTGAGCCACAAGCAGGCCATAGTAATGCCACAGGTCAGCCAAGAGCAAAGGAATAAACCAGAACTGGACCTTATCTGAGCCACAAAATCTTTATATATTATTTATATAATCATCTTAGCATTAACAAGCCTGTTAACAAGCAGAATCACTGAAGCAAAAAAGAGAATTGAAAAAAAAGAGACAAACAGAAACACAAGAGCTACAACTGACTTCAGCCACAGCCTTAGATGAAATCAACTGAAGATAAAAGAAGACATTAAATCTCTCCAGATCTCAGCAGAGGAGGGTTAAACAAAACCACAAACATCATTACAGCTTCACATATTACTGTCATTCATCTACAGAAGTTTAACACTCATGTTTGTTTCATTTGTCACCATAATGGTGATTGGTGTTTCCATTAGTTGGGCTCTTAACTCTTATAATATGTTTGTCTTCTCTGGCTGCTGTGACAGTGTGTTTGTCAAAAACATTTGCAGTACCAAAAAAAAAACTGAATTGAGATCGGTTATAAGGAGGTTGGTTATAATCGTTGTGAGCTAGTGTAAATCACTGATGTCATTTGAATGTCATAATTACAGCCCCTGTTTTAAAACAACATGAGACCACACTGCATTGTAAAAATCAGTTAGAAGATTGAAAATTAAAAAAAAAAATGAGCAGAAAACAATAAACTACAATGACAAACACAGATAAGAGCAATCAGCGTATGAATCTCAACAATGGTGACAACAAATTCAGACAATCAGATCAATTCTGGACATCACAAAAAGCTACTAAAATACAGAACAAAAACCACAGAAAAAAATAAAAGCAAATAGTTAGAATTAAAGAAAATAATAGGACAATTCAGCTGCATAATTTATTCATGCTGCAATGCATGCTGGGAGTTTTGTACTATTGTTCCCAGCATGCATTGTGGCATGACACTTTTGATTGTCACCTTTGTTGAGATTCATGTGCTGATTCTTGATGTCCTTGTGTGTCATCTTAGAATAATTTGTGGTTTTTTTTAATCTTCTGGTCAGTTTTGATGCATTATAAGATTTTGGTGAAGGTTGGTTTTGTTTCTTTGTGAGATCTCAAAGATGGTTGTTTTTTTTTCCCCGTTAAAAATTCTAAAGACGATCAGTTTCGTTACAAGAGTTCAAAGATGGTCGGTTTTATTTCTATATGAGATCTCAATGATGGTAAGTTTTGTTCCTTCTTTTTTTGTACGAGATTTCAAAGATAGTTTTGTTTTTATACGAAATTCTGGTTGTGACGAGCAGGGCGGGCGAGAGCCGTGAGGGAACGGCGCGAGGCTGGTGGCGCGAGTGTTAACGGTTTTGTTCAGTTACAAGATTTCAATGATGGTCAGTTTTGTTCAGTTATGAAAGTTCAATGATGGTCAGGTTTGTTTTGTTCAATGATGGTCGGTTTTATTACTTCAAGACATCTCAATGATGGTAAGTTTTGTTTCTTTTGAGGTCTCAATGGTTGATGGATTTGCTTTGAGATTTCAATGATGGTTGGTTCTGTTCCACTTTTAGATTTCAATGACATCGGTTTTGTTCCTTTGCGAGATTTCAATGATGGTCGGTTTTGTTCAGTTAGGAGATTTCGATGACGGTCAGGTTTGTTTCGTTCAATGATGGTCAGTTTTATTCCTTAAAAATATCTCAATGATGGTGGTTTTGTTCCTTTTGAGATCTCAATGGTTGACGGTTTTGTTTTGAGATATCAATGATGTCGGTTTTGTTCAGTTAAGAGATTTCAATGATGGTCAGTTTTGTTCAGTTACGAGAGTTCAATGACAGTCAGGTTTGTTTAGTTCAATGATGGTCGGTTTTATTACTTCAAGAGATCTCAATGATGTTAAGTTTTGTTCCTTTTGAGATCTCAATTTTGATGGATTTGCTTTGAGATTTCAATGATGGTTGGTTCTGTTCCACTTTTAGATTTCAATGACATCGGTTTTGTTCCTTTGCGAGATTTCAATGATGGTCGGTTTTGTTCAGTTAGGAGATTTCGATGACGGTCAGGTTTGTTTCGTTCAATGATGGTCAGTTTTATTCCTTAAAAATATCTCAATGATGGTGGTTTTGTTCCTTTTGAGATCTCAGTGGTTGACGGTTTTGTTTTGAGATATCAATGATGTCGGTTTTGTTCAGTTAAGAGATTTCAATGATGGTCAGTTCTGTTCAGTTACGAGAGTTCAATGACAGTCAGGTTTGTTTAGTTCAATGATGGTCGGTTTTATTACTTCAAGAGATCTCAATGATGTTAAGTTTTGTTCCTTTTGAGATCTCAATTTTGATGGATTTGCTTTGAGATTTCAATGATGGTTGGTTCTGTTCCGCTTTTAGATTTCAATGACGGTCAGGTTAGTTTTGTTCAATGATGGTCGGTTTTATTACTTCAAGACATCTCACTGGTGGTAAGTTTTGTTCCTTTTGAGATCTCAATGGTTGACGGTTTTGTTTTGAGATTTCAATGATGGTTGGTTCTGTTCCACTTTTAGATTTCATTGATAGTCAGTTTTGTTTCGTTCAGTGATAGTCATTTTTATTACTTCAAGACATCTCAATGGTGGTAAGTTTTGTTCCTTTTGAGATCTCAATGGTTGACGGTTTTGTTTTGAGATTTCAATGATGGTTGGTTCTGTTCCACTTTTAGATTTCAATGACGTCGGTTTTGTTCCTTTACCAGATTTCAATGATGGTCGGTTTTGTTCGGTTACGAGATTTCAATGACAGTCAGGTTTGTTTTGTTTAATGATGGTTGGTTTTATTGCTTCAAGCGATCTCAGTGATGATAAGTTTGGTTCCTTTTGAGATCTCAATGGTTGACGGTTTGTTTTGAGATTTCAAAGATGATTGGTTCTGTTCCACTTTTAGATTTCATTGATAGTCAGTTTTATTACTTCAAGACATCTCAATGGTGGTAAGTTTTGTTCCTTTCCACTTTTAGGTTTCAATGACGTCGGTTTTGTTCCTTTACCAGATTTCAGTGATGGTCGGTTTTGTTCGGTTACGAGATTTCAATGACAGTCAGGTTTGTTTTGTTTAATGATGGTTGGTTTTATTGTTTCAAGAGATCTCAGTGATGGTAAGTTTTGTTCCTTTTGAGATCTCAATGGTTGACGGATTTCAATGAGGTCAGTTTTGTTCCATTACGAGATTTCAATGATGGTTAGTTCTGTTCCACTTTTAGATTTCAATGACGTCGGTTTTGTTCAGTTACGAGAGTTCAGTGACGGTCAGGTTTGTTTCGTTCAATGATGGTCGGTTTTATTACTTCAAGAGATCTCAGTGAGATCTTTTGTTCCTTTTGTTCCTTTTGTTCCTTTTGAGATTTGAATGGTTGACGGATTTGCTTTGAGATTTCAATGATGGTTGGTTCTGTTCCGCTTTTAGGCTTCAATGACGTCGGTTTTGTTCCTTTACGAGATTTCAATGATGGTTGGTTCTGTTCCGCTTTTAGATTTCAATGACGTCAGTTTTGTTCCTTTACGAGATTTCAATGACGTTGGTTTTGTTCCTTTATGAGATTTTAATGATTGTTGGCTCTGTTCTGCTTTTAGATTTCAATGATGGTCAGTTTTGTTCAGTTATGAGAATTCAATGACGGTCAGGTTTTTTTCGTTCAATGAAGGTCGGTTTTATTACTTGAAGACATCTCAATGATGGTAAGTTTTGTTCCTTTTGAGATCTCAATGGTTGACGGTTTTGTTTTGAGGTTTCAATAATGGTTGGTTCTTTTCCGCTTTTAGATTTCAATGACGTTGGTTTTGTTCCTTTACAATATTTCAATGACGTTGGTTTTGTTCCTTTACAATATTTCAATGACGTCGGTTTTGTTCCTTTACGAGATTTCAATGATGGTTGGCTTTGTTCTGCTTTTAGATTTCAATGATGATCAGTTTTGTTCAGTTATGAGAGTTCAATGACGGTCAGGTTTGTTTCGTACAATGAAGGTCGGTTTTATTACTTCAAGACATCTCAATGATGGTATGTTTTGTTCCTTTTGAGATCTCAATGGTTGACGGTTTTGTTTTGAGATTTCAATGATGGTTGGTTCTGTTCTGCTTTTAGATTTCAATGATGGTCAGTTTTGTTCAGTTACGAGATTTCAATGATGGTCAGTTTTGTTCAGTTACGACAGTTTAATGATGGTCAGGTTTGTTTCGTTTAATGATAGTCGGTTTTATTACTTCATGAGATCTCAATGATGGTAAGTTTAGTTCCTTTTGAGATCTCAATGTTTGACAGATTTGCTTTGAGATTTCAATGATGGTTGGCTCTGTTATGTTTTAAGATTTCAATGATGGTCAGTTTTGTTCAATGACATTCAGGTTTGTTTTGTTCAATGATGGTTGGTTTTATTACTTCAAGACATCTCAATGATGGTAAGTTTTGTGCCTTTTGAAATCTCAATGGTTGACGGATTTCAATGATGTCGGTTTTGTTCCTTTACGAGATTTCAATGATGGTTGGTTCTGTTCCGCTTTTAGATTTCAATGACATCGGTTTTGTTCCTTTATGAGATTTCAATGATGGTCGGTTTTGTTCGGTTACGAGATTTCAATGATGGTCGGTTTTGTTCAGTTACGAGATTTCAATGATGGTCAGTTTTGTTCAGTTACAAGAGTTCAATGACAGTCAGATTTGTTTTTGTTCAGTGATGGTCGGTTTTATTACTTCAAGAGATCTCAATGATGGTAAGTTTTGTTCCTTTTGAGATCTCAATGGTTGACGCTTTTGTTTTGAGATATCAATTATGGTTGGTTCTGTTCCACTTTTAGATTTCAATGACGTCGGTTTTGTTCCTTTACGAGATTTCAATGATGGTCGGTTTTGTTTGGTTACGAGATTTCAATGATGGTCGGTTTTGTTTGGTTACGAGATTTCAATGATGGTCGGTTTTGTTCAGTTACGAGAGTTCAAAGAAAGTCGGTTTCATTTCATTACGAGATTTCAGAGACGGTCGGTTTTGTTTCTTTGCAAGATTTTAAAGATGGTCGGTTTGTTCCTTTACGAAATTTCAATGATGGTCGGTTTTGTTCGGTTATGAGATTTCAATGATGGTCAGTTTTGTTCAGTTAAGACAGTTCAATGATGGTCGGTTTTATTACTTCAAGAGATCTCAGTGATGGTAAGTTTTGTTCCTTTTGAGATCTCAATGGTTGACAGTTTGTTTTGAGATTTTCAATGATGGTTGGTTCTTTTCCACTTTTAGATTTCATTGATAGTCAGTTTTGTTCAGTTACGAGAGTTCAATGACATTCAGGTTTGTTTCATTCAAAGATGGTCGGTTTTATTACTTCAAGACATCTCAATGATGGTAAGTTTTGTTCCTTTTCAGATCTCAATGTTTGATGGATTTGCTTTGAGAATTCAATGATGGTTGGTTCAGTTCCGCTTTTAGATTTCAATGACGTCGGTTTTGTTCCTTTACGAGATTTCACTGATGGTCGTTTTTGTTTGGTTACAAGATTTCAATGATTGTCAGTTTTGTTCAGTTACAAGAGTTCAGTGACGGTTGGTTTAGTTTCATTACGAGATTTCAGTGACGGTCAGTTTTGTCGGTTTTGTTCCTTTACAAGATTTCAATGATGGTCGGTTTTGTTCAGTTACAAGATTTCAATGATGGTCAGTTTTATTCAGTTACGACAGATCAATGATGGTCAGGTTTGTTTTGTTCAATGATGGTTAGTTTTATTGCTTCAAGAGATCTCAGTGATGGTAAGTTTTGTTCCTTTTGGGATCTTAATGGTTGACGGATTTCAATGACGTCGGTTTTGTTCCTTTACAAGATTTCAATGATGGTTGGTTTTGTTTCGCTTTTAGATTTCAATGACGTCGGTTGTGTTCCTTTACGAAATTTCAATGATGGTCAGTTTTGTTCGGTTACGAGATTTCAATGATGGTCAGTTTTGTTCAGTTACGAGAGTTCAATGATGGTCGGTTTTATTACTTCAAGAGATCTCAGTGATGGTAAGTTTTGTTCCTTTTGAGATCTCTATGGTTGACGGTTTTGTTTTGATGGATTTGCTTTGAGATTTCAATGATGGTTGGTTCTGTTCTGCTTTTAGATTTCAATGATGGTCAGTTTTGTTCGGTTACGAGATTTCAATGACGGTCAGGTTTGTCTTGTTCAATGATGGTTAGTTTTATTGCTTCAAGAGATCTCAGTGATGGTAAGTTTTGTTCCTTTTGAGATTTGAATGGTTGACGGATTTGCTCTGAGATTTCAATGATGGTTGGTTCTGTTCCGCTTTTAGATTTCAATGACGTCGGTTTTGTTCCTTTGCGAGATTTCAATGATGCTTGGTTCTGTTCCGCTTTTAGATTTTAATGACGTCGGTTTTGTTCATTTACTAGATTTCAATGATGTCAGTTTTGTTCCTTTACGAGATTTCAATGATGGTTGTCTATGTTCTGCTTTTAGATTTCAATGATGGTCAGTTTTGTTCAGTTATGAGAGCTCAATGACAGTCAGATTTGTTTCGTTCAATGAAGGTCGGTTTTATTACTTCAAGACATCTCAGTGATGGTAAGTTTTGTTCCTTTTGAGATCTCGATGGTTGACGGATTTGTTTTGAGATTTCAATTATAGTTGGTTCTTTTCCCCTTTTAGATTTCAATGACATCGGTTTTGTTCCTTTACGAGATTTCAATGATGGGTGGTTTTGTTCGGTTACGAGATTTCAATGATGGTCAGTATTGTTCAGTTACGAGAGTTCAATGACAGTCAGGTTTGTTTTGTTCAATGATGGTCGGTTTTATTAGTTAAAGAGATCTCAATGATGGTAAGTTTTGTTCCTTTGAAGATCTCAATGTTTGATGGATTTGCTTTGAGATTTCAATGATGGTTGGTTCTGTTTCGCTTGTAGATTTCAATGATGGTCAGTTTTGTTCAGTTATGAGGGTTCAATGACAGTCAGGTTTGTTTCGTTCAATGATGGTCGGTTTTATTACTTCAAGACATCTCACTGGTGGTAAGTTTTGTTCCTTTTGAGATCTCTATGGTTGACGGTTTTGTTTTCAGTGATGGTTGGTTCTGTTCTGCTTTTAGATTTCAATGACATCGGTTTTGTTCCTTTACCAGATTTCAATGATGGTCGGTTTTGCTTGGTTATGAGATTTCAATGACGGTCTGGTTTGTTTTGTTCAATGATGGTTGGTTTTATTGCTTCAAGAGATCTCAATGATGGTAAGTTTTGTTCCTTTTAAGATCTCAATGGTTGACGGATTTCACTGACGTCGGTTTTGTTCCTTTACGAGATTTCAATGACGGTCGGTTTTGTTTCTTTGAAAGATTTTAAAGATGGTTGGTTTTATTGCTTCAAGACATCTCAATGATGGTAAGTGTTGTTCCTGTTCTCAATGGTTGATTGTCTTGCTTTGAGAATTCAATGATGGTTGGTTCTGTTCCGCTTTTAGATTTCAATGACCTTGGTTTTTTACCTTTACGAGATTTCAACGATGGTCGGTTTTGTTCAGTTACGAGAGCTCAATGACTGTCAGGTTTGTTTTGTTCAATGATGGTCGGTTTTTTTACTTCAAGACATCTCAATGGTGGTAAGTTTGTTCCTTTTGAAATCTCAATGGTTGACGGTTTTGTTTTGAGATTTCAATGATGGTCGGTTTTGTTCGGTTACAGGATCGCGGTAGGTTTTGTTCGGTCATGAGATTTCAATGATGGTCAGTTTTGTTCTGTTACGAGAGATCTCAGTGATGGTAAGTTCTGTTTCTTTTGAGATCTCAATTGTTGACGAATTTCAATGACGTTGGTTTTGTTCCTTTACAAGATTTCAATGATGGTTGGTTCTGTTTCGCTTGTAGATTTCAATGATGGTCAGTTTTGTTCAGTTATGAGAGTTCAATGACAGTCAGGTTTGTTTCGTTCAATGATGGTCAGTTTTATTACTTCAAGACATCTCACTGGTGGTAAGTTTTGTTCCTTTTGAGATTTGAATGGTTGACGGATTTGCTCTGAGATTTCAATGATGGTTGGTTCTATTCCGCTTTTAGATTTCAATGACGTCGGTTTTGTTCCTTTGCGAGATTTCAATGATGCTTGGTTCTGTTCCGCTTTTAGATTTCAATGACATCGGTTTTGTTCATTTACGAGATTTCAATGATGTCAGTTTTGTTCCTTTACGAGATTTCAATGATGGTCAGTTTTGTTCAGTTATGAGAGCTCAATGACGGTCAGATTTGTTTTGTTCAATGAAGGTCGGTTTTATTACTTCAAGACATCTCAGTGATGGTTTTGTTTTGTTCCTTTTGAGATCTCGATGGTTGACGGATTTGTTTTGAGATTTCAATTATAGTTGGTTCTTTTCCACTTTTAGATTTCAATGACATCGGTTTTGTTCCTTTACGATATTTCAATGATGGGTGGTTTTGTTTAGTTACGAGATTTCAATGATGGTTATGTTTGTTCAGTTATGAGAGTTCAATGACAGTCAGGTTTGTTTCGTTCAATGAAGGTCGGTTTTATTACTTCATGACATCTCAATGGTGGTAAGTTTTGTTCCTTTTGAGATCTCAATGGTTGACGGTTTTGTTTTGAGATTTCAATGATGGTTTGTTCTGTTCCGCTTTTAGATATCAATGACCTCGGTTTTGTTGCTTTATGAGATTTCAATGATGGTCAGTTTTGTTCAGTTACGACAGTTTAATGATGGTCAGGTTTGTTTCATTCAATGATGGTCGGTTGTATTACATCATGAGATCTCAATGATGGTAAGTTTAATTCCTTCTGAGATCTCAATGTTTGACGGATTTGCTTTGAGATATCAATGATGGTTGGCTCTGTTCTGCTTTTAGATTTCAATGATGGTCAGTTTTGTTCAGTTATGAGAATTCAATGACATTCAGGTTTCTTTCGTTCAATGATGGTCGGTTTTATTACTTCAAGACATCTCAGTGATGGTAAGTTTTGTTCCTTTTGAGATCTGAATGGTTGACAGATTTGCTTTGAGATTTCAATGATGGTTGGTTCATGACAGTGAGGTTTGTTTTGTTCAATGATGGTCTGTGTTATTACTTCAAGAGATCTCAATGTTTGACGGATTTGCTTTGAGATTTCAATGAGGGTTGGTTCTGTTCTGCTTTTAGATTTCAATGACGTTGATTTTGTTCCTTTACCAGATTTCTTTTTTTTTATTTTTTATTTTTAACCAGATTTCAATGATGGTTGGTTTTGTTTGGTTACGAGATTTCAGTGACAATCAGGTTTGTCTTGTTCAATGATGGTTGGTTTTATTGCTTCAAGAGATCTCAGTGATGGTAAGTTTTGTTCCTTTTGAGATTTGAATGGTTGACGGATTTGCTCTGAGATTTCAATGATGGTTGGTTCTGTTCCGCTTTTAGATTTCAATGACGTCGGTTTTGTTCCTTTACGAGATTTCAATGATGGTTGGTTCTGTTCCGCTTTTAGATTTCACTGACGTCGGTTTTGTTCCTTTACGAGATTTCAATGACGTCAGTTTTGTTCCTTTACGAGATTTCAATGATGGTTGGCTCTATTCTGCTTTTAGATTTCAATGATGGTCAGTTTTGTTCAGTTATGAGAGCTCAATGACGGTCAGGTTTGTTTCGTTCAATGAAGGTCGGTTTTATTACTTCAAGACATCTCAGTGATGGTAAGTTTTGTTCCTTTTGAGATCTCAGTGGTTGACGGTTTTGTTTTGAGATTTCAATGATCGTTGGTTCTGTTCCGCTTTTAGATTTCAATGATGGTCATGTTTGTTCAGTTATGAGAGTTCAATGACAGTCAGGTTTGCTTTGTTCAATGAAGGTCGGTTTTATTACTTCAAGACATCTCAATGGTGGTAAGTTTTGTTCCTTTTGAGATCTCAATGGTTGACGGTTTTGTTTTGAGATTTCAATGATGGTTGGTTCTGTTCCACTTTTAGATTTCAATGACCTCGGTTTTGTTGCTTTATGAGATTTCAATGATGGTTGGTTCTGTTCCGCTTTTAGATTTCAATGACGTCAGTTTTGTACCTTTACGAGATTTCAATGAAGTCGGTTTTGTTCCTTTACGAGATTTCAATGATGGCTGGCTCTGTTCTACTTTTAGATTTTTAATGATGGTCAGTTTTCTTCAGTTATGAGAGCTCAATGACGGTCAGGTATGTTTCGTTCAATGAAGGTCGGTTTTATTACTTCAAGACATCTCAGTGATCGTAAGTTTTGTTCCTTTTGAGATCTCGATGGTTGACGGTTTTGTTTTGAGATTTCAATGATAGTTGGTTCTTTTCCCCTTTTAGATTTCAATGACATCGGTTTTGTTCCTTTACGAGATTTCAATGATGGGTGGTTTTGTTCGGTTACGAGATTTCAATGATGGTCAGTTTTGTTCAGTTACGAGAGTTCAATGACAGTCAGGTTTGTTTTGTTCAATGATGGTCGGTTTTATTAGTTAAAGAGATCTCAATGATGGTAAGTTTTGTTCCTTTGAAGATCTCAATGTTTGATGGATTTGCTTTGAGATTTCAATGATGGTTGGTTCTGTTTCGCTTGTAGATTTCAATGATGGTCAGTTTTGTTCAGTTATGAGGGTTCAATGACGGTCAGGTTTGTTTCGTTCAATGATGGTCGGTTTTATTACTTCAAGACATCTCACTGGTGGTAAGTTTTGTTCCTTTTGAGATCTCAATGGTTGACGGTTTTGTTTTGAGATTTCAGTGATGGTTGGTTCTGTTCTGCTTTTAGATCTCAATGACATCGGTTTTGTTCTTTTACCATATTTCAATGATGGTCGGTTTTGCTTGGTTATGAGATTTCAGTGACGGTCTGGTTTGTTTTGTTTAATGATGGTTGGTTTTATTGCTTCAAGAGATCTCAATGATGGTAAGTTTTGTTCTTTTTAAGATCTTAATGGTTGACAGATTTCACTGACGTCGGTTTTGTTCCTTTACGAGATTTCAATGATGGTTGGTTTTGTTCGGTTATGAGATTTCAATGACGTCAGTTTTGTTTCTTTGCAAGATTTTAAAGATGGTTGGTTTTATTGCTTCAAGACATCTCAATGATGGTAAGTATTGTTCCTGTTCTCAATGGTTGATTGTTTTGCTTTGCTTTGAGAATTCAATGATGGTTGGTTCTGTTCCGCTTTTAGATTTCAATGACGTTGGTTTTTTACCTTTACGAGATTTCAACGATGGTCGGTTTTGTTCAGTTACGAGAGCTCAATGACTGTCAGGTTTGTTTTGTTCAATGATGGTCGGTTTTTTTTACTTCAAGACATCTCAATGGTGGTAAGTTTGTTCCTTTTGAGATCTCAATGGTTGACGGTTTGGTTTTGAGATTTCAGTGATGGTTGGTTCTGTTCTGCTTTTAGATTTCAATGACGTCTGTTTTGTTCCTTTACGAGATTTCAACGATGGTCGGTTTTGTTCAGTTACGAGAGCTCAATGACTGTCAGATTTGTTTTGTTCAATGATGGTCAGTTTTTTTTACTTCAAGACATCTCAATGGTGGTAAGTTTGTTCCTTTTGAGATCTCAATGGTTGATGGTTTTGTTTTGAGATCTCAATGATGGTAAGTTTTGTTCCTTTTAAGATCTCAATGGTTGACGGATTTCAATGACGTCGGTTTTGTTCCTTTAGGAGATTTCAATGATGGTCAGTTTTGTTCAGTTACGAGAGTTCAATGACGGTCGGTTTCATTACTTCAATAGATCTCAGTGATGTTAAGTTCTGTTCCTTTTGAGATCTCAAGGGTTGATGGATTTGCTTTTAGATTTCAATGACGTCGGTTTCGTTTCATTACGAGATTTCAGTGACGGTCGGTTTTGTTTCTTTGCAAGATTTTAAAGATGGTCAGTTTTATTGCTTCAAGACATCTCAATGATGGTAAGTTTTGTTCCTGTTGAGATCTCAATGGTTGATTGTTTTGTTTTGAGACTTCAATGATTGTTGGTTCTGTTCCGCTTTTGGATTTCAATGATGGTCACTTTTGTTCAGTTACAAGAGTTCAATGACAGTCAGATTTGTTTTTGTTCAGTGATGGACGGTTTTATTACTTCAAGACATCTCACTGGTGGTAAGTTTTGTTCCTTTTGAGATCTCAATGGTTGACGGTTTTGTTTTGAGATATCAATGATGGTTGGTTCTGTTCTGCTTTTAGATTTCAATGACATCGGTTTTGTTCCTTTACGAGATTTCATTGATGGTCGGTTTTGTTCGGTTATGGGATCTTGGTAGGTTTTGTTCGGTCACGAGATTTCAATGATGGTCAGTTTTGTTCAGTTACGAGAGTTCAATGACAGTCGGTTTCGTTTCGTTACAGTAGATTTCAGTAACGGTCGGTTTTGTTTCTTTGCAAGATTTTAAAGATGGTCGGTTGGTTCCTTTACGAGATTTCAATGATGGTCGGTTTTGTTCGGTTACAAGATTTCAATGATGGTCAGTTTTGTTCAGTTACGACAGTTCAATGACAGTCAGGTTTGTTTTGTTCAATGATGGTTGGTTTTATTGCTACAAGAGATCTCAGTGATGGTAAGTTCTGTTCCTTTTGAGATCTCAATGGTTGACCAATTTCAATGACGTCGGTTTTGTTCCTTTACGAGATTTCAATGATGGTTGGTTCTGTTCCGCTTTTAGATTTCAATGACGTTGGTTGTGTTCTTTTACGAGATTTCAATGATGGTCAGTTTTGTTCGGTTACGAGATTTCAATGATGGTCAGTTTTGTTCTGCTTTTAGATTTCAGTGACGTCGGTTTCGTTCCTTTACGAAATTTCAATGATGGTCGGTTTTGTTCAGTTACAAGAGTTCAATGACTGTCAGGTTTGTTTTGTTCAATGATGGTTGGTTTTATTACTTCAAGACATCTCAATGATGGTAAGTTTTGTTCCTTTTGAGATCTCAATGGTTGACGCTTTTGTTTTGAGATGTCAATGATGGTTGATTCAGTTCCGCTTTTAGATTTCATTGATTGTCAGTTTTGTTCAGTTACGAGAGTTCAATGACGGTCAGGTTTGTTTCGTTTAATGATGGTCGGTTTTATTACTTCAAGACATCTCAATGATGGTAAGTTTTGTTCCTTTTGAGATCTCAATGGTTGACAGTTTTGTTTTGAGATTTTAATGATGTTCGGTTCTGTTCGGTTACGAGATTTCAATGATGGTCAGTTTTGTTTAGTTACAAGAGTTCAATGACGGTTAGGTTTGTTTTGTTCAATGATGGTCGGTTTTACTACTTTAATAGATCTCAGTGATAGTAAGTTTTGCTCCTTTTGAGATCTCAATGGTTGATGGATTTGCTTTGAGATTTCAATGATGGCTGCTTCTGTTCCGCTTTTAGATTTCAATGACGTCGGTTTTGTTCCTTTACGAGATTTCAATGATGGTCGGTTTTGTTTGGTTATGGGATCTTGGTCGGTTTTTTTCGGTTACGTGATCTCAATGAAAGTTGGTTTGGTTCTGTTATGAGATTTCAATGACGGTGGAATTTGAAACAAATCAAACTTTTGGTTTTGTTTAATTAGGAGATTTCAATGATGGTCAGTTTTGTTCAGTTACAAGGGTTCAACAACCGTCGGTTTCATTTCGTTGCGAGATTTCAGTGACGGTCAGTTTAGTTCCTTTGTGAAATTTCAAAGATGGTCGGTTTTGTTCCATTCTAAGATTTCAATGACAGTCAATTTTGTTCCTTTACGAGATTTAAATAATGGTCGTTTTTTTCCATTACGAGATTTCAATGCCACTTGGTTTTGTTTCCTAACGAGATTTTAATGACAGTCGGCTTTGTTTTTTAACAAAATTTTAATAACAGTCGGTTTTGTTCTTTTACAAGATTTCAATGATGTTCGGTTTCGTTCAGTTACAAGATCTCAATGACAGTCTGTTTTTAGTGTCAGTCAGTTTTGTTCTGTTAGGCTGCCCACACACTTGAAAATTTTAAGCCCGATTTTCAGTTTGACTTGCACCGCCGAATGATTGGGGTGGTGTGGCCCGATTCTAGGCTTTTCCGTTCAAAAAATCACACAATATTGTGTGGTGTCATTATGATTATTTAACTGCTCTTGATCAAGACAGAAGGTCCCCGATCTCAAATCGTAAATATCAAACATGTTTGATATAGAAAACATTTATTTTAAATTGTAATAATATTTCAAAATATTACAGTTTTTCTGTATTTTTTGATCAAATAAATGCAGGCTTGATGAGCATAAGAGACTTCTTTTAAAAACATTAAAAATAGTAATGAAAAAAAAAGTGCCTCCATTTAAGTTGTAAGAACTAAATAAAGAACTATGTCATTTGTGATGTGAAACTAACTAACTACCTGGTATTGTCACGTTTTGAGTTTGCTTTTGATCTGTTTCCCTGTTCTGTTCATGTATGAGTTTTTCTTTGGTCACATGTTCTCCTTTGTTCTCAGTTTCCCGCCACTTGTTTGGTGTCATAGTTACTGATTTGTTTAGTGTCCTCAGTTCAGGCGTGTCTTATTAATTAGCCTTGTTAACTCCTCTGTTTGCCTTGTATATAAGCCCTCAGTTTCAGTCCAGTCTTTGTCCTGTATTGTTTGTTACTTGGTGTTTGTAGTTAGTTTTTCTGGTGATTTTTTCTGTTCCTTGTTCAGTTTACTCCATTAAAAGTTCTTGAAGATATTTCCTTCATCGTGTGTTTAAATACTATACCACCAGACTGTGACGGGTATGTAATGTAATGTAGGGATTATTTTTGCCCCAGGGTTACACCCCTTATTTTCTGGGGTTTATTTTAACTCTTTATTTAGTACAGTTTATGGTGACTGTACTGGAGCATTGGGTGGTATGTGATGTGCTGTATGGACAATTTTACAACAGGTTACACCCCTTATATTCTGGGGTTTATGTTAACCCTTTATACAGTACAGCTTATTGCAACTTGGGCCACAGGTTGACACTTCTTCCCACAGCTACCCAGTCTCCCAGAAGGTCTCCCATCCAGATATAGACCGGGCTCAACCCTGCTTAGCTTCAGTGGGTGTGCAGGTGAAAGCTTCAGGTTGACCGCTGCAGGTCTTCTCAAGCATCTTTCCAACCATAGACCTTCTTACGTAGCAAAAATAAATGGGAAAATACACAAAATATGTAATAATACATTTCCATATATAGGAAACTAGTGCTTATATTTTTCAATGTACTGCAATATATACATTGACCATGTATGGCTATATCGATACAATATTTAGACATGAAGACAAAATAGCATTATATGTAAAATTCATAAAGTTTTATGTACCCACATTTGCGGAATGAGTTACAGCAGATTTCTAGTTCCCAGCATGCTTTGCTTCTGACTGGTAAAGGATGTTGAATTTTCAATGTTGAAATTAAGTGTCATCGCATGTGTTTTGCTCAATATTAAAATAGGGGGATATGTGTTAGTGTTTAATGCATTATTTTGGAATTTAAAATGGTTTCTGATATGTCCTAAGTTTTGGGGTTACCGTTGTGCTGAAGAGTAGGCTGAAGTACTTACAAATGTATATTTGTTATATAAAGACATGAAAGATTATGATTGGCTATTTGGTCAATGGTTTAATACATTCAGGTGAGCTTGTACTATTGTTAACTAAATATTTAAAACACACACACATATATATGTATCTATATATATATGTTGAAATTTGCAAATTATATATTGTAGTGTGTATGTACTGCTTAAATCAGTGTTCTCAAACTCAATTCCTGGAAAGCCACATCTCTGCACAGTTTTGTTCCCATCCTAATCAAACCTGATCCAGCTAATCAAGGTCTTCAGGATTACTAGAAACTTTCAAGCAGGTATGAGATGGAGCTGGTTAGAGCTAAACTCTGCAGGGCTTTGGCCCTCCAGGAACAGAATTTAAGACCACTGGCTTATTTGTTCAATAAATTTATAAATACGCAGTACCAAATCTTATCACATGAATTAAATCTTTCAAGATCTCAGCAGAGGAGGATTAAACAACTCCTCAAACAGCATTACCAGCTTCACTTTTGATTAAACAGATTGACTTAATTTCAGTCACTATTATGGTGATCAGTATTTGATTTAGTTGTGCAGTTTGACTCTTGACCTTTTAACTTTACTTAAATTTAATGTTTTTTTTTTTTTGGTTTTTTGTCTTCAGTTGATTTTCATTTAAGGCTGTGGCTGTTTGTCCCTTTTTTTCTGTTCTCTTTTTTTCCTTCAGTGATTCTGTTTGTTAAAAGGCTTGTTAATGCTAAAATGGTTCTATAAGTAGAGTACCTCAGGGATGACGTGTTTTTGTAGGCAAAACCCAGAAGCAAGTTAGCATTTTAGGACTTCCGGTTCCATCGCCCCGAAGTCAATGGGTTTTTTGAATGGGTTTTTGCTAAATCGCCTGAAATAAAGTCTGTGGTTAACAAAGCCTCTAAATATTTTCACGTTTTGATCTATGATATAAAACACAACAGTTATAACCCGCTTGTGATTTTTTTTTTTTTTTAAACCTTTATTGTGTCTTAAAAACGGCGGTTGCTAACAAATTGCTAAAAGGGACTACTTCCTTTGGCGGGGACTTTAGACGTCAAACAGGTCATTTAGATAGCATTTCTCATGAAAAAGTGGATAAGTATTAATACACAGCGCAGATCATAATCAGCGAGCATGTTTTTAAATAAAGTTGTTTTCTAAATAAAGTTTGAGGAAGCTTGGTGGTGGTGACGTTGATCGGTGACCATGGTGTGCTGTAGTCCGTTTATAGCCTACTGTTAGCTTTTTATATCTGACGACTTTATTTAGGCTTCAAAATGTATAAATGTTGTGTTAACTTGTAAAGATTATCTTGATAGACAAAATGTGTAAGTGTCATAACCCTTTGTTAAACACAGAGCTTATTTTATTTTTTTTTTTCAAAAAGTCTATGGGAAAAATGCATTGGCTTTCGATCGAGGGAACCCGTGCGCCGCTAACTTCCGGGTTGGCTTACAACAACACGTCATCCCTGAGGTACTCTATAATATATAAAGATTTTGTGGCTCAGATAAGGTCCAGTTATGGCCTGTTTGTGGCTCAGATCTGGCAAACAGGAGCGGTCCGCCCAAGTGCCATCATTCCACGCCACATATGGCCCAGATCATCATACCATGTGTGGCAGATGTGGGCCGGATCTGGGCTGGCACAAAGTTGCTATCTGGGTGGGGATACCAGAGACTTATATTACATCTTGTAAAAGGGGCATTATAGGTCCCCTTTAATTAAGATAAGATCACATATTGGATTATGGGATTATTCTGCCTTGCTCTTCATCCCACAAGAATATTCACTGGAACTACTGTATGATTTTCCTCTTGTTAACAAATGCTGTTCAGCACAAACAGGACAATAACATACATATGATTACCCATTATTATGTATTATTATACACATACTGTAAAAGTCTTCTTTCATTTACCAGACTCATTTGGTTAAACTTTCTAAATATTTATGTTATTATAGTGATGAATACTCTAATAGTTCATCATCATCCTCTTACAAACAAGATGATATCCTAATGCACATGCCAGTTCCCTCATTCTTCAAAGTCTATATCAGGCAAATGCTGACGGCCTTAAGAACATAATTCACAGTTTAAACTGAAATATGACAAATGACTGCCACGCTGTCTGGGCGCCCTGCATGCCCCCTATTAAAGCGGATGACAATTCAAGTGACTTGACAGCATGGAGATCAACCGATGCCACGGCGGTCCACAGCCCACCTGTGCATGCTCAGATTAGCAGAGGAAATAATTACATCAGAAGGCTTCCTCCACTTTACACTGGACATATTTCAGACATGATAAGCCTGAGCTGTCAGTAAGGATAAGCACAAGGCAGGCAGATAATACAGTGAAAATGAAGAACAGGCTCACAGATAGACAGATCGCTGATTTAAAAGATAAATCGGGGAAGATATTTATTTATTTAGAACAGAACACATTAATTAACATCACACTGTTATAGCAATGTTCCAGATTCAACTATAATGCCTAATTTTAATCTGCTTTCCCTGATATTTGAAAGAAAATCCTACACAGTAAAACATATTTTGGTAAATAAAAACTGGTAACTGTGTTTACCAATTTTACTGCAAAAATACAAAAAAATCAAGTTGCACACCTAATAAAAGATGTCCAACATAATTTGTGCCAATTTTCCATCACTTTACAACAACTTTACTTTAAACAAAGTAACAGTACATATTACAGTTTAATTCAATATGACCAGGCCAGCTAGTACACCAGCCTACTCATACAGATTTATTGTGGACTGCATAATCCAGAGCAGGTGGCAACAAATGTACTATATGTAATTACTTGAATGAATGGCTGTTCCTGGATTTTCATATTATATAAATTAAATTCAGTTGCATATGAGAAAAGAGCTCACCAGTTTATGAGCACCCTGGTGGAAATTCTACAGTGGTAAGTGACGTATTAATGCATTGCTAATGCATGCAAAGCTTTACCGTGTTAAGAAGAGGTCACATTTGCCATCGTTCAGCGAATTTTCACAAGCAAAATCCAGTTATTTCAATTGTAAATTTCGCACAAGGGAGAAAGATTTCCCTTCACTGATAATGCAAAGTGTTCTACAGATTCGACGTGTTGACTAACAAAGCTGATTGGTTTAAAATTGAGTTCTGAGGCAGATTCATAAATCATTAGACCTTATTCAGAGCAGCGCCATGACAGGTATGAAAGCAAGGCTGTGAGGGATAGATTTGTCGTGTTTTCAATGGCGTCTGCTGTAAAAAGCTGTATAAAGCTCTTAGATCACATTATTTTCCACAGCTCATGTTGTCTAAAGTTTTTTTTGTCTACTGAAATTTTTGGAAAAGTATTTTTGCAGCGTTTCATCAGACAAACAATCCAAAAACACATTAAATAATAGTACAACCCACTAAAGAGATGTAGGTCAATCCCTCACAGCCTCACTTTCATTCCCGTTAAAAATCAAAGATGGTGCTGCTGTGAATAAGGTCTATTGACAGTTGTTTCAATTGTTTGGTTGCAAATCTGCGTGACCAACTTGAACCCATTTCGAAATTTGTGTGGAAACATTTCACCCTCACGAAAAAATACCCATTCGCATAGATTCCTATATAATGACTGGATTTGGTCCGCAAATATTAGCTGAACAACAATAATTGCAACTGACTTCCATGGTGGTCAACTTTTAAAAGAATTTCTGTCAGTAATTTTCCAGGCGCAATCTGCTGACATTCTTTTTGTAGTCTTTTGGTGCCGCCTGCCACAGTTACCCAACTGTAAAGACGTTTACGTTTTTGTGATTATATTTGTAATATACATTTCTAACAGCGATAACAGTTTTGTCAGTTTCAACAGTACCTGTTGCTACTGCCTCAGGGTATAATACAAGTTCTTTTTACGAGCGTCTTTAGCTGATTTGAGAGTTGTGTTGTTCCACACATGATTGTATTATTATTACAATTATTCCCTCACCTCTGTCCCTAATCAAGAATGAATTTGAGGCGTGCTCCCTGCGGGATGGCATAAACAATTAACCATGATGTGATCACTCACAAACAGTTGAATTCTGATGGCTGATGATGTACCGATGAACTGCCATTTTCAAACACAATCATCGTAATAATCTCAGAGTCCTCTTCTGACTTTATCCACCCTGGTACCAGGACACTGTGAAGGAGACAATCCTACGATGTATCATTAGTAGCTACCAATAACAGGCTGGTGATTAAAGAGGCTCTTGATGAAGTCTGGCAGCTCAATTATTTGACGTGCTGGACACAGTAAACACACATGTTTCACCTTCAGAAACCTGATGTATCAGTTTGGACTGCTTCATTTAAGTTTCCTGTCTCTTCATCCAGCTTGATCTTCCATAATTACACCCAAAGGGCTCTCCAACCCTCATTCTGTCTTTATAGCATATTTGGCTATATGTCAAATGAGCATACTCTTGTTGAAAGATGAGAGATCTAAGGTTTGAAAAGGATGACACTGAACACACACAATTATCAGCTAGTGGCAGTTTTTTCTATTTTTGGAAAGCAATCCACTGTGCTCTGTGGCACTTCTATTGTTCTTCTAGGCTGCGGTTGCCATGAACACCACGTCGGCGGCATCTGACATGGTGATGACCTGTGGAGAAAAGGTTGGCGAATGGCCTCACACACCTCCTCCAGCTGGTAGATATTGTCACTTAAAACATTCACCTGCTGCTTTTGCCATACTTATCGTCTGATGCTCCTTCAGACAGGCATCCTGTCACAGACTGCCTGGTTTGTTTTTGTTTTTATGGACTTTGTGCTTTCTTTTGTTCCATTTTCCCACTCTTCCTTTGTAACCATGGTTTTTGATTAATTAGTTGTCACCTGTTCATCATTGAGTTCTTGCTGAAAGTCGCTGCAGAAACAAGGTTGTGTTGTTGCAAAGTGCCGGACTAGCAGAAAATGACAATACAATGGAGACATAATTTGAAACTGGCGGAGACGACAGCACGTAATAAAGCTATGCAAACCAGCATCCTACGTTTCTGCCACTGCCTCATAAGACATAGTAGTCCAGTGCGGCTGCTACACATTTTCATGTTGTAAATAAGACACCATCTGTGTTGCAAACCCCTCCATGTTGCAGTTGTTTATGTTTTTGGCATATATACCTACCAACGCAACATCATTGCCACAGAAACCAATGCACATTGGAAAACAACCCAGTTGAAAAAAAGTACATTTCTATAATGTACTTAAAGTGCTCTATTTTCGTGCACTAATTTTGTACTTAATATACTAAAAATTCTTCTTTAGTACTTCTTAAGATAATCTTAAGAACATCTAAGTGTACTCAACTGTGCTATTTTGAGACACCATTAAGTATGAACTAAAATGTGCTTTTAATATACTATCTCTGTATTTAAAAAATGTATTTGGTTACAACTTATAGTACACTTGAACCCATAGTGCACTACAAGTGGTAACTAAATACATTTTTTAAATACTGAGAAAACACTGATCCAGTCCAGCACAGTGTGACTGAGTCCAGCCTCAGTCCTCAGGCCCCCTGGCTCCACTTCTGCCGCTTGTTGTCAGGGACTACGCCTTGGTCTCCTGGTCCATCGATGTCGCCGGGTGTCTCGGTCAATCAGACTTCACCTGGGCCTCACCATGTCACTGCGTCACCTTAGTCGGTCAGGCTCAAATGTACATCTTGGCCCTTCCTTCCATCGCTTCCAACACCTTCCTCCTGGCTGCCTCCGTCGCGCTGGACTTTTGTCGGCCATCCGCTCCTCCATTGATCCTTCCACCATCCGATCCTTTCACCATCAGTTCCTCCTTGGCTTCTCCTACAGTCTACTTACCCAGGTGAAAAAAAGTACATTAAAGTGCTCTATTTTCATGCACTAATTTTGTACTTAATATACTAAAAATTCTTCTTTAATACTTCTTAAGATAATCTTAAGAACATCTAAGTGTACTCAAACTATTTTGAGACACCATAAAATATGAACTAAAATGTGCTTTTAATATACTATCTCTGTATTTAAAAAATGTATTTAGATACCATTTATAGTACATTTGAACCCATAGTGTACTACAAGTGGTAACTAAATATATTTTTTAAATTCAAAGATAGTATATTAAAAGCACATTTTAGTTCATATTTCATGGTGTCTCAAAATAGCACAGTTGAGTACACTTAGACGTTCTTAAGATTATCTTAAGAAGTACTAAAGAAGAATTTTTAGTATATTAAGTACAAAATTTCCCGCTCTTCATTTGTTACCATGGTTTTTTGATTAATTAGTTGTCACCTGTTCATCATCGAGTTCTTTCACCCTGTGTATTTAAGTTCCTCCATTTTTTCAGTTTATTGCCTGGTATCGTTTGTGCCATGCATGCTGTTTCATTTATGTTTGCTTGTTTTGGATTACCTGTTTTTGTGTTAGTTAATAAACATTTGATAATTTCATCCTTTTGGCATTTTCTTATCATCATTGGACTAAAACGTGACGTATTCATTTCTTTGTTGCTGTTCAGGAAATTAGTAAATGCACTCTTCAATCAACTTGAGGGCATGAGGACAATAGAGTTGATTGTTACAAACAAAATTGCTTTTTAGCTCAGATTTGCACTTATTATTCCAAGTAGCTGTTTGATTTTGATTACCCAAAAGACAAAACCCTCAAAATTATTGCTTACAAATTATAATTCACCATAGGGGAGTATTTATAATGGCCTTTTTTGTACCGGGTGGAAATGCAGCAAGGAAATCAAATCATTCCATCATTTTCCTGGGAAACCTTTTGTCAAAAATCATGCAGTCATTATCATTAGCATCATCTGGATCTGTCCTCCCCACCCCAGCGTCTCTCAGAGTCTGATTGGAACCTCAGGGAAACACAACACTGATTTGATTATTTGCTTTCCTATTGTCATGGCTCCCTGAAAAATAAATTTCTCTAACAGAATGACAGAAAAACACAGATTATGAATACTTTTGTTAACCTCTGGACCTCCTAAATCAATGAGAGACATAAAAAATTGTGTACATTGTCAGTTCCTTAACGTGGCATGTCACAAAAAATCTTGTTGTATTTAGCTACAATAAGACGTTAGTAGCTGATTGCTGTAAAAATGCTTCAGACATTACTAGATTACTTATTTTGACTATATGTTTTAATGTTCATATTTGTATATGTAGTTCAGTAATATTAATATACCAAGTTATTCAACTACAAAAATCTGCTTAACACAGTGTCCTAAACAGACAAGCTGCTGATGATTATGTATTTATTGACTCTTGCAGAGAGACTCCACCCACAGTCTCTTCTCATTGGGTATGAATTTTTTTTTGATTTTGGGATTTTAAAAACCCATAATCAAAAAGTTCTATTTTCGTTGTTTTTTTTTATTCTATAAAATATTATACAATTATTTTACAGTGCAATACATGTACTGTCTTGTTAAATATAAATGTACAGATTGTTAACCACTCACCAAGTTTCAAGTATTTTTTCTTTCTTTTTCAGATAAAATAACTAACATTTTTTTTATATCAATGTAATTTATTTTCACTTTTGTTAAAAGGCCATTAAAGCACCAAAGTATAACTCTACTTGTCAGTTTTATGGCTATGTAGGACATCACACATGACCCGTGACAATTTGTATTGGCTGTTGATTGGACAGAAACAAAAAAAGGGTCCAAGCCAAACAAACAGTGTCCAGTGTAATGAATCATTATCGCCAGGACAAGACTGTATCACTATAACCCATAGTGTTGAGCAGGGTGTGCATGCATGCATGCATGCATGTGTGTGCGTGCATATCTTTTATCTTGAGTGTACTTGTTCGTCCACATCGATTTCCATGTGGACACTCTATTCATCACTATGAAGGAGACTAGTCATTAAGTTTGACTCTGTGTATTGATTTACATCACTATAACCCTATAACTTCCCAACACAGCTGCCACCTAACTGACTCTATAGGTGAAAGACCGTGTGGATAAAATATATCTCTGATTATCTGCCCTGAGAATCAGTCTGAGCCACTATTTTTCTCATAAAATGTGACTTTCTATTTTCTGCATTCAATGTCAACACAAATTCCTATTACACTGGTGCTTTACAGAAATTCACTTTCTAAATAAAGAGCTTTGTGTCGAGACAGGGCAAAAAGGAAATGGAATAGATTTTCTCCAAGTTCAGTCTGCTGACACTTGTGCTTTAGGGAACAAAGCTTTCTGGCCTACAGATGAAATGGGGACCAAATGAAAGCAAAAGTAATGCCAGGTTTAGAGTGACCAAAGTGCCCCCAGGAGTCGGCCTCTCATTATCACCTGCCTGTAGACGAGAGTACTATGTACATTTGTATTCACATAGCATGACCACACATCAGACCTTTGGAAATGACTGTTTACAGAGGTGATACTGTAGAACAAGCATGCTGACACATGGAAAAAGAAAGCAAAACTAACACAATTTATAGATGTTGACTGGCAGACATTTTATGCATACAGATTTGATTTAAACTGGATTGAACTACTTAATTTACTACAAAATATTAATAATATAAAATAATATAAAACTAATCTAAAATATAAAATAATACCATGACATAAATAATACGATAAACTTTTTTTTCTTCCCTAATACTAAACTAATAAAAATCCCTGTTTATTTCAAGAAATCTACAAGTTTTTTAAACAAAAAACTATTTTGAACTCTTTTTAAATTAAATTATTTATATATATAAAATATAAATCCACATAAATAATAAATAGTATTTAATATATACATATATTAAAATTTATATAAAAGTTAATATAACTATAAGTAGTTCAAAATTGTGTTTTGTACTTGTTAAAATATACATTTTTATTTATTTATTTTTTATTTACTTTTCAATATGTATTTTGGATAATGTGGCTAAATCTGGCCTTATGTGTTTGTATTGTGTATGTGGATGTGCAAAGATATTGTATAGCACTATGTGAAGCGACCTTGAGCTATGGAAAGGCGCTATATAAATAAAACTTTTTCTTCTATTTAGGTTATTTTTTATTAGGTTATTTTAATTGTACAATAACAATTGAAAAAGCAACTGTTTTTCCTTCCACATATATTAACCAATAGTTAATATACAATCCAAGACATATAACATCACTTTTATGTCACCTCCTACACTCTCCAACTTTTCAGAAGAAGGATTACACTGAGAAGCTGTTACTACTTGACTTTACACTTGACTTCACATGCAGTATGAAGAAATATAACTCTCTAGTATTTGCTGTTATTCACCAAGCACAATTGCTGTTACCCCCCATTGCCTCCCTCTTTGTGTTTTCAGTTTTCATTTGGCTCTTAGGGACTGCAAGTAATAAATTCAGAGATAGCGGCAGATAAACAACTGTTATAATCTCACAAGATTTACAACCTACATTATTACGAAACCAATGGCCTATAAAAAGCAGTTGGCATGAGGTGGCAAGATGATACCACAGTGAAGGCCCTTTTCCCCTCTGAAATGAGCAACTCGTGAAAAAACAAGGATGGGGAGGCAGATGGCAAAATGTGCAGGAGATTTATATGAGTCATAAAGCTCAATCAAATATTGACAGGTTTATGTGCTTTCCTGGTAATTGTTGCTTTTAATGGTTTAAGCCTTTATATCCAGGGTTAATTTAATATCTGAATTTTCCATCAGCAATGAAACAAACAATGATTTAAAGGTCATGGGGCAAAAGGTGAAAGAATATCATGTGAATCAACATTTTCTTTATATGACCAGTTGACCTCTGTTTATTTAATGGACTTAACTCGTTCTTTATGGTGCAGATCTACCAAACACGTTTGTTATAATCTCAGTGTCAAATAGAGATAAACATAATGACAATAAGGTAATAATGAGAAAAATAAGGGATGTGGGCTTAAAAAGGAAGAGAATGGTGTTTTTTCACCACTTATCTATTTGTTCCAAGCAGATGTGTCAGTACACCGCAGCTGCTTGTGGAAAGGCATGGCCAAGCATCAGCATGTGTGTGTTTATGTGTATGTGTGTGTTTGTGTGTGTGTGTGTGTGTGTGTTTGTGTATGTGATCATGCGTGAAATTATAACACCAGGGTGTAAACACCACCGAGATGAGAATAACAATGCTCTCCCAACTGCACAACTGCACACCATCACAGGCACCTTTGACAGCCTCTTAATCTATTGTATGGGGAGTCTAGAGAGAGATGTTCTTGCTTTTATGGAACCACAAGACATTGTTAAATAAAACTGGAGAAGATGACCATCAGGTTTCACACAAACATAAGTCTGAATGCTGCAGTGCTGCCATTAAAGCAAAACAGGGACAAACCAAATATTAATAAATATCAGATTTTTTTTTTCAATTTCATTTAAACTTTTTACTCAAATTTCTATGCTGATAATATCATTTATACACTGTAAATTCAAATAGTATTACTTACTATAAAAACACTAGTATGTTTACTTGATTTTAACCAAAATGTTGACTTTACTGCAAATGTTTAATTGTTGCTGAAATATTAGAACAGATAGTTCCCATAACTAACTTAATTGTAGTAAAATTACAAAAAATGTTCAAGACATGCTGTTACGCATGCGTACTAGATGACAATTCTCCCTCCCCCCACACAGCGCAGAAGCACACGGACTGAGAATTCAACATTATGTTTGCAGCATGGATCTACTTTGGTAAAATCAAGGTAAAAGCTATTCTTGCTATCTATTAATGGCTTGTGTACTCAGAAAATTGATTGGTTTGAGTACCATGTTGTCAAGCAAAAAAAAAAAAAAAGGGGGGGGGGGGCAAATCTTAATAGACTTTTCACCCATTTCCTTCACGTCTGCAGTTTCATTCACTTTTTTCCCAAAGTCATCTGTAATTTTTAATTGTCAATACAACTAAATAATTTGAGAGAACATCATAAGTCAACATAAGCTGACTTCATAAATTGATGTTGATTTTCCTAAAAAGTTTTTTTTTATTTATTTTTTTATTTACCATTATGGTGATTCATGTTCCCTTTGGTTGAGCACTTGGAACTGTGTTTATGTTTTTATAATTCTTTTCATTTTGGTGCAGCTGTGCATCAAGAAATCACATTTTGTGGTTTCAAAAGAAGGGAAGTAATAAATAGGTCACTTTTAAAAGGTGATCTGATTTCTAACTGAATGTTGTTTAGTTAGATGTTTAATTTTCTTATTCAGTAATGATGTTTTGATTGTGTATTTGTAACAATATCTTACAGCTGACAGCGCTTGAGTCACACACAGATTTCAACATTCAGCATGCAAACCACAGCAGTGGTAACAATTAAATCTTATTTAAAGTAAATTAAGCACTTTCTACAGTTCTTTTTTTAGTTACTAGAACTCTTGTGTTAGTGAATTATACTAACAAAGCTTTTGTCAGTACAATACTTTTCCTCTTTCACTTTACTTGAAGAAAATGTGGAAACCCATTGCACGTAGTTTTTTAAGTCTCCATAGCTTAAAATGGCATATTAAAATATGTATGATGTTTGCAGTTAGTTAAATGGAATTCCTCCAGTAATCTTACTATTAATCTTAAGTAAGATTAGTAAATATTCTAGAGTATTTATTGCTAACTAGAATTGACATTAAACTAACTTGATATTTATTACTTAATTTGATATTTGATATTTATTACTTAATTTACTTGGGAAGAGATTGCTTTCTTTACTTTTAGCAGATTATTAACTTAAGTTTTGCATTTAAGTTTGCTTTGCAAAAATAAGGCAATCGGTTTCCAAACTTTTTTTTAAGTAAACTGAACTGCAGTTTCATTACAGTGTAATGAAATCATAAAAAAAAGGAAAGATCCATACAACATAAAAAAAAATAAAAAAATAATAATAATAATAAAAAAACCTGAAATACTGATTTTCATTTAATTTCTAACCTTTCACTCAAATTTTTATGCTAATAACGTAATCTGTTATGGGAAAAATGTACAAAAGATTGACAAAATACAGATTTTTCATTAGAAAGTTTCACTCAAAATTGTATGCTGGTAATATAATTTACAATGAAAAATTTGTAAATAAATAAATAAAAATACTAACATTTGTAATGAAAAAAAATCAAATTAATAATGTAAAAAAAAAAAATGCTAAATTTCATTTACACTAGTGGTCTTACAATTTGGGACCCAACTACATACTGTATCTAAACAAAAAACTACTTTTTTTTTAGTGAAAAAAGTTGTTTCAAAACTTTGACTTTGTGGCTTGGTTTTAATCTCCTGTAAAATAAAAATATTTGCAATAGGCAAATGTGAGTTTGACAGAGTTAGCACCATATGTTGTTGGTCAGCATATGAGCGGCTTAGACCACTGACTATAGCAGGGCACTGATTGCCAAGACCGGCAATGCATGAAAACACCCCGGATTACTTCACTGTAACCCTGTTCCCTGAAAAAGCAGGAACGAGAAGCTGCGCTTTATCAGTGCTATGGGAATGTCTTTAGTCATGACCAGCTGTGAATGTGTGTAAGACAACGTCAATGAAATTGACCTATGTTTATAGCCTGCGTGACATCACTGGAATGCGTCGTATGCGAGGCTATAATTAGATGTGCCGCAAGTGCATCTGCAGATATTTTGTCTGAAGAGCAGTCCTGGGACATCCCAGTGCGACAATGAAGCGCAGCTTCTCGTTCCCGCTTTTTCAGGGAACAGGGTTACAGTGAAGTAACCCGGGGCGTTCCCTTTCAAAAGCTACACTCAAGCTGCGCTTTATCAGCGCTATGGGAACGAGAATACCCACGCCGGCGCACTATGTGTCCGGACCCTCAGGCTGTGAAGTGTGTCACAAAGCGCAGAGAGTCTCAGACATTAGCTTGCGATGTTGACTCAAGGACGCAAGAGCCCGAACTATAAAACATCCAAACTATAAAACCTTATGAATGTGTGCAGAGAGGACCAACCTGCCGCATCACAAACATTTTGTAAGGGGGGGCCCCCCGCCAAAGCTCTAGAAGAGGCAACCCCCCTGGTGGAATGAGCCCTGATGCCTGTTGGCGAAGTGTGACCACGCACCTCATAGGCAAGGACAATAGCATCTCTCACCCAATGTTACATGGTCTGTTTTGTGGCGGCCACACCCCTGTTATGGCCACCTTGACAAACGAATAGTTGCTCTGACTTACGCCACTGGCTAGTGTGGTGGACGTAGGCCTGAAGAGCACGGACTAGACACAGTCTGTGAAGTCTCTCCTGATCCGGCGTAGTGAACAACGGAGGGAAAAAGGAATAGAGAGTGACCAGATGCAAGGTCGAGAAAGGAACCTTAGGCAGATAGTCAGGATGAGGATGCAAAATAGCTTTCATCATTCCTGGGGCAAAGTCTAAGCAGGATGGCACAATGGACAGAGCAATCCCCAATTCTTTTCAGAGAAGTTATAGCCATAAGAAAAACCATTTTCAGAGTTAACAGCTTGTCAGAAACTGACTCTAACGGTTCAAAGGGGGGTCTCAACCAGGCTCTCTAGGACTATTGCTAGGTCCCACGTAAGGATCCTTGTTCTAAGAAGGGGGCCTCAGCTGCCAAGCTCCTTGAATGAAGTGAGAGAGCAGGACATGCTTGCCCAGGGCCACCCCGTCAATCAGAATGTGGCAAGCTGAAAGAGCGGCCACATAACCCTGAGAGTGGCGGGGTATGTGCCTGTTGATCTAGTGGAGGGAGCCCTAGCATTTAAAATGGTCTCGATAACATCAGGTGAAAGCCCTGTGTCCCTAAGCTGGTTCCCCTCAGGGGCCAGACATGAAGGTTCCACATCTCCGGCCGGGGATGAAATATTGTCCCCTGCGTCTCAGACAGAAGGTCCCTCCTCTTCAGTATTGCCCACGGCGAGCCGTCGAGGAGAGATATTATCTCCGAGAACCATATTCTGTTCGGCCAACGCAGCACTATCAGTAAGAGGCAAGTCCCTTGTTGGCGAACTCTGGCTAGAACTCCCGGGGGCTGAGAAACTGGAGGAAAGGCATACAGGCACATCAAAGGCCATGTAAGCGCCATCGCTTCCAGACCTAGGAGGACTGGGTGATTCAGAGAGAAGTAAAGGAGACATTGCACTGTCTGATGGGAGATGAAGAGGTCCACCTCTGCTTCATAGAATCTCAGCCATATCTGTTTCATCACCTCGGGGTGTAGTTTCCATTCCCCACTCAGTACTTTCTGTCTAGACAGTAAATCCACTCCCACTGGTACCTAAGAAGGTACACTGCCCTCAGTAACAGGCTGGAAGGTGACACTGGCGCATAAAGCAAAAAGACGCAGTCTTTGTCTTTGATGCCAGTTAGGTTAAGCCACAGGTGCTTCTCCGTGCTGACCATAGCAGCCATAGAACAGCCAATAGCACAGGCCATCTACTTGGTTGCACAGAGAGATGGGTCTGTGGCTTGACAGAGCTCTGTGAATGCTTCCTCGTCGATGGTAGCACCCGCACTCAGGTCCTTCAGCAGGTCAGCCTGGTATGCTTGTAACACCGCCATGGTATGCAAAGCAGCACCAGCCTGACTTGCAGCTTGAAAAGCTTTACCCACAAGTGCTGAGGTGGTTCTGCAGGGCTTTGTGGGGAGGGTAGGTTTCTTTAATGACAATGCTGATCCAGGCGAGAGATAGCTCGCGAGCATCTATTCGACCTGGGGCATCGTCGTATACCCCCGTTCCTCAGCACCCACGATAGTCGAATAAATCAACGTCGAGGGCACAAAGATACGGGAGGTATATGGTTTTCTCCATGATTTAGTTATTTCATCATCGAGGTCCTGAAAGAAGGGGAGAGACTGGCGTTGAGATCCCTCCCCTTAGCCACCAGACAGAAACCTATCCTCTAATTTTGAGCGTTTGGGGGTCTCTTTTTCCTGTGGCCAGTCAAGTTGGAATCTGGCCACAGCCCAAGTCACCACCTCGAGTAATTCCTCAACGGATTTATCATCGTGCGAGGAACGCTCAGAGGCAGCAAGCTTGAAATGAGAATCGTCATCCGCCGCGTGAGTCGAAGAAGCACCGGAGCGTGCTTCGAGATCACGTGAGTGAATGCCTGGATCTGATAATGATGCGGGTGAAAGGGCAGGACCCATCTCCTGCTCATCAGCCAGATCCATTCTCGAGCCCCACGAATGTACAGTAGGTGCTGGCTCTTGGAAATAAGCGAGGTGAGCGCAACTTAACTGTGAAAAGATCACAGCCTTCTAACGCAAGAGCAGCGTGCTCTTCCCCCAAACAAACAAAGCAGTATTGGTGTGTGTCCGCGTCAGACATAGGACGCGAGCACGGAGGCACACACCGTTTGCTTTGTTCACTCATAATTTCTAAAAATCTACTACGGAATATTCTAGCAATGACCAGCAGTAGGGGGTTCAATTAATTCACCTATTTACTAAATTATATTCTCCAGTCATTTAGCAATCTTGTCAGACACCTGAAAGTGTCCTCTTCACTTTCTGATCTTGTCTGACCTCTGTCTCATTTTATTTTCGCTTGAAACCTGATCCTTGCCCGAAGAAGCGTGACTGCAGTGCTCACTTGCTAAGTGTTTGGCATTTGAGGAACAAAAGGACCCAGCGTCCTGAATGTAGCGATGGATCAGCCTGTAACAAGCTCTGTCGCTAATGGGCCCTAATGAATTCAAAGATATGCAAACCCATGTGGGCCACTCATTCAGATAAGGTGAAACAGAATGAACCACATTCCCGAAATACACAACCATTAACCTTTCTTCACTTGTCAGGCATGAGAGGACTGACGCTTCTCGGTTTCTCTCAGGTCAAATGCACAAAAAGGCAACATGTGCCCCTGCTACAAAAAAGATTCACGTTTCTGCTTTTAAATCCTCCAAAAATGGGCCCCATTCACATTTATTCTGAGTAGCCTTTGTTTTTGCTTTTTTTTTTTTTTAAGAAAATGAGGGACTAGTCAAAATCTTAGCAGTAAAACAGTTATGAAACATGAAAATATTATTAAAAACCAACTTGTCACGAATGTTTTAAATGTAACAAAAAATATCAAACTATATTTTGTCCAACAATTATTGCAATTAATTAAATGTAAATCATTTAAAGTGTCAATAAAATGTGACAAATTTCCCCAACCTGATGAAAAATACCGTTTTCCAATAACAACTTTCAGTTAAAATTCAGTGTGACAACTAGCCCCAGTGAGTTTGTGACATCACTTTCTGAAATATAGGACTGCAAGGCCATTATCTATTTATATTATTTTTCCACCACTGGACCATAGACAGAAAAAGAGCCATATTATCACAATTTGTAACCTCTCACACACATCTGACCATCTGATATAATTCTAGCTGGACATCTTCCCGGTCATATCACATAATGGTCATATCAGGAGCACATCATTGCTGATACGTTGCCTCAGGGGTTTTTTTCCAGGTTAACAGCCATATAGAGGATGAGAGGGGAAAAAAACATGTCCCTGCACAGATCTGTGGCAAAGGGAGGTAAATTGTAGTGAGGAATCCCTGAAGAGAGATTATGGAAGTACATGTTCTCATGACACGGCAGCGACAGATAACAGGCAGAGCGAGATGGTGAGGGCTTGATAATCAATTCTCCCATCACTGAACTGTCATTCCACCAATTACATCCTCAGATAACATGTCATCACTCATAATCTAACCCTGTCATCCCCGCAATGAGCATTCTTTCATCCTTAAGATAGAAGTGACGCTCACCTGTGGCACAAACATGCCTAAGGCTTGTCATAACCATCTGCCACTAAGAGAATGATGGGAAAACAAGAATGGACCATTAAAACTGGTGGGTATTTCTGATCCGATTACATACAGATCTATTTCTCTGTTCAGTCTCACCTAACCTGAGATTGATTCACTCACTTTTCCTCTATTTTAAACCTCCTGTTGAGCTCAGAATGGGATGCATTGATTGGATAAAACATGCAGTACCCAATAACTGCCTAGAAGCAATATTTTTTATGTGCTCGTACAACTAAAACCTCTATTTTCAAACACAATCTGTCGTTTTAAGCCATCTATTGTATGAACACCACTGTATGTGTGATACATAACTTACATTTTAAGTACATTGTTGATGCAATTATTACCTATTTAACCCAGAATATTCCTTTAGGAGAGTCCCTGATAGGGTCATAATAACACCACCATTCTGGTTCCTTTCACATTGACAATCATTCAAAAACAGTTGTGTAATTATATTATATTTATGAAAGTATATTATTTAGCAGATGTTATTTAGCAAAGAGTAAAAAAGCAATTTTTGTTCAACATCCAAAGAGATTGATATGCTATAATATAAAAATAACAAAGTGCTGATGTACTGTATATTCAAAGGTAAAAATATTACTCTTCAAACACTGTCAATCTCCAACCAGCTAAGTGGACTAACAGAAAGAGCATTGCCTTTTCTTGACCTTTCACCATGCTAAACCCCATGACTATCCATGGTGAATAATCAATAAGCGTCCCTTACCTTGCTATAATTAACTTCCTGAATTACTAGTCTGATACTCTGTAGGGTGGGTAACTGACTGGACTCCTTATGAACCGGCCTGATTAGCATGTCCTCGTGCGAAGAAGGGGAAATTATCTCATTCACATGTTCTACAGCAGCTCCTCTAAAAAATATCTCTGATAAACAGTAATGACTCTCTTTTTTAGCATCCCCCAAAACCCAGAGGAAATCATCACGCTGACGTTCAAAACAACATTTTTATATTACTTCCCTTCCTGTGAAGATATGGGAGAATGCCAACCCTCACTGTTTCCAGCAAGTGAGCTCAGTATGGAATACACCCAAGCACTATTTTCTTATTATATTCTGGCCTTTTATTTTTTCTTATTTGAAGGGTGATATTATAAATATCTAAAGTACTTGTAATTCTTAAAGTCTGAAGTAGCGACATATCTTTTCTTACATATTGTGATGTACATCTGAGTGTAATGGAAAAAGAAAAAATGTAGGGTGCATGGGGAGTTGGTTGTATGAATTATTTGTTGTTTGGATTTTGAGATATAGGTGTTGCATTTAAAATTGGAGGAAGATGAATGTGAGCATCCTGCATACATCACCAGAGAAAAATTGTTTTCACCAACAGATCCATTTATGATAATTTGATTAAACATTACAAGATCAGAACATTAAAAAAAAAAAAAATGAAACATAGGCACAGATGAATTTTTCACAATAAGATCTATAACATGATTTAGAAAATAGATGAATAGGTGAATTTTTATTTCATGCCAACTTTAACCTGTAGGTACAGTATGAATTCATGCTCCCATTGGCGATTTTGTAAAATTCCTAGCAAGGAACTACTCAGAATACCTTACCAACACCCTGTCAACCACTCACCTTGGCAATGGATTATCAAACACAGAGAAAGTTGTTGTTGTGTCATCTTCAATAGCCTATCACAGAGCACGCTCACATTTTCTTCAGAAAATGTAAAAACTCTCTCTAAAATGTAAACATTTCTTAATAAAATGTAAGAATTTTTATGGCTGCCTCATTGTTGGTGCACTGAAACGTTCTTTCTCTCTAAAAAAAAAAAAAAAAATCGCACATCGAAACCATACTGATCTTAACGTAAAAACCAAGTGTTCACACTTACCGGAAATGTCATCATGTTTTCTTCAGATTTGAGAAAACAGAAATTGAGGACGAGCACGTAGCCTATTTCATGATTGTAAGTTACTTTTTGAAAGATTGGACAACAAAGTAGCCCAGTAAACAAATGACAATACAATGATGACCGTTCTGACGCGTATACAGCAACGCCGTTAATAAATACAGTGACGTTTTAATACGCGACCAGGTAATTGCGTTGCAGAGACTCCAGCTAGCCCGATGTTTCGACCAGTGCCCGAATTCGCTTACGAATTTTATTTCCGTTTACGTTACTTACCGCGACAATGAGAGAGAGGAATGAGACACAACATTATCTAAAGATAATAAAGAGTATTGTACAAGCTAATATTTTTTCTTTATCCACCTTATTCCTACGCCCCATGACGCTTTGCGTGAATTATGGGTGTAACTTCCGTTAAGCTGTAAACAGTCAGTGAAAGGCTCGCTCTATGAACGCAATAATACATTTTATTTTTAAACTGGGTACAATGAGATGACATTATTCTACTCACCCTTCAACCAACGAACATTAAAAGGACATTTAAATGTGTAAAAGCATCAACAAGGTACTTTCAACAGGCCATGAAAAAGCGCGATTCTTTCTACAGCAATAACAGACGGGTTAAATATAACTATAGTGATATATATCCGTATTATGTAATATACGTTGCCTTAATTAAAAATGTTCATGAACTTCAGCATTGTGTGATACTATTTCAAAGTGATTTAAATCATTTTTACAGATAATAAATTGTATTTACCTGTGAAAACAAACCTGGAAAGAGACGTGAGGCTTTGAGGAGAAAAACGAGAGATTCTTCGTGTATTCCAGTGAATTATTAATGGGATATAGCGTAAATTATATCGGGAGAACAGACCGCAAATGTGCAGTATATGTTGTCCTTTTTCATACTATTACAGCGGTATGCAAAGGGACAAAAGAAAATAATCACGAGGATAGAAAGCAGTGACTGAAAAGAGCTCTTGCCATAGATATTCTTGTTATAACATGTTACATTAAAATACCAAGCGTTACTTTATTCTCATGATGTCTGAAAATAAAACATGAAAGAAAAATTGACAGCTCATTCAGTCAAACTGACGGATAAGCTTTATTTGTAGGGCAACCTTATGATTTGAAACAATTCGTTTCAGTCTTTTTAAATGGAAGTTCCCCAAACCGGAAGTGGAACCCATAATTCGAAACGCAGTAGGCTAGTCAGGAATAAGGTGGATAAAGCATTACCTCAAATTGTTCTTGATGTATGCAAACCCGCGCGCGCACACACACACACACTATGTATGTAGGCATGTAGGCTATTCATGCATGTACATGGAGAAAGAGATCTGAATTATAATAGGCCTACCTGAATTTATTTGCAATTGAATTTATTCAAAGATTAATAGAAAGTGTTTTTCACACGTGACTTGTCAAAAAGTAATTTCCCAGTTTCCTCAGCTGATTTACCAGATGAAAAATTCCATTCAAGGAACATTAAGCATCATTTTTTGGGATAATGTAATACCCGTTCTGTGACATTACACAAGACATTTCCTGAGTCAGAAAATAAGTGTCTAGCATTCGAGTGGTATAAATTTGTATCAGTGATTGAAGTTTGGAGTTGCTGTTCCCAAACATTTCTGTGTGTGCGTGTTTGTGTGTATGTGCATAACCATTAAAGGCGGAAATGAAATGACAAATTCACAATCTGCTGCCTTCTCTCATATAAATTTCACTATGCAAAACTCTTAGCATCAAAGCTTTCAGTCCTGGCTTTAAAATTGACACCTACATATGCAGAATATAGATTGCTATATTTGAGACAGATACAGGTTTTATATCTATTCTATTTAAGGTTTTTTTTACTCTCATACATTACTTGCTTTTCATGATTCATGATTTTCCTAATAACAATTATAAGGCCATTTTGAGAATTTAAATTACAAATATGCTACTTTAAATGTAAAGGTAAAACATGGTGTTACGCATTTATTAATGTGTTGATGATTAATAGAAAATACCCAAATTCACATTTTTACATAAACACCCTTTTTGCATTCTACAGAAGAAAGTAAGTAATTCAAGTTTGGAACTACATGAGTAAACAATGACCGAATCATGAACAGCTTCACAATGGCTGTCTTGTAAGATCATTATTAATACATGATTAGTCCTGAGCTCTCAGCTGAGAAATTGCTGATGTGATGCACAGAATTATGGATCTGGATATGTGCTTCCCTGATTGCATCAGGAGTTTGTTCCATTGAAATGTAATTGAGTCTCATTTGTTGAGCTCATTGGGACAGAAACTTCTTGACAGCAAAGAAAATCTATCTTTTACTTATATTTGTTTTTATTCCTGTGATCTTGGCCTGGATATGTAATATCTGATTTTGCATGCTCACACAATGTGACCTTGATTTCAGGATGTGCTTTATTGGCAGAAGATCCAAGTACAATGTGAATGAGAAGCAGAAATATTATTGATTTAAAATGCCTCAAGAGAAACAAATCAATTTTTTCCCAGTTAAATAAGCACTGCTTTCTGACAGTGGAGAGATGGAGGAAGAATTTCACAATGATCATATATTGATTCAAAAGTAAGATGGTATTGACACTTAGAAAAGTGATTTCATTATTAGTCTAGTCACCTTAAGTAACAAATTGCTTGTGGAGCAAACCAGTGAGAAGAGTCTAGAGTTTCAGGCTTGACAGATCAGTCACGGCCACCCAGCTAATATGGGCTTGATGGATCATTAACCTTTGCCCTCAATAACGACAGGTCAGATGATTAATTATAGGTTGATCTAAGTCCATTGAGCTGATGTCAGTCAAGCTCTGTGCAATTAAACCAGTTCGGATGCATTATGGAGTTGCTATAAGTATGGGAGCCTTTTTGAAGCCATATGGTTCTGCAACAATGGTACGATACATGCTACAGTACCTGATCAATGTATTATTTTAAGATTCACAGGAATTACAGTTAAGAAATAATTAAGGAAATTTAGTCAGTCAGATTCAGATGATGCTCTTTAAAGGAATAATTCACCCAAATATAAAGTTCTGGCATCATGTTGTTTCAAGCTTTGCTTGACTTTCTTAATCTGTGACTGCAAAGATATTGCACAACATTATGTGATGTTCAAAAGTGATTTTATTTTACTGCAGAGTGCATGATGTAATATACTGCTTTTAAATAGCATGCATCATTATTGAAATCTTATCAAAATAATGTGGTTCACAGCAGGGTAGAAGAGTCACTTAATTTGACAGCTCATGGAGGAAAGTTAGTGTTGGGTGAAATGAGATTCATATTTGTTCAAGTATTGTTTTGTTTTTGTGTATGTGTGTGTGGCTTTTAGATGGTCTGTCTGTAGTGTCTGGAGTGTCTTTATATTGCTGAATCTTTATCAAAACTGCCAGGTTATTCCCTTGCTCAGCATCAACTAACCAGCTATGTTGTGATAAGTGAAAAGAAGGCATGTCTGATATCCATGCCAAATCATCCGTTAAACACATACATGCAATACGTAACATGCGATGCCAGTTCCTACAAAAATTACCTTGACCACATGCCTGCTCTGCTCTTATCTCCTGATGGGTCATGGAAGATTGTTTGTTGGGGACCAAAGGGACCCCACAGCTCTGCCAGCACCTTTATGTTGGCGAGACAGCTGGCAGACTGTATGTCTGGACAAACAGTCACGGTCAGTCTCACCATCCTCCCTGCAGGACTCATCAAATGAAATCTGATCAAAACATAACACCAGTCCAATAGCAGCCCAGATGGAGATTATGTCAAAAAAAAATTATGTACATCAATAACTTAATAACTTCAATACCCTGCATTTATTGCATTTTACTTTTTTAAATTTTCCATTTTACCTTAAACTATACCTTTACAAGGTCTCATTCTCTTTATTTTTTCATCACTACTAGGCTAGCTAGGGCGAACAAAGCACAAGAATTTATATTAACGTTTATAACATGAGTGAATATTCAAAAGATCAGGTTAGCTACTCACCAATAGCAGATTACAATGCAAGAGAAGACGACAATATCTCTGTTGTTATCTTCTGAAATATTCTGAGATGTGTCTAAAGTCTGCGATCTTTCGCTTCATATTTCATTGCTCTCCAATATGATGGCTGTTGATAAGGCACTTGATCGCTATTCCTAACGTGCGCGCCGTACCTGAACGTTCAATGACTCCTCCCCCAGTAAAACCATTTACAACATTTATTAACTCTTATTTATTTATTTTTTTAGGTTCTAATGACTTTTTTAATGAAAGTGACACAGAGTAAATTATATATTACTGCGCCGATGCTATTTCGGGTGGGGCTGTAGCCCCTGCAAGCCCCGGCCTATAGCGCCGCCACTGTCTGATAGCATGCTGCAGGACTAGCTTACAGAAAACAATGAACCAGACTGTTTAAATGTTGAGCAAGCAATCTTATTGGCTGCAGGATAAGCAGAGGACAATCAGATGGGCCATGCGGAAATGATGTGATTGCTTGCAGATTGCATGTAAAGGACCTATCAGCCTCCGCCCTCTGGAGTTTCATGACTTATATATATATATATATGAACATATAATATTTTAAGCTAAATACTAAAACACAAGTAACATTAACATTATTACTCGGATTAATACTTAACTTATCAATGTCCTGAGGCGATACAGCAAACTCTAAGTGAAAACTTTTACAAATTGAATAGTTAAACTTGTGAAATGGCAAAAATAAAGAAATCAGAGGTGTTTACATGAGCTTTTGATAATGAGTTGACCTATGCTAACAGAGCTAGGTTAATAGTTAGCGTTATGTGTACAGATAGTCATAATCTGTGTTTTCCTATGTCCCTTTTCAGCTGAAAATACGTACTTGACAAAGGGCAAGATAATCTCTGAACCATCTGAACTCAGTAAAAGTAGAATGATTAATCCATTCACTTTTCTATCACTGTTGGTTAGTCTATGCTTTGCGCGGACATCATGTAACTGTTACATAATTTAACATCTGGGTATGTTAATCATTGACAGGAACTACCTTGGACCCCTGGCACCAAAAAAAGAGTCGAAATACTAAGTGTGACCATAAAACTAGCTTGTTTCATTCAACAAATAATGTAAATACGTAAATAAGAAAGTCACAAT
The DNA here is from genome assembly GCF_019924925.1 of Ctenopharyngodon idella. NCBI lineage: Eukaryota > Metazoa > Chordata > Actinopteri > Cypriniformes > Xenocyprididae > Ctenopharyngodon > Ctenopharyngodon idella. The sequence goes on along the minus strand of NC_067235.1, from coordinate 17,957,480 downwards.
TTTATGCAATTTAGTGAAAAATAATAAGTTACATATTTTGCTTAATTGTGGTTTCTCTTATAATGTTCAAATTAGGTTATTTTCTGTATGACAGTAAGTTTTCTATCTCTGGAATCAGCTCGATACCTCTGAGTAGAAATGATGCCTCAGACACTGCTGTAAATGCATCAGCGTATTTAGATTTAGAGTCACACCTTTCCAATACTGAGTCTGCTAATCCATTTCCAAGCCACAGTATAAGGGCTTTAGAAAATTATAATGGACCCTGAAGCTCTAAGCCATAATGTATACAGCAATCACACAGCTCAGCAAAGTGCACAAACATGTAAACATGTTCGCTATTTACCATAGTCTAAGTCACACTACCTCTTATGACAATCTCATAGACTGGTGTGGGTAGATAATGTGTTTTCTCAAGCCAATGTCACTGTAAAAATGCAGCTTCTACAGAACAATATTATATAACAATAAACTTACCTCATTTATTTGGGGGGAAAAATATTAGTATTTTAGCCACCTCAAGGGTCAGTACATTCCCTCTTGAAGAGATAGTTTACCTGAAAAATGAAAATTTATTTTGAAAACTGAAAAATTAATTTCATTGCAATATCTTTTTTGTGTTTTGTAAAAGAAAGTCATAGTCAAGATGGGATGGGTGAGTAAATGATGACAGTATTTTGATTTCTATCCCTTTAAGACCCAAAATCTAAGTGATAGTTCTCAACCAATTTTTGATAAAAGTTACCAGTAGATCTAACATAAACAAAAGACATGCATTATAGCCTGTACACTATAGCTTTCTTCACAGTTCTCTGCAGTTTGAGTAAATTCTTAGTGGACAGAGTCATATAATTTCTTGGAAAGGATATGGAGATTTCCCACTCTCACCTTTTATGCAGCCAATGAGATGAAACCTTATAGACCTTTGAGAGGTTATTCCCCCTCTCTCTATCTCTTTCTTATCTGTTCTCATAGAACAAGTGCACACTATTTCCAGGTGCTGTGACTACCTGTGACTGAGATCATGCACACCAAGGAAAACTCATGGTAAATTTCAGTTTTATGTCATTGATATACTATACATACCAGAGGATATACAGTATAAATGAATATTATAGATGAAAACATATTTACATTCAATGTTTACAGAGCTAAAAGCGTTGATAATGTAATTTGGATTCGCAGCTGTTAGAGTAAGATTCTTTATGCATTTAATCAAATCACTAAAGCCAATAAAAATATATCAGCCCTGCCAAACAGCTGAGTCACAATATGGAGCAGAATTGTCTTCAAATGAGATGCAAATTAAATAGAGCCTTGACAACTGCATGCTGTAAATTTGCGTTTAGAACTCATCAGAACTCCTTTTGGAAACTGTAAATATGTCCGCTGTTTGCATTTTCCTTATAATTTCTACTAAGCTTTTTATCTGTTCAGCTTTAAACACATTACGCCAGCTTAATATATTCTCAGTTTTTTGATTCCAGCATATTTTCAACTATCAAGAGGGTCTCTGTGGTTTCATTTACATTAGTTAATTTCCTGTGTGCTTTACATGTCATTATATTTTCATAACTGACTCCGGAAATCTTGGGATGTAATAAAAATGATGTGGACTTTTACAGAGCAGTTTGATTGTTCTTACATTATGGTGGAATTTAATTTCAAAGTGTGTTCTGTATTTATATATGGTGTATTGATATCTGAACACGGACCATGATATGTTGTTGATATTGCATAAAAATATCTTGATGATCTTCAAAAGATTATCATGTTTCTCATTGTAAGCATTGGCTGATAATCAGATGATTGCTTATTTTCACTTTGTGTCTTATCAGACAGAATTTGAGCAGTTATCAATGTGACCTGCTCTAATGTATCTTGCCATCGTTCTTTCTTACTCCCGACTCAGCTGCTGTTCCTTTGATGACTGTAAACTGACTACAGAATGGCTGCTGAGCAGGACGAGACACAGGCCAAAGATAGCTATTGTGTGTGGCTCTGGACTGGGACTTCTCGCAGACAGTGTCTCAAATAAACAGACCATCCGCTATGAGGACATTCCCAATTTCCCAGTGAGCACAGGTACCGGATTCATGGAAGTGTATCAGAGCTGAATTAAAGTAACAGGTCACTTCTTTCTTTCTTTCTTATAAAAAAGTCTAGACAGATACAGGAGTTGTTGGAGTGAATCTGAAAGCACAGAAGTTTTCATTCTGTCCCTCATTGTATTGTATGGTTAACAAATTATGCCCAGCTCCTGGTAATATGAGCTACAAAATGAATAACTACTGCCTATGAATAAAATATCATGACTGGAGCAAAAATAGCCTCTAATATCTGCCACAGGGAGTTCATACTATGATATCTTGGACAGGTTTAAATATTTATATGGTGAGGTGAATAATCTTGAGAAGTGTTCAGATGCATCAAATGATATTTGTACTACCTGTAGCAGGTGTGTGTGTGGTGTGTGTGTGTGTGTGTGTGTGTGTGTGTGTGTGTGTGTGTGTGTTTGTACACGTGACTGACGGCTGAAGAATAAGAGCCCTTGTAATTAAGGGAAAGTATAATAAGGGTCTTAGACTCCATTTGTGTTGTCATTCTTTCTCTAATCCACTTCATAATTTAAATTTGCTGGTTTATGGAGACTGACAGAGAAATGACTGACATTTTGAGCTCTGTGCTCATTTTTTAAATAATAAATTCTTCACATTGCCCATTGCATCATTCATATAAATCAGCAAGTGTCAAATCAAAATCACATCAATCAAAATCAAATTACTTTATCATCCTTACACCATATAGATGGATGCAAATAGTGTAAAATTATTGGGGTTGCGGTCTAAAGATAAGACAAAACTATGGGCAAAATAACTGCTATAACTGCATATTATTATTACTTTGTATATTTTATATCTATATCTATTTATCTATATATATATAGATATAATAAGGTCTATGTATATATATATATATATATATATATATATATATATAACTTTCAAAATATGCACTTCACTTATTTTTCATTAAAATGAATTTCGATAATTAGTCATTTTTAAGCATTACTAAATTTATCTCAGAACTGTTCTCATTACACTCATTGTTTTGCCAATTTGTGTGACAATCTGATTTTATTTTTTAAAAACATCAGGCGGCACGCTCTGAAACGTTCATTTGCTCATTCATTTTTACAGTGTTGCAGGAAATACATTTCACGGTGAGTGTAATAAGCCCCTTTCTGAGTGAGTTTTTTTTCTCAGAGCCATTCATCAATGCTCATGCAAGAAAAGAGGAATCGGCCCCTGGAAAAACAGAGCTATTATTCCAGCAGAACCTCATTACGCTGCAGGTTTTAGGGCCAAACACATCTCATCAGCCAAAATTCAAGGTTATATTTACATAAGCTTCCATTCACTCGGCTCAGTCGGCCTGTTCCCATGTCAAAGTAAGTTCCTGAAGCCACAAACAAACTGTAGCCTCCTACTGGCTCATAATGTTAGAAAACAATATTTGCTCCACCTGTTCATACACTAATGATACACAATCAGTCTGACTTATGCCATCCTTGATGACATCAGCAGTCATCCCTAAGAAGCAGATTATCAACTTTTTTTATGATGTTGAATGAGCAAAGTGAACATGCAAATGCAAATCGATGAACTTCCAAATACAGCCAAGCCAGCAGGATCTCTGAGACTGGGGGACAGTCATTAGTCAGTTAACGCTATTTTATAGAAAAAGGATTAGATGTCATCTGTTATCAATGGCAGCATCTGACCCTTTATTTGCTCATTACAGAGAGGTTATGCATTAGATGAATAACCCCTTAGGTAGATGCAATATATTAGGAAGAGAGCAAAGAGTAAATGCTTTACAGCAGGAGGTTCTTTATCAAGTAAAGACAGCTTTAGAGCCCAATACACTGCACTTTATCATCAAACTGCTTCATACATCACACTGTTTTAGGGTAACAACAAATAAAAATCAATATGGGGGGGCAAACCCTAATGCCAAACCCTCTTTTGGCATTAAAAAACTACTTTCAGGATTTACAAAAATTTAGAGATGGAAATGTTGTTTTTGCGCCTGACCTTGTTTCATATGCATTTGTAGGAGTTTCCCTTTCAGATGCAAAATTTATGGGAAGAGAGTATATTAATAAATCATGCCATGTGATTTACTAAGGTTTGCTGTAGTCAATTTACTGCCACTTGAGCCATTATTTAACAGCCAAAAACGCATGTCTTAACCATTAACCCATTTGGCGCTTGCCATGGCTGCGCTAATTTGCCCTGTTTAGTAAATCTGGCCCTAAATGGTTTTATAGAGTGGTTTCATGCTCAGTCATGTGAAATGCTGCAATTACAATTTGTCTCCTGTTACTTTTATCTTTTACCTCCAAAACGATGCTCTCATGACATTCTCTCTTCAAGGCGGTATCTTTGGATATGATCAAGTACTTAAAGGCACAATATGTAAATTTTCGCCACTAGAGGTCGCTTATTCAAAACAAAGGCATAGCTTGATGACACCTTGATTTCGCGGAATCATGGGATGTGTTGTCTTTACGTCTACAGCCAGTAGAAAAGAATCAGGATGGGACTCAGGCAGAAATCATGTTCATGGATGAGATTATTAATGTTACTGTAGTATGAAGCAGAGCAGGGCCGAGTGCTGTGCGAGCAGAAACGAGGCCGCTGGAGCGATTGTTAATGAGAGACGAGCGCAACACACGTCTCGAGAGCAGCGAAACATTTATTATTATGCCACAGTCGCCACTTCCGCTTCTTCGGGTCAAGCATATGTGGGGTAAAGCAGTGCTGTTTTATCATATTAGATACATTTGTGTGTTGAAAGTTGTTATAATGCTACTCTGTGTTCGCTCAGCGGCTACTATGAGACATTTGTTGCACACTGCAGTAAACTAGATTGATATTAGGTATGGTAAAAAAAATAGTACTTGCTGTAAATCAAGAAAACGATATTTAAACAAAAAGACTTACTGTGTTGAGCTATAGCATGATTCGTTTTCTGACGACGAATGTATCCAAACAGTTGCTCACCTGTCAAATAAAACACATAATATATTAAAGTGTCTTTGGTGTTTCCATGGTTTCTACAAAATAAAACCAGAAACCAAGGGTAACGCGGGTACGATGTCATTGATAGGCGACGTTAACATTGCTTTTTTCTCTGGATTTAAACATCTTGGAAACATTTGGGATAATGTAAGTACACAATTCAACAAAATATATAACATTTGTGTAGTGGTTTTTGGATATTTTAATCCAAAAATCTTACATATTGTGCCTTTAAATGATACAAAACAGTGTGTTGAACTGCAATATATTATATAATATTAATATATATTAATATATATATATACACACACACACACACATATAGCATTAAAATAAAATATATTACTATAGTATATAAAATAATACATTATATTATCCTTAAAAAGAGTAAGCATGTTTTTCACTGATATGTTTGTCTTTTTATGCATAGTTCCTGGTCATGAAGGGTGCCTAGTGTTTGGTCAAATCAAAGGCGAGTCTTGTGTCTTCATGCAAGGAAGGTTCCATCTCTACGAGGGTTACTCATTGTGTAAGGTGAGTTCAAATAAAAAGTTTGATGCCTTTTTTGCAGGTGCTGCACAGCCATCTTGTTTATCTTGTCCTTAACTTATTTAACTTCATCTTGCCTTTCGATACAGTTCTTAGATGTATACATTTATAGTACTTAGAAGCTCAGTGGTTTCTTTACTTTAAGTAAAAGCTGTATCACAAAAATTCCATGTTTGTTAACTCTGTGGCATCAATGTCTCATAAAGTATTGCGGTGTGCGTTTTAAGCAGTGGCCTTGGTTCCCTTTAGCATCACCTCAAGGACAAGTGAACTCATTGTAAACAGCTCCTATTTGTAAAAACAGAGAGGAGCTGTTACCTCCAGTACGGGTCATTAACTTTATCTGTCACAATCAGGAGCCGCACAGCATAAATACCAAGGCTGAATGCTGAGAATGCAGGTGTGGAGGAGAAACAAACTGTTCATTGACAACATTCAGCTTGCACTCGTAGTCTGTTGTGACGTGAACAGGAAAACAGTTTCGTTTTCCTTTATAAAGGATCTGAATGCATTAGGATGTTGACTATGAAAAAATATGATATTAATTATGAATAAATTTTCACTTCGGTTGAAAGTCCTTGTTAATTTATAAGTTTACCAATGTTAATTTACCCCAGAGTTCAACTAAGCAGCATGATTTGTGTGAGCTCTTGGCTTTCCCTCCATCAAAGTCTGTCCAGGGGAATAATTTATCTGTTGCACATGGGGCCGGAGAGCCACTTTTTTACTAAATTACCAAGGAATCTACAACCTCTTGCCCTAGAGTGGGACTGTCACTGTAATTGCAGCCCTGACAGCATGACACAGTGCATTACAATCAGTTGTCATGGCCACCATGCCCTCTACAGCCAGCCAAAAGCTTTTTACTCTTAATATGCTGCTAGGGCATTAAATCCACCAGCCCCCTGTATTTTCAAACTCGAGTCTTTCAAAACACTATTTTGTATTTAATGTCTTAATGGCTGTGGCATATAAACACACATTGCATCCCAATTTGCATATCTGTCCTAAATAGGATGCAAAAATACAATTAGCGCATCTCAAATCAAATCAGGCAGATGTTAAAAATAGTGTGGCAAAGGTCCCTGCTTGGTGTAGTATTATCATAACACTGACATTAGCATTTGGGTGACCAGGTACATATTTTTTTCATTTTCCATTTTAAAAAATGACAAGAACTGGGTGGACAGACCTGCCACAGCAATTTTTAAAAGTGAGTATCTAAAAGTAATGATGTATTTTAAGGTTATGAGGTTATAAAATATCTGTATTATTTTAGTATTTATATAATATTATAGTATTTATTAATATTTTTCAGTTTTCATTCTAATTTTAGTTTATGTGTTTGTTACTTTTAGTTTTTGCTTTTTTATTTAGCATTAATTTATTTTTATTCTAGTTTTAGTAATTTTAATACTTCAACTTAAACTTATTACAGTTAGTTGCCCAAATTTTGAATTAAAGTTTTTTTAACGTTTTAACGTTTTTATACGTTTTTCATCCATTACCACAAATGATTTTTAATAGATTTTTAATAGTTTTAGTTAATTATAACAACACTGATGCTAATGCAAATGCAGACCAGAGGGTTTGTGATACGCACTGTAAAAAAGAATTGTTGGTTTAACTTAAAAAAAAGTAAGTTACCTGGTTGCCTTAAAATTTTGAGTTCATTGAAATTAAAATTTGAGTTAAAACAATGAAGGGGATTGGTTTAATCAACAGAAACTCAAAATATTATGTTATGTGAACCACATTAATTATCTAAGTTGATATGACAAAAGAAAAAATGTTGTGATAACAAATCATGGGGGGGGTTTGAAACAAAAGCATACATTTTGAAGCCCCTCATATAATAAGCCGGAGCTCAACCAATCTGGTTATTAAATCCTTTGTCATACTGTGACAGCTTGTTTGTAAATGCACCTTCAGTCCACTGTTCATTGCTTTAGCTGACTCATATGTGTGAGTCACTGTGCAAATCTGTGCCAACTCACTGTATCCTAAAAGTGAACCCAACTCATTTCACTTACAGTTTAGGATGCAAACATGCTTTCATGTTTGCCCTTGGTAAAAACAAACAGTTATTATGGCTTCTTTAAGTGATCTCTTTGTTGTGGTGAGATGTGCTGCGGAGGGTAATTGGACAGTCGAGCTTGGTTAGCCCTTCACTGACCTCTGTTTCTCTGCAGCAAGAAAAGCAGCTTTATGGGGTTCAGATGTATTTAGAGGGCTTGTCTGAACTGTAAAGGGGCCATTCACACAAAATGCATTTTTGCATTCCACTGCACTGCTTTTCCATTGTTTTTATGTAAACATGAGCTAGACGGACATGTTTTGCAGTGTCTCGTTTTAAAAATGCTGCGCTCAAGGTAAAAGAAGTTCAATTTCCACTACCCTATTTCTGCGTTCCTGCATTCTTTTGTTTAGAAATAAAAAGAGTGTTGACAGGTCATTATTGTGTGGCCTCGTAATATAAGGCCATTGTGCTGTTTAAGCTGTCTGATGTTTCCTAATATTTATGCTTTATGGCAGTGCATTCAACAGTAAACATGACCGGCACGATTTTCATGTCTGTCATTTCACACCACAGACTTTCACTCACTTGTTATATATACAAAAGAAATTGCCACCATCTTGCGTCTCAGTTATTGATATGGTGACAATAACCTCATAGGATTTCAGTATTGATATTACTGTAATATTGTTGCAGCAGTGTTCATCTTGTTATGATTACATTGTAATTGACTATTATTTTTTTAATGGAAGTTTTAAGAACTTATACAGGCAAAATCATAAAATAATTTCAACTCACATCAATATCTCATGCACGTATTTATTTATTTGTTAATGTACAGTCACAAAAATTATTATACATAACAGAAACCAGGCAGTGTAGGGGAAAGTTACTTTTAAAAAGTAATGCATTACAATATTGTGTTACTCCCTAAAAAAGTAACTTATTGCGCTACTTAGTTACTTTTTATGAAAAGTAATGCATTACATTACTTTTGCGTTACTTTTTCTCATGTGGGCTGGGCTTGCTTGTTTGTGTTTTAATAACAACAACAAAAAGTTCTATTTTTGGCAAATGTAAAGGCCCTTTCACACCAAAAGTGAAATGAATAAACCTAAAGCTGAAGGAAATGCATATTTACGCCTGTACAGTAGAGGGCGCAGCTCAAACAAACCTTTCAGCTGTGCTGCCATTCTGGATTAAAGAAGAAAAGGATAAAGGAGAAGGAAGTTCAACACTCTTATTTCTAAATATAATCTAAAGTCATTTTTGCTTCTCAGTATGGTTGAATTAGATCATTGAAGGTCAGCAGCAAAGACATTGGTTAGTGAGATTAAATACATAAAGTATATTTGTGTAATTTAATATAGTTAATTATTACAGGTTTGTGTAAAATTCTGAGATTGCATTTCACTGTTTTTATTCATTTTGAGGAATACTGAATATATTTGTGCTAGTAAGATGAGTAAATGCATGTTCACATTTAGTCTAGAACTACAATAACCATCATGTTCACACAGCGCACACAACACCTCGGCACTTTATTTCTCTAAACATGAGGACAGGAGAGCTGTCAGTTAATAAATGTGAAAAAGTAACTTGCGATACTTATTTGAAAAAGTAACTTAGATATTTTGTTGTAAATTGAAAAAGTAATGCGTTACTTTACTAGTTACTTGGAAAAGTATTACTTGTAATGCGTTACCCCAACACTGAAACCAGTTGTATAGAAATTTTGTTATATTCTAATAACCTAATTTGCATAATTTAGCGAATCATGTGCTAAAAGGACACAGTGCGTGCAAATAGTCTATGATGCAATCAGCAAGTGCAATTCATTCTTAGTGAATTCCCTGAAATTGAAATATATGCCAATTCATGATACAGTGCCAAGACATACAAAATTCTCTAATAGACATATTTTCATTACTCTATAATAGTGCACATTAATCAAACTGCCAGTGACGGGTAATCAACAGACCATCTAATGCAGCACCTAGACCAATTCTCTCAGGAGAGTTAAAGACTCAAATATGAAGCGATCTGATCTCTGAGAGTTTACAATCCACAAAGAAGTCATCTTTGATTTAAAGGGTACCAAACTGGCGTATGTCCTGAGAACACTGGTCCACCTCGATGACCTGTCTGTGTATAGCTGTAATGGCCGTTTTGCTCGTGGCAGCCCCACACGTCCACCCTGGTTTGTCAGCTGGAGAGCAGGCTGACAGACTGTGACATCCCTATTGAGCTGTGCTATACTGAGCCCGCAAGTTCATTATTCATCTCCTGCTTGCAATGACACCTCCCTTAATGGCTCCCTGCTCTACAATCCTATATTTATCCCATTTAGAATTACTAAAGCTTATTTAATACCTGCCTAAAACTGTGGTTAGGCACTGTGGGATACCATTGCACACCCACGTGGTCTTCTGAAATGAAAGGAGGCTGTTTGTTAGTCCAATATAAATTTGATTAAAATAAATTTAAATTACAAATAAATATATAAAAATTTTGAGAAGACGCACCTGCCACATGATATTTTTATTCCATTTTATTCCATTAAATACGTCTGGCCATGGCTTAATTAACATTAAGAATCATTAATTTAATCATTTAAAAGTGAAAATAATATGTCTGAGGGTTTAGTCAGAGAGATTCCCTGCTGTGTGTAACAGCTTGTGTTTTCTGGGGAATTTTTCCAGGTCACGTTCCCTGTGCGGATTTTCAAGCTGATGGGTGTGGAGACCATTATCGTAACAAACGCCTCTGGAGGTCTTTGTCAGGATTTCAAAGTGGGAGACATTATGGTTATTAAGGACCATATTAATTTGCCGGGGTTTGCTGGACAGCACCCACTGTGTGGACCCAATGATGAACGGTACGCAGATAAGGGAGAGGAAAAGGCAGAATAAAGTGTGAAAGATATTTATATTATTTTACAGAACTGTTTCCCATTTTATGGAAAAGATGGTGCATGTTCTCTCTTGTCTTCCTCAGATTTGGGATCCGGTTTCCTTGTATGTCTGATGCTTACAGCAAAGACCTGAGGAAATTAGTTTTGGACATCACTGCTGAGCTTGGCTACTCTAATTTTGTGCGCGAGGGGGTCTACTGTATGGTTAGTGGACCCAACTTTGAGACCATCGCAGAGGCACGCATGCTGCACATTTTGGGGAGCGACTCTGTTGGTAGGGACAATCACAATACACAAGGGGGAAAAATGGCAAAAACGCATATGAAAAATTATAGAAGCCACAGAGCTACTGCTGGGAAAGTGTGCAAACCAAGTTGTCCAAAACATAGGAGTACTTGATATGAAACACTTAATCCTCAAGTAATCATCAGCTTAATTGATTATAAAAATTACATTACTTTTTTTGCTTTGTCTGACTTTTGATTAGTAATTTAAAATTTTGATTTTCTGTCAAAATGTCTGTGACAATTCTAAACATGCTCAAGAAGTGCACTATAGATCCATTAGGTCACATTTAAAGAATAAGTTACAATCCTTTTTTAATGTATTATTTTTCATACTCGTGAATTACATTGTACTGAAAAGAAAGGGGGAAAAGGGGGGAAAAAGAAATTCCACTCTCATTAAAACGTCCATTAGCATAGTTGCAGTTTTATTGCAATTTTATGATTTTACTTGATACAAAATATAATAGAAATAAATGCACTGGCCCACTTTCAGTCTAAGGGGGAGGTCAGAAAAAGCTGCAATGTTTAGCAGTGTTGTTATTGTAAATTTAAAGGATTAGTTCACTTTCAAATGAAAATTACCCCAAGCTTTACTGACCCTCAAGCCATCCTAGGTGTATATGACTTTCTTCTTTCTGATGAACACAGTCGGAGAAATATTAATAAATATCCTGTCGCGTCCAAGCTTTATAATGGCAGTGAACGATATCAACAAGTATGAGCTGAAGAAAGTGCTTCCATCCATATCCATCCATCATAAACGTGTACTCCACACGGCTCCGGGTGGGTTAATAAAGTCCTTCTGAAGTGAAGCGATGCGTTTGTGTTAAAAAAAATAAAAAATCCATATTATTATTAATATCCATAAGTTATGAAGTAAAATATCTAGCTTCTGCCAGACCGCCTTCCGTATTCAACTTACGAAGAAAGTGTAAAACTTACGAAGGAAGTGTAAAACTCTTGCAGTTCAAAATGCTTATGCTATGTCCAACACCTTCATTATTCAACTTACGGAAAAAGCTTAACTGACGCGACATCACTTCCGTTTTCTTTGTAAGTTGAATACGGAAGGCGGTCTGGTGGAAGCTAGATATTTTACTTCATAACTTGTTAAACATGGATATGTTTTTTTACACAAACGCATCGCTTAGCTTCAGAAGGTCTTTATTAACCCACCCGGAGCCGTGTGGAGTACGTTTATGATGGTTGGATGTGGATGGAGGCACTTTCTTCAGCTCATACTCGTTGGTGTCGCTCACTGCCATTATAAAGCTCAGATGCATCAGGATATTTATTAAAATATCTCAGAGAGTGTTTATCAGAAAGAAGAAAGTCATATACACCTAGAATGGCTTGAGGGTGAGTAAAGCTTGGGGTAATTTTCATTTGAAAGTAAACTAATCCTTTAAAATTAAAGCTAAAAATAATAATAAATCATTTTTGATAATTGTAAAAATAAAAATATATGATGAAATCTTAAACTTAAAAGAAAATAAAAATTTTGCTTTGGCAACTAACTTAAATAAGTTGAGGTACTAAAATGACTAAAAGTAACAAAAATAAATAAAAGCTATATAGAAATATAAAAAACAAAAACTAATAAAAATGAGCAAAAATAACAGAAATCACTTAAACTGAAAACAGAAAACAAAAAAGTGAATGGTAATTAAAAATAAAGAAATACTATATAAATAGTATTATTATAAATAGTACCAGTGTGTAGTGAGTTCCTCGATGCTGCATCAGATTTTCTCTCTCTGAGGAGTTTGAGTGGTTTAACTTGCTGTTTTCTTTTGTGTGTAGTGCCTCTCCTTTAATTGGTGCTTCATGAAAATTATAGCTTGTTAATAATCATGTGCCATATTAGCAGACCTGCCATATTAACTAATGGAGATTAGGCCCACCCAAAGGGCCAAAGTAGCCCACTTTAATCAATGTGATTAGGTTGATCAGTGATCTGAATAACTCTCTTGTCCATATGATTGGCATAAACTGTACTCACTGCTGGTCCTCTGATGAATTGAATGATGCCTTAGATAATTGGGCTCCGATTACCAAACGGCAGCACTGTGGGTTATGTGCTAAATGGGCTCCTCTGGCTAGACCGGTCAGTGACTGGTTCCTGTGTGCGTCCTCCTTCCTGTGTATACAACAGGACCCCAATAGTCCTCATTAAGTATTAAGTGAGACCCAGACCCGGTCTGCTTTATTAATGAATCACCTACTGCGCCACAACAGAGATGACTGCCATTTAATTAAGAGTCTCTCTCTCTTTCTCTTTTCCTCCTGCTGCCCTCACAGGCATGAGCACGGTTCCTGAGGTGACGGTAGCCAAGCATTGCGGACTGCGGGTCCTGGGCCTCTCGCTCATCACCAACAAGGTTTCTCTTGACTACAGCCGTGAGGAGAAAGTGAATCATGAGGAGGTGCTGCAGATCAGCAAGATGAGAGCTGAGATGCTCCAGAACATGCTCATAACCTTCATCGCTCGCTCTCACCAAGTGGAGACCATCAACAACAACAACTGCATCTACTCAAACACTGTCTAGGGTCAATCAAACCAGTTGAATCAAGGGCGCTGTGGATGTTGCGTGATTGTGGAAGTCATGTGATATATTCAATAGATCTTAAAGGCTCCATGTTATGTTTAGCCTTTATTTATCTGGTTGGTTAAAAATTTCCAATGTTAGACCTCACTGTGCCTTTGGAAAGGATGTATTTGATCTCCAGATTGAGATTGTTGTGTTGTAAATAAACCTCCCTATAGTTAAAATGAAGATGAGAGGATTTTTAAAATGTTTGACTCAATGGGAAGATGTTTCTAACCATGTTTATAAGCCAAAACAATAAAATTCAGTTACAAAAGGTGCAAGTTCTTAATCTACACGCTAAGGAAATGATGGCACCCATTGACTTCCATAGTAGGAAAAAAATACTGTGGAAGTCAATGGGTGCCATCAACTGTCTGGTTCCCAACATTCTTTAAAATATCTTCTTTTGTGTTGATTTTTGGGTGAACTATACCTTTAAGGGGTTAGTTCACCCAAAAATGAAAATTCTGTCATCAAATACTCATCATAGTGTTGTTCCAATTCCAAACCTATAAGACTTTTGTCCACAAACGAAGATATTTAAGATATTTCAATTTGATCAGCGAACATAAACAGGAGCTAAACCGTACTCAAGCATGTCTGAGCTTCCGTCAGAATTTTGGGTGAATAGACTTTCAATGATTTCTCTCAGATTTTATTAAAAATATCATCATTGGTGGTCTAAAGATGAACAAAAGTCTTCTGGATTGGAATTAGAGGTCTGCACGGGCTTTAAACTGAGGCCCGAACCCGGCCCGTATACGAGATCGTTTGACCCGACCCGCCCCGAAATCTGTCGCTATAGAGATGTACCATTCTTGCTATCATAAGCCAAAACAGCTTTGTAAAACCTATACTGCACGACACTTAACCGCTGAGCTATTTATTGGTAGAATGACAAGATCATTGTACAACGTTTAAATAGACAGAAACATCAGGCTAAGTAGTAGAAAAGGCGCACAGAGGCCATTTGACATATCGCGCTTGATTTCATTCATATAGTTTACACTCAGTCATGTTTTAAACATTTAGGCTAAATACACATAGGCTATCAAATAAAATAATACAAAATGTATATGATGTACTAGTGTTTTAGATTATATATCCTACTCTTGACAAAGCTGATTTCTGAGACGCAAGAGAAACGCGGCTATTTGATTTACGAACGCGCTTGGCTCATTTCATTCATAGAGTTTACATTTATTCGTCTATGATATCATACAATGTTTAAAACATTTAAATATACATGTCAAATGATGTAGTATTTTACAGTAGACCTACTCTTGACAAAGCTCTGATTTCTGAGACGGCAGCGCGGCTATTTGATTTATGGCTGCTCTCAGTAGTCGTTCACTTCACGCACACGCATTATTGCGTAGTAATTTTAGTGGCTTGTGTATAATTGTGCTATCCTCTGGCTCACCTGTTATTCGGTAGAATTCGTTGTGCTGATTTCCTTGCATCATTTGGCACTGTAATAAGTTTTCCCTCAGTAATTGTTTGCCTCATCGCACTCATAGTTAGAGGTTTGAGTGCTGTGTGGTGACCGAAAGAGTGCGCGAGAGCGGGATCACATGCGCAAAACAGTTAATATAAATGTGAATTATAAATGCGCTCCCACTCTCGCGCGCTCTTTCGAGCACAACACAGAAGACGGCACGCAAGGCTTATATAACAGCCTATATAGTTTTTCACAGTTACAGACCCGAACCCGAAGCTATTCATGAAACCTTAACCCGAACCCTTAACCTCGAAACCCGGGAGTTCTTCGGGGCCCGTCGGGCTCGGGTCGGGTTGCAGACCTCTAATTGGAATCACACGAGGGTGAGTAAATAATGACAGAATCCTTATTTTTTGGGTGAACTAACCCTGTAATATAAAGGATTTTTCTATATTGAATTTTTAACAGGTGTCTTGCCCATATTTTGAATTACGCATTGCCTTGTGTTGTGTTTTAGGTTTGAAGGAAATGTCCGTACATTTAATGGAAAAGGTACTGGTAATTTTCTGACATCTGTTTTTCTACAGATTTTTATCTTACAGTGCAAAAGCACAGAAACAAATAGCTCTTGATATTGTACATGTGACAAGATTGACAAACTTACTTGGAATTACAAACTTAATACACCTAGTGGGATTTTTAATGTAATTATGGACCAATATGTATTTATGGACCAATAATGAGCATGGAAAAATGTGTAGTTTGACACTACAGTGTCAAACTACACTTTTCCATGCTCATTAGACACTACTACACTAAGTGATCAATATTTAGCTGCTCAATAGCCCCTGCTGGTAGATGCTTTAACTACATGCAAGTTAAAAAAAGCATCTTTCTCCATTGACACACATTCAAATCCGTAATACAACAAATCTGTGAATAATTAATAATTTTCTATGTTCCTTCAGGTTATCTGAGTTTTCTTGTAATTGTAAATGTTCTGAGGATGGTAAATTTAATTTATGAAGAATTCCTGACACAACAAAATGACTCCTGTCAGAGTGACAGTTAAATGGCATAATTCAACACTGAAAGTATTAAACTGAATGATACAAAAGAATGTAAGCAGGCAATCATCTAAAAGTTTTCATAAGTGTTTACAACTTAATTATGTATTTAGTATTTTCGCATAACCATTTATTGCATCAGTGAGTTTTCTATTATTGTGAGCCAATGGACAAAGATTGATTTGTTTTCAAAGCAGAAAACAACTAAAAAAAAACTCAGTTTATTCATACAAATTGATTTTGCTGATCTTTTTGAGAGACACCTAATGTTAATCAAAAATTAATCAATCTAAATATTAATGACTATAATATTCAGATTAGCAGATTGAAATGATAAATCAGTGTTTTGGTTAGTCTTTTGAGAGCATATAGCGAACAAACACTGGTGAATTTGAATTTCTTATCATACACTAATGAAGTGTAGATGAGTTGTTTATATGCAGGCATTTATGTGATAATGTCAGTTACAGTAAAAAATACTAGCTTGGGGCAAACTATTTTGAATAACTCTTATCATTTACAAGCAAATACTTTCATTTTTGCTCTTCTAAGATGCAACTCTCAGGGTCAAAATGTTATTCTTCTAATTAGCACCATCTTATAATGAGTATTCTTATCAATAAAATGGATTTTTACTTAATGAGTAGTTTTGACTATGTTGATGTTGCGGGCACAACCTTCTTTGATTTTCCTTGAATGTCAAGTGCAGAAACCAAAAGTTCACTGCATGGACCCAAATTCGCATTAGTGTTTTTTTGGAGTCAGCATGAAATATTGGTCCCCTCTGAACATTCTTTGGGTCTTTTAAAGTTCTGCTAGAAAGACGGATCTAAAACTCTATTCAGACTGTTAAATCTCTCACTAAACATAAGGCTGAACTTCGACCATTTAATCTCACACATACATTAGCAAGGACGAAACTGCTTATTGTGGAATAATCAGAGAAATCCAGACCTGCTACTTCCTCCCATATGTCATTATGGTTAGAAGGTGTTCCAAAATACCCAGGAAAAGATGTCTGTGTGGTTGCTGATACACTTCAGCTGTCACAGATTTGATAGTGCAGTATTTGCTGCATCTTCAGGATCTGAAGGACAAAAAAGCACTTTCTTTATGTTAGACGTCCAGGCTGAGACTGGCTGTAATCCGACTTCCTAAAAATAGTTGGCAATTAATTTGGGAGCAAAGCTGAATTAGTTTGTGAGCGAGATACAAATTATTGCAAAATAGTAATGCAAGCATTTTTTACACATTACAATAATTTCAATGAAGACATTTCTATTTTTAAAAAACAGTATGTAGAATGTAATTTAAAATAGGCATATGAGTGATGAAGACAAACAAAAATAATAAAGAAAATGTTTCCCTTTTCCCACTGGTTGCTCAATAGTGATCTGCTTAATGGATAATATTGTTTTTCCATAAATAACATACACTGAGGCATCTTTTAGTGAGGAGAGTTTCTACAGCAATTATAAAAAGTTGTACGAACCACTAAACTGTACAGCTGTGTTGAAAACTAGTTTTCTTATTAACGTTGCAGTGCAGTGTAAAACGGCTTCTTGAACAAGAAAAAATGTTGGGCAGGACTTGATTTTGTCCATTGGGAATTGATTGGATCGTTGGATCATTGTCATTTGCTATTGCTGTGATGTCATGTGCTTGACAGGTTATCCCGCCCTCGCGCCAGTAAACACATCATCAGAGTAGAGAAGAGGGCTGCGTTGCCTCGCTGCCTTATCAGGCATTGACTTTGTAGGCAGCGTTTTCGCACAAAGGTACAGAATTCTGAGGCAGCGTAACGGTTTAATGATCTACAGCAAATTAGAGAGCTTTGGTGAAAACTAAGCAAATATTTAATTACTACAATAGTAATTTCTCACTAGAAATTACATCAAAAGTGGAAAACGTTGGTCAAAAATGTACATTTACACACAAACTGACAACCAACCACAACTTTCAGATGCCATCTTGGGTTAGTTCACCCAAAAATGGAATTTCTATCATTTATTACTCACCCTCATGTCGTTCCAAACCTGTAAGACCTTCGTTCATCTTCGGAACACAAATTAAGATATTTTTGATGAAATCCAAGCTTTCTGACCTCCAATAGACTGCAACGTTATTACTTATAAATAGTCCATGTGACTACAGTGGTTCAACCTTAATATTATGAAGCGACGATAACACAAACAAAAAAAATAACGAATTTAATCAACAATTTCTCCTCTTTCATGTCATTCCCCTGAACACTGCAGCGCTTCTGGGTTCTACGTGTCGTGTGTTGTGGTGCTCACGTGACCAATACTGAGCTGATGTTCTGATGAAGAATGAAAATTTCCAACTCTGATTGCAGGTATCATATGGTGTATATCTCAGCATCTGAGGTGTAGATGAGTTGTTTTCATGTGCAGGTGTCACTGTTTACTTGCTAAGGCGTGATGTAAGCTCCTCACAACAATACTCGGCAGGGGTGTTTCATAATAGCCTGGGCTCACACTACAACTGCCAGCCATCCCATCTGTGTGTCTATACAGCAATTAGTGACCAACACCACAAACATATGCCACACTGTCCTGCTTTTCTCTCTCTCTCTCTCTCTCTCTCTCTCTCTCTCTCTCTCTCTCGAGTGTTATAGTAATTGCCTAAAAGTCACAACAGGTTGATCAGGAATCTATATTAACTCACTGGTTCTGTGTTGTGAACCACTAATGTTCTGAGAGCTAAGGGACCTAAGAAACAGCAGTTTTGTGACAACATCTGGATGCACCATTAGCACCATGTAGTAAGCTCATTTCACTCACTCTGCCAGACTACCAGGGAAGCTTATAATTGCATGAGGGTGACTGTGTGTGGTGAACTGTCTATCTATCTGTCTGTCTGTGTCTGCTTACCTGCCAGGCAGGATGCCATAACAGAGGACTAGAGACCCAACAGTCATTTGTCTGGGCAGAGCCTCATTAATTAACATATGGAGAGCAATTATCTCATGGGTCATTGCTCATTTTTACAAATTAATGTTCTGTAAATATGAGAAAACTAACAAGACAACCGAACAAGGGAATAATGCCCACAGAGGCAAAAGAAAAATTAATTCCAAAAGTTCAGCACTAAGAATAATTCGTACACAAAGCACATACACTCAGCATACAAAAATTCAGAGTTTTCCAACCCTGAATGGAGGAGTCTGAATTGTAAAGGCCAAGGCCTTTGAACAAAAAATGAACTATAAATATCCAAAGTAAAGTTCTGTCACAAAAAAAGATGTACACTAGCTCACTAAACCAAACCCCCATGGTCTTCCAAACTAAATCAGTGAACTAAAGTCTAGACTTGATTTTTTGGAATCCAATTGGAAGCTTTATCCTCTAAGTCTTAGGACTCAACTGGCACAGGATGCAATGACTAATCAGTGTGAGAACATTGACTTTCAGGGAGGGAAAAAAAACCTCACACAGCAGCATATATTGTTATTTGGTATTACTAGGACACGCCATTAGTTAAACATCATCTAAAATTATATTTAAATAATCCACAAAACATGTACTGAAATATTTGTGATGTTCAAATCTATAAATAATTATCGTATTGCCCAAAACTGACTGCAATAGTAATCGCGTAGCACGTGTTGTCATGCTTACGTATTCTGGCGTAAAGTAGGCCTACTTAAAGGGTTAGTTCATCCAAATTCAATTTGGAATTTTATCCCTAATTACTTTTTTTCCCAAATTAGGTGGTCTCCTTTTCCTATTAATCTGTAATATTGAGAGAATCCCTTACAACTTATCCAAGTTCCTTACAACTTTTCCCCTCACCGGCACTTTATTTGGAACAACCGAGATATTGTATATAAGAATAAGTCTTTGTTTTTTAGGAATTGGTTTGAGAAAAACATTTTAACTGTTTCTCAGTTATTCAATTCAGAAGGTCTTATTTTAAATTATGAAGAATTTTTATGTAAATTCAATTTTCCAGTAACTCTCAAGGAATTTTCCATTGTAATAGATGCTGTTCCTAAAGGAGTCGTCATGCTTCTAAGGGAGTCTGTTAGATCATCTAACACTTTAGCTGTTTCTTTGGACCCATTTGAACTCCCAGTTGGAAAACTGTGCTTTTTGTCACATACTTCATCACGAAATTATAGAATTAGATCTCTCTTTCAAAAGGAGCTTGTAACAATTCCATATGTGGCGTCATATTGGAAGAACTTGGTTGAACATATTGATTGGAAAAAAGTATGGACTCTGCCTCTGAAATACATAATAACCAACAAGGTTAGAGAAATTTCATTCAAATTATTACACAAATTTTATCCTGCTATAGTTTTTTTGAAAAAGTTTAAGTCAGATATAGATATAAGTTGTTCTTTCTGTGGTGCCCACGGTGAAACTGCTCTTCATATCCTCACATTTCATATCCTTCTGGGATTGTCCTCACACACAGCTATTTTAGGACGAATTTTCAAAATTTATTCACTGTAATGTGCTTCCAGGTTTCTCTTTATCTTCTAAGGATGTACTGTTTGGCTTCTTTAATATACAAAAAATTAAAATTAATGAATACTTTATTATTAATCTATTATTGCTGCTTGCAAAATCTCACATTCACTGCAGTAAATTCACTCGCCAAAATCCTTTATTCATTGTCTTTAGAAGAGAGGTCCAACAGTACATCCAAAATATTTCATCATTTAAGAATCTTAAAGCACTTAAGACAATAAACTTGTTTCAAGTTTCAATATTGTATGTAACTTTTACATTTTTGATATGTACTTGTGTTTTTGATACCTTGGAAATGGTATGGGGGGTTAGTTCACTCAAAAATTTAATTCTGTAATTAATTACTCGCCCTCATGTCGTTCCAAAACTGTAAGACACATTTTGTAGTCATTATATGGGTCACTGTTTCAACGCACTTCATGAATGTCGGATTGTGAATTTTTTTTTTTTTTTTTTTTTTTGTAGACAGACGTTCCACAGTTCCTATTTTGAGTTTTATTAGTGTCAGTGTGCTCTGTTGGAGTCTGTGACATCCGCGCAGAAGGAAGTCCTGATTTAAATGCGTCTCACATCTGTGTAGCTCAGCACTACGTGCGCGCTACCTGCGGTGTGCGGAGACAGAGGTGTGCTGAGCGTTTGCCATCATCTGAGGGGAGGGCGAAACTTCGCTTAAATACTGGAGACATCAGAGAGCCATTCTCACAGCATCGGTCTCACAGCATCAGCGCCTCATACACGGAGAGAACATGGCAAACGCGTACCTGCAAGGAGTAGAGATCTCAGCCTCGCAGTTCCTGGATATATTCCATCATTATGACAACGATGGTAATTTCTTTCCTTATTTTGTGGATTTCATGAACTGAAACATTTTTGGGGAAGAAAAAAAATGGGATTATTCTTGCCACCTGCTTTGCAACTGGTTTCCAAAAGTTTGGTTAAAATTATCTGCCTAATTTATCTGACATGCATTAACCTGTGGGGATGTAAAAATCTGACAAAAGATAGATCGTTAGTCATTTCAGATGTTTTTGAAATATACTTTTGGGCAGACTGATGAAAGCACATCTGAATTGAAACTGTGTTGTGTCTGATTTGGGGTGTAAATGCTCTCAGGTAATGGATATATCGAGGGGAAAGAGTTGCAGAATTTTATCAAAGAACTTCAACAAGCACGAAAACAAGCAGGATTGGTAAGTCACAGTTTTTTTAATCTACTGCTGCGTAGTTATATCAGCTAGGCTGGGATTTATGTGACACATCCCAAGAAAATATTGTGTTGATAACACAATATAATAATAATAACAACAACAACAACAACAACCATAACAATAATAAATGGCACAATAGTAATTAATGACTATGATGATTATTATTACCATAAATACAGGTGCCAGCTTCAATTATTGGGGTCCAAGCAAAAAAAGTAATTTCTGGGAGAAAATGACAAAATATAGACAAAAATAGACAAATCTTTAAATAAGGATCCTGTGTAAACAATTGTTTTCATGGAAAATTAAAAATATCTTGATTGCATTTTGCACAGCTTTATTTATTCATTATTCATTTATTTATTTATTTCAAATATAACATCCCCTGACATAGGAAAATAATGAAATTTGACATGTGTCCTCGTATTTTTCTATATATAATTATGTGTGCGTATGTGTGTACACACACACGCATGTTGGTGCACCTATCATTATGGGGACATTCCATAGGCGTAATGGTTTTTATACTGTATAAACTGTATATTCTATCCCCATACACTAACCCTACCTCTAAACCTACCCATCACAGAAAACTTTCTGAATTTTTACATGAATAAAACATTGTTTAGTATGTTTTTTTAAGCCATTTGGTTTATGGGACACAGGAAATGTTCTTATAAACCATGCTTACATTGTAATACCAGTGTAATACCCATGTCATTATACAAATTTGTGTCCTCACAAATCATATAAACAAGCACACACACACACATATGCACAGAAATTAATTCTGCTTAAATAGGATTGGTTCTTGATGGCCATTTTGTTTGATTTGCAAGCAGCTATCAGATTAATAGCAGATTGCAAACTTGTGCCGAATTCTGACCCCCACCAAAGTATCACCCCCCTAGTATTGGTAGGTTTAGGATTAGGTGAGGGGGAGGGGTTAGGATTAGGCAATAAGGTAGTGACTTCAATGAGGGGGGTAATAATTTGGCAGGGAGTCGAAATTCTATCTAAATTCCTGCAGTTACCGGTTGTGCAATGTTGAATATTCTGACGAATTTTGAACCACTGAAGCAAATTTATAAAGCGAAATAAAATGGACCAAAATTTGCCTGTCAAATATTATAGGTGGTATTTTCAAACAGACTGAATAACTGAATAGACTGAACCAAATTTTTAATAATGAAATTTTGGTTACACTTTAGTTTAGGGTATAATTCTCACTATTAAGTAACCTGACTGTCCTTCAAAAAAAAAGACCCTACAGGTTGTTTTTCAATCACATTAATACGACCTATATTTACGTTTTAAAGTCATGCACCCTCTAGCTGGCGTAAAAATAATGACAGTGTCACGTTACGTCTGTCGTCATGAAATGACGTATGACCGTTGTGACCAATCAAAATGCGTGTTTATTTGAATGCAATGTGTGGACTTTTTACACCATTTGCCCTATTTCCATCTAGCAAAACTCATTTTTTATCAACGACTACACCTACCCCACCCCTAAACCTACCCTTAGTGATTTAGAGTGCATATACACTTTATGAGCACATACGTTCCCTGGGATCGAACCCACGATCACATGACCCCACATGACGATCACATGACCTATAGGCGTATTGGTTGGAGAACATGTTGCACAAACTAATAACTTTGACTTTTGCCACAATAAACTCCTAATTACTGCTTATTAATAGTTTGTTTGGTAGTTGTTACGTTTAGGTATTGGGTAGGATTAAAGGATGTAGAATATGGTCATGCAGAATAAGGCATTAATATGTGCTTAATAAGTACTAATAAACAGCCAATATCCTAGTAAAATGCATGCTAATAAGCAACTAGTTAATAGTGAGAACTGGACCCTACACTAAAGTGTTACCAAAATTTGGAATATTTTAAATGGAAAAATTCACAGCTTAAAAACACAAAGTTGAATTTCAGCCCCCAAAAATGCCCTGAAAATACAGTGCATTAAATACAAGCACTATTCAAATTAATGCGTTTCAATAGGCTAGTTTGTTTCAAAGACATTTTCTGATTAATTTACCTCTATAAAATGTTGCAGATGCCTGTTTTTTTGGTATCTCCCCCTATAGCCAGAAGTAGATACAATTTCACATGCATTACCCTGGTGTTGGATAGTCCAGTTTTATGGATGTTGGACTAGGCATTTAGAAAATATGTCAGTAAGTGAAAATAGGCCACGCCCAAATATTTTACTAGTTTGTGTCTTTAAACTGCTTTGAAAAAAATGACAACTTTTAACAACTTTTTAGAATATGATGATAGATAGCAAATGTCTTGCGAATTAGACTAACAGCCTAGAAGAAGTTTGAAACAGCTATTTTTTTTTTTTTTATAATAATGGAGAGCACAATGTTTCAGAATTAGAAAAAAAAAAAAAAAAAACAGAATTACATAAAATATGCTTACTACATAAAATTGTTGGAGTGGTATGTACTGTATGCCTGTGTAAAGTGGTTGAAATTTTGGACCATCCAACCTGGGGGGACCTATCTGGGATCTCTGTAATGTATGGTCTCTGATGGCCAAATAATAATAATGTGTAATAGTATAATATTTAAGTATAATATACAATAAAATGCTTATTAAAATAAATGCTTATTGTATATTAAACATATGTATACAAAGGAAAGGAAAAGATTAAAAAAATTAATGAAAATTATAATAAACATAATAACAAGATAATAAAAGTAATAATAACTTTATTACACTGAAAAATAACTTCAGGCACCACTGCAACCCAACAAGATAATATCCGTATTTGCATTATATGAGGTTGTGAGGTGTTGGTTATGGTCACAGTCCATCTAAATGGATCTCATTTTGGTTCATCAAAATGATTCTTGAACCATATGACCTTTTTAGAAGATATTGCGATTTTAGTTGCATACACATTGTCTCCAGGCTAGCATTTATAATAAATGATGGTGAATTCCTTTGCTGTATCATATGATGGAGTGGCTTGTTATCAGACCTGTTAAAAGCTCTGATAGAGGACAGAGACGTTGTCCCAGTTTGTCTCAGTCAGCACGTTAGAGTCAGTCTGTCTCTCCATCTGTGTCCATGCACATCTGCTGCTGGCTCCTCCCCTCATTTGCTTCATAGAGGATAAATCCTCATTTGCGTTTGTTTTACAATACCTCTGTAGTTGCAATCTGCTGGTTATGCTGTTATCTATAAAGAACAGCAATGCACAGTTTGTTGAAAACAAGGATGAAAGAGCTAAAGCCTCATTGGAGGGAACTGCATGCAGACTTGATGTAGTGGAATGACCTTGGATGAAACTCATTACTGGTACGAATGATGGTTTGTTCTTGTCTGGAAAATGCACATGCTGAAATTGCCAAGTAAACAACATTCATAAGAGCCAAGAATGAATAGATTCTGAATAATTGGTAACTGAATAACTGTAATGAATGTCATAATAATAAATGTGAAGTTTTCAGTTCGTCCATCATGAAGTTCAAGAGTAGCAATTTAGCAGTTAAACTACGCTCACTATATGGACAATTCACCCCAAGCAACCCGGGTTAAGTGCCGTATTAATGGTCTCAAGGCTCACTTCTTATGGGATCAGATTATAGACTATAAAGGTCCATTCACACTAAGAACAATAACTATAAAGATAACTATTGTCATGAACTGCACTGAGACACGAAGGCTGAGGATTACACAAAAAAACATACACAAAAAAACAAAACAATGTTGTGTACTGAGTACAGGGCTAAGGCAAACAGGGAAATCTGAATAAACAGGCAGAGAATCAAGAGAAACAGGACATGGGGCAAAACAGCATAGTAGACACATACAAGACTTAGCAATGAGTGACAGAATTGACCAGGCATTTATAGAGAGCTAATGAGCAACAGCTGTAGGCAATCAGTGATGATGAAACAGGGCAGAGGATTATGGGGGATGTAGTCTTTGATGGAATGGCAGTGAACAATAGGAGAGTGCCCTCTGGTGGACAACCAGGGCCTTTCAGCTGGGTATCGTGACAGCTATATTAGCTTCCACACCAGCAGACAATAACGTTCTGTTTATTATATGCGCACGCTGCAGTTTTGTCGTCTGCCGCTTTAAAAGTTCTACCTCTTTAAAGTCTGGTGGGTTCTGATTGGCTGTCATCGTTTTTATCTGTCATCAGCTTTAAAAAAAAAAAAAAAAAAAAAAAGTTCTGAAAGTGATTCCAATGACATTGTTTCTCATTATCGTTATATTATCGTTCTTGGTGTGATCGGGCCTTAATACCTGCAGGAAGCATTTATATTCATCTCAATAGCAGTTGCTCAGGTGGCTTAGGACCCTTGGAATTAAAGGATTAGAAATGTTTGTTCAAGGGAACCACTGAATGTTTTTGAGCCAAATAATAAAAAAAGACATATTGATAATGTTGATTGACGTGACGTGAAGCCTAAAGTATAGTTCACATTTTACGCCTACATGAGGGTCAGCGAACAGTGCGCGTGATGCAAATTTCATCATCAGAAGAGTACTTTGTACGTGCAGGTCGCACAGGCGCATTTAATTGTTTTTGCAGTAATTCTTTTATCCACAAGGTGGCAACTGTGCCCTCGAGGCGTCAATTCACAAGGTAGTCAAAGAAAAACTTCATAAACAGAACAGACCGGAATGCATGCAAGCTATAGCGACAATGGAGGCCTACATGAGATGAGAGATTGTGCGAAGAGGTTAGAAAGTACCCTCATTTGTACAATTCTAGCATGAAAGAATACAAAGATGTTTACATTGGTTGTAACGCATGGCGAGATTGCACAAAACCGAGCATGCGTCAAACTCCTGTGTATGTGTATGAGTCGAATGATGTATGCTTCGCAAGGCGCACTGTGCGCTCGACTGTGTGCGTACACTAGTGTACATGTAAAAAAAGAAAGTATACCCAGGACTTATGATAACTCATACTCGGGGGTGCCTTGCTCAAGGGCACCTCGGTTGTGGGTATTGAGAGTATAAGAGAGCGCTGTTCATTAACTCTCCCACCTACATTTTCTTGTCAGTATTGAGGATCGAAACCGCAGCCTTCGGGTTACAAGTCTGACTCTCTAGAATAAGCAAGAATAAGCATAGTCTTTCTCTACCTTATACAAAACAAAATAAAAATAATAGTGCACTGTTAAAGTGAAAATAAAACATTAATATAAATAATAAAAAAATACTAAAGAAATTATATTAACAATACAAAATAATACCAGTACATGTTTCTTGCAACAAAATTCACATGAAAACACACCTAATGGCCATGAATGGTGAAAAAGGATAAATCTGAACCACCAGTATTACAGTATGACACTTTGCACAAACCTGCAACCTTCAGTTTACCAGCACTGAGTTTCAGCAATCCCACTATCTGTGTTTTGTAATTGCAGAATACGGTATGCAGTTGGTCTGACGTTGTAAAACAGTGACTTTCTTGTCCTCCATGTTGTCCCTGAAGTGGTGTCCAGTGGCTTTGCTTTATTGAGATTCTCATGTCATTGAGTTACGGCTCTATTAGGCGTAAAGAGGAGGTGATGGACTGTGACAGGACTGAGGAAAAGCAGCCACTGGGTCATTTCACACTTCTAATGATATCTTGCTGTGCTTTTCTGCTTCCTAAATGTCTCTCATGGGCCTCTGCAGATAACAATTTAATTTATTCAGACTTCTAGACTGTGCATGTGTCCAGGTGTCATTTGTGCCCACCTTACTTCAGGTTTGCTCACCTAACACTCTTTGAAAAAGGCCTACTGAAAATGCATTCATATGGACCTCAACACAAACCTCAATAATGGCAAATGTCAAATGAGTAAAAATATGACCTCACCCAACAAATAACTAACAGTGATGACAAAAACAACAACAACAGCGTAAAGACAGCAAGCAGCAAAATAATAATTCTTGATCTGTAACGGCATTATAAATGCATGCTGGAAGCTGACAAACACTGAACAAATCGAAAACATTTCTCAATATGTAACTGCTTGTTCAGACCACTCTGTTAGGCAAAGCTGGGATTACATTTATGGGTATATTTTTTTAGTAGACTCAAATTAATTCACACACCTTATCTGTGACCCATATTGTAATAAATAAAATCTTAAAAAAAAAAAAAAAAAAATCATTCTTGTTTAATGCTAAATAGAAAGGGAAGATGCAGCTGGTTTATGTCAGGCTCCACTTTAAAAGTAGTCCACTACTATTAAACTAATCATTACTAAAATTGTAAACTCACTCTGTTCATCATCATCTGAAAGATGTAAACTGTTTTATTTTCATTTCAATTCCTTTAAATTATGTTTTGATTTTATCCCTCCCTCACTGTCCTCACTGTCAGCAGAAGCAGAAATATTTGGATGAACAGGTTCTCCAGAATGAAACCACAGGGCACAAGGATTTCGGGATGGTTGTGCAATTATTCAATGGGCCTTTTCAGCCAATCACATGGAATCCTCTATGTATTACATAGAAGAGATTTTCACAAGTCTACCTTCATTAATCATTTAGTAGCCATTATAGATACCATCACCAGTTCAGCAATGTTGGGCTTATGGATAAAGAGCAAGAAAGGCTCCTGACAAAAGCATTTATATAAGTAATACGATTAATGCTCGTATAGGTAAGAAATGACAAACTGTATTGTAATACAAGAAATGAGCAGAGATCTAAACAATTAATCTTATGTTTATCTTTAACAGTATGGGTCACCAGTGTAATTTTATTAAAATGTAGCCATGTTTTCTGACAAAAAAAAAAAAAAAAAAGACTTTAGAACTTTAAAAGACATGTTCACAATATATATATATATATATATATATATATATATTATACATATATTGTGTATATATATATATATATATATATATATATAATGTATAATATATATACAGGTGCTGGTCATATAATTAGAATATCATCAAAAAGTTGATTTATTTCACTAATTCCATTCAAAAAGTGAAACTTGTATATTATATTCATTCATTACACACAGACTGATATATTTCAAATGTTTATTTCTTTTAATTTTGATGATTATAACTGACAACTAAGGAAAATCCCAAATTCAGTATCTCAGAAAATTAGAATATTACTAATGACCAATACAAAGAAAGTATTTTTAGAAATCTTGGCCAACTGAAAAGTATGAACATGAAAAGTATGAGCATGTACAGCACTCATTACTTAGTTGGGGCTCCTTTTGCCTGAATTACTGCAGCAATGCGGCGTGGCATGGAGTCGATCAGTCTGTGGCACTGCTCAGGTGTTATTAGAGCCCAGGTTGCTCTGATAGTGGCCTTCAGCTCTTCTGCATTGTTGGGTCTGGCATATCGCATCTTCCTCTTCACAATACCCCATAGATTTTCTATGGGGTTAAGGTCAGGTGAGTTTGCTGGCCAATTAAGAACAGGGATACCATGGTCCTTAAACCAGGTACTGGTAGCTTTGGCACTGTGTGCAGGTGCCAAGTCCTGTTGGAAAATGAAATCTGCATCTCCATAAAGTTGGTCAGCAGCAGGAAGCATGAAGTGCTCTAAAACTTCCTGGTATACGGCTACGTTGACCTTGGACCTCAGAAAACACAGTGGACCAACACCAGCAGATGACATGGCACCCCAAACCATCACTGACCGTGGAAACTTTACACTGGACCTCAAGCAATGTGGATTGTGTGCCTCTCCTCTCTTCCTCCAGACTCTGGGACCTTGATTTCTAAAGGAAATGCAAAATTTACTTTCATCAGAGAACATAACTTTGGACCACTCAGCAGCAGTCCAGTCCTTTTTGTCTTTAGCCCAGGCGAGACGCTTCTGACGCTGTCTGTTGTTCAAGAGTGGCTTGACACGACAGCTGAAACCCATGTCTTGCATACGTCTGTGCGTAGTGGTTCTTGAAGCACTGACTCCAGCTGCAGTCCACTCTTTGTGAATCTCCCCCACATTTTTGAATGGGTTTTGTTTCACAATCCTCTCCAGGGTGCGGTTATCCCTATTGCTTGTACACTTTTTTCTACCACATCTTTTCCTTCCCTTCGCCTCTCTATTAATGTGCTTGGACACAGAGCTCTGTGAACAGCCAGCCTCTTTTGCAATGACCTTTTGTGTCTTGCCCTCCTTGTGCAAGGTGTCAATGGTCGTCTTTTGGAAAACTGTCAAGTCAGCAGTCTTCCCCATGATTGTGTAGCCTACAGAACTAGACTGAGAGACCATTTAAAGGCCTTTGCAGGTGTTTTGAGTTAATTAGCTGATTAGAGTGTGGCACCAGGTGTCTTCAAAGTTGAACCTTTTCACAATATTCTAATTTTCTGAGATACTGAATTTGGGATTTTCCTTAGTTGTCAGTTATAATCATCAAAATTAAAAGAAATAAACATTTGAAATATATCAGTCTGTGTGTAATGAATGAATATAATATACAAGTTTCACTTTTTGAATGGAATTAGTGAAATAAATCAACTTTTTGATGATATTCTAATTATATGACCAGCACCTGTATATATATATATATATATATATATATATATATATATATATATATATATATATATATATATATAATGTATATACACACAGTCAAACCAAAATTTATTCAGACATTTTTGATATTTTTGTTATATTTTTACTAGTGGGTGCAGGACACTATAGTTCATTTATGCAAGTGAGGATAGCAAAATAAAATAAACTGTGACATATTATACCCAAAAATTCTTCATGCAGTGGACTACCAGTAAAATTGATAAAAATTTGGAACCAAAAATTATTCAGACACTTTGACTTGACCATGTTTTGCTTAAGTGTTATCTGACATAATTAAGATTAATTTTTTCTGACACATTTTAACTCTGAGATCTTGTCATATTTTATTACCATTTTTTTTTTAAACTATAGTGAATAAATTGTATTAATAAATTAAATATTCAAGGTGTCTGAATAAATTTCGGTTTGACTGTATATATATACAGTACTATATATATATATATATATATATATATATGAGATATTATTTATGAGGAAGAATAAAACACTAAACTTGGTTAAAGTATTTATCTGACAAAATTATTTGGCAAAAAAAAGGCAAACTACAGCAACAGGTTTAATTTTAATATGCAAATTTATTGACTGCAACATAATCAGTTATTAATATTTTGTTGGTTCTCTTGTTTTTGCATGCGTTCATAATTTCTTTCTATGACAGCCTGGCCAAAAATGATCTCCTCACAACTTACTATGTCATTGAATTATCACAAATAAAACAATTGACTCCAAGCACAACTACGCAATATGCTTACAAAATCTTTAACACATTTTAAATAATATTTGAATAAAGAGTTGAAGATGTCAATTTTCCTAGGCTGGACATCAATTCTTCTTCTTTTTTTTTTTTTTCTTTTTTTTAAATGACCCTATGTCTAATGCAGTGGGAACATTTTATTTTAGTATACACTTGATTTTAAAGTCTGCAGTACGCCAGTGCAATGTCCTCTCAGAGATGCCTGCTTGAGGATATGCTTTCATTTGTTTCAGCCACCCTATTGATTCTCACTGAATCTAAGACATGTAACTCTTGGTAAACCCGCAAAAGTTTAGAAAGCTTGGTGGGTTGCATTTTATTGGCATATCAAGAGAATGGGACAAACTCTGGAGTCTGGGGTCCAACTTTCATCAGAAACATTACCACATCATGTGAATGAACTGTGGTGTTTCACATTATTTTACTGATTTTTGCACAGTCACCCGCTCTGCATCCTATGCCAAGATGGGAAGGCTTTTTTGAAGAATGAGAACTCTGCTCATCTGTATCAAAAGCAGTATGAAAACACAATCAGCATTGTGCAATGAGGGCTGAAGATAGCAGCATATCCCATCTGTCTGTGTGTTATTTGTTCTTACACATCAATGGCTTTTAGAAGGCAGAAGAAATGTTTTGTAACAGCCGGAAGCTTGACTGTAACCAGTGAAGTATGCGGCAAACTGTATTTTTTGTTAGAATGTATGAGAGTTATTTGCCTGTTTGTTGAATTATTATTTTCTTTCCAGGAACTAACAGACAAAATGAAGGCCTTTGTAGAGAAATATGAGCAAAAAACTGATGGGAAGATAGGTATCATTGAGGTAAGGAAGCTAAAACCGTATGCTGTTTTAAAATAACATATATATATTTTATTTCAATTATTGAATGAGATTTTTTGACTGTCCAAATGTCTGGCATCTGCAATATTTACTGGCAGACAAAGACTGTGGTGTTTAGGCTCCAAAAAAAATGAGAAAGGTTTGTCATGTTGATATTGCAGTAAACTACATGAGCTTAACGTTGCTCTGTGTTGATTTACCTGAGAACAAAAATGTTTGTTCATTTATATTATGCTTTCATAATATAAATGATTTGCTTTCAGTACTGTGAGCCACATTTGACCATCAAAACATCAATTGTGAAAACAGAATTGTTTGTTCACATTGCCAAATTTGTAACCTGTTCAGAATGGTGAAATTATGTGTATTTACAGCAATCAGTGCAGCTGTCAGCGGCTCTCTGGGGAGCATCATTTCAGAGATGTTATCTCTGAGCTGATATCCTTGGATCCAGCAGCTTTTGACACTTCATAAACTAACATTCCTTCATAGCTGACATGTCAACTTGTCTTTCCCATAGGAATTTATGCACATTACATTAATCTGAAAGTGCAAAAATTAACTTTTTTCTTTTACGTCTTTCACAGCTGGTTCAAATACTACCCACAGAGGAAAACTTCTTGCTATTTTTCAGACAACAGCTGAAGTCTTGTGCAGAATTCATGGAGGTGATTCTAAAATTTAAACAACCTGTGCTGACTATAGAATAGATAATACTATTGCATGTCTTTAAGTATACACTTAGTGCTTTTTAAAATTACAGAGCAATATATTTAGGTAAACTTGTACACTACCATTCAAAAGCTTGGGGTCAGTAAGGCTTTGTTAAAGGAATTAACATTTTTATTCAGCAAGGATGCATTAAATTGATTAAAAGTGACAGTAAAGACATTTATAATGCTACAAAACATATCTCTTTTTTAAAAAAACTGCACGGTTTGACGTGATCCAAGCTAAACAAAAGTGGCAGACATGTTACTTGTTCAGGTGATATTTTCCGGTGAAAATTCTTATTTTGGTCATACTTCCAAGACGTAGAATCTGTGATTCCGAAGTACAGTATCCACACCGGTGTGGTGACTGACAGCAAACATTAGATTCATCCGCGCTGAGGAGCTGTGCCGATAATTCCGCAAATAACTGCAATTGCAGGTTTCAAACAGAGAAGGCGACAAAGAGGCAAAACTGTTTGAAAAAAATATTTTCCATTGATTACTCTCTGTCTGTATTTAAGCCCTCAGTTTATTCGGTTCATTGTTCCGTGTCGTCAAAGTTTTATTTGGTTGTCAGTTATTTCATACTTATCTCCTACGTGCTTTCTTGTGGATTCTGCTCATTAAAGAAAGTTTTTGTTATTCCTTGTTTTTTTTACTTTTTGTTTTCTTGTTTGTGACTCTCTGCAACCAAGCGTTTTTGTACTGTATTTTTGATCAAATAAACCTTGGTTAGCATGTAAGAGGCTTCTTTCAAATATATTAAAAAAATCTTACAGAGCCCAAACTTTTGAACGGTAGTGTAAATGTTATATGTTTTTTTTTTTTTTTTTTTTTTTAAAGGTGGCTGAAGCTGCAGCTTTCTGTAACACATCCATGTTATTATTTTTTCTTCCAGGCCTGGAGAAATTATGATGCTGATCACAGTGGATACATTGAAGCTGATGAACTTAAGGTGAGAAGCAAACTTTTAACCTCTCAAATGATATGTGCTCAGTGAGCAACCATCTCTGTTGAGGAATCTAGCCACGTTCTGCTGAGATCGACTTTCTTATGCTCCTTACTGTATGTGTTAAGACCCCAATGCTGTTGGTGTAAATATAATAATAGTAATTTTAAACCTATTGTTTTCTCTCCAAAACATATGTTGCTCTGACCTAACCAGGACACACTTACAGTACAGCTTTAACCTTCTATTTTACCACAAAGTTGATATGCACTTTTCAAAAAAGTGACTGTTATCCAGTACAGTAACATTTCTGGTTCTGTCTGAGCGAAAACACATAGTAGAAAAAGAAAAACACAATAAAACAAATACAAATAAGCGATAAGCAGGAGTGTACTGCAGTCTTAATACTATTCAGTATAATCTGTTCTCATATACTTAGAAAAAGTATCACCCAGTTACTTAAAAGTTTGTTATTTGGGCTATTAAACTGGCCTTCAGTTCTCAAACATGGACATGAGGGTTAATACCTTTTAGGTTTGGCAGACAGTAAACCATTATGACACTTGGCACACAAACTTGCTGACCAGCATACTTAAAGTACAATTCCAACCTATTATCTTTTCACCATCTTGTCTGTTATCACTCAGGACAAGCCTTGGCCTTTTAAAGTGTAAACCTAACAACATATAATTGACCTAAATCACCTTAGAAGGCAAAGCGTACCTTCTAAAATGTAAGAGACAGATTCATGAGGTCAATCATAGCCATATGGGATTACCTGCACTGGAGTTTCCCTCTTAAGAAGTCAATCTAGGTCTTTCACTAGCATGTGGACAGGAGGGTATGACAACAAACTGAACAAAATATTTCATTTCCAGATCAACACTAATAACCATATGCACCCTTCAAAGGGGCTTGTTTAAAGCAAGCACTGCGGATTTGGGCATTTAAATTAAAATAGAGAACGGTTTCTTTGAACATCTGCCAGATTTACAGTCAGTGATTTGATGAGTGCAATCTGTCAACACTGGACCGCTTTTGGACCCACTAATGGACCTCCGGCAGGAAGAGGAAATGCTGAGAGCAAAAATACAGAACATAAAATGGATAGTTCTGGTCCTAGATGCTGATTGGTCAAAATTGGTTATATGCCACAATGCAAGCCCAATTTTTTCAGAAGCCTTAGTTACAAAGTATTTTTCCCCATAAGGATTTTTTTTGTTGTTGTTGTTCAAGAGTTATAAGCCATGAAATATCCTAACAGGAGTTCTGCTGCTGAACATGATTATTTACAAAATATGTTAAAACAATGCAGGCTGATGGCTTCAACAAAAGCATATACCATCGATTAACAAAATCAGTTCTCCTATGGAGAAAATTAATGGGATTTTTACTTTCACAAAAGTACAAAGACTCTTATGCACAAATCTGCATTTGTTTAATCAAAAATACAGAACACTTTTGATCAATTTAATACATCCTTGCTGAAATCTAATGTTTTTCAGAACTTTTTGAAAGATCTGCTTCAGAGGGCTAAAAAACCATATGATGAGAAGAAATTAGAGGAGTACACACTGACTACGGTAAGTGAACTACAGAGCTCAACAAATACATCTGTATTTAGTCTCACCTTAAACTTCCCCATTTTGAGGGAATATTGTTTTTTTTTTTTTTTACAGCTGAAAATTTTTGATTCAAATAAAGATGGGAAATTATGTCTGTCAGAAATGGCACGGTTAGTGAGCTTGCAAACTCGTTATGAATATTTATCACTGGCTATTAACTCTGATGTATAAATTCGAAATATGGCATGTCTTTCTCTCTCTCTCTCTTTTTAACAGGCTGTTACCAGACCAGGAAAACTTTCTACTAAAATTTCAGGTACATCTGCAGTAGTAATTAAGCCATAAATGCTCTGGATTTACCCGTACCCACCTAAAACTGAACAAATCTTTTCATCAGGGGGTAAAAATGGCCAGAAAAGAGTTCAACAAGATTTTTGAGTTGTATGATCAGGTAAGTCTCTTGCATTGATCAGTCATTCATTTAAATGATGTAATCATCAAAATACTCTGTGCCTGGCCACCTTAAAATAACTCAAGCCAAAACTTAATACTGGTACTGGTTTTTTTGCATAACCAAGCGTGCATAGATCAGCCAGAGTGTCTCCAATTGTATAAGGCCTGAGGAAAGCAGTCATTAGTATGCAAAGACAGTGCTCTTTCTGGATATCATCTCCAACACCACTGAAGCTTTTGGCCCTGGCTCCATTGTAATGTATTACTGTGTCCCTGAATAGGGCAAATTCCTCACTGCTGATGACAGCACCCCTGATCTTTATTGATTGGCAGGTTCGGGTTGCGAACTCACATGAAGACTGGCTCAAATGCACACATACACATTTTTGGGCTATTAGAAAACACTGCGATGATGCGGCATTAGAGGAGGCAGTGTATGCTCAAAGCTCTGAGGCATTTCATTACAGACACACCGACTGCTGGTCTGCATTTAGCAGACATGTGGCTTGGCCACATACTGTTTGCCCTGGGTCAATGCAACAGGCTAGCTTGTTCTTTCATCAGCTCATTAAGAGGTGATTTAAGGCCACATTATGAAAATTATGGAGATTCATGGACTTATTTATTCATTTAATATCTAGATGCCTACTAAAATGGTATAATTTCATAAAGAAGTTTATGTTTGATGCAGTATGGATACAGTATTTAAAGTTGTTCATTCAAAAATGAAAATTCTGTCATTATTTATTTACCACCAACATCAACATGTTTTCTGTGCAACACAAAAGGGCAAAAAATTATATATAAAATACAATTATATATTATTATTAAAAAATATATCTGTGTATACACACATTTTTAATGAAAATATGTGTGAACTGTGCTAAATTATATATATTATTATACATTTTATATAATGATATATATTATACATATTAATATAAATTATATATATTATTATTATTATTTAAAAAAAAATCTACTTTTGTGTTTTACAAAAATGTAAGAAATATATAATATAAACATAATAAAACCTTGAAATAGGAAATAATAAATCTTGAATTTAGAAAGGCATGATGGTGAATAAATAAAGTAGTAAAAAAGAAGTAAACAACAACAACAAAAACAACTGGGGGTGAACTTTTCCTTTAAACCAAAGCCATTACATATAGTATGTATACTACCTTTTCAGGGGTACGTTTAAATGTCTCAAGCGATCTAAAGGAAGTAACAGGCCCAGTTTCTCTGATTATTATTTCTTCAGAGCACCAAATGTGCACCCCGAGACCCAGCATATCATTGCATTGACTCTGTGTGCAAAACCGATCCTTAATGCCCTGATTTCCAAATTCTCCCTGGAGAACATTGCATGAGGCGTCCCTAATGTCTGAATAGAGAATACAGGAAATGATGGTAAAGTGGCATGACGCTGAGTTTCCTCAGTGGCTGTCACACATCTGTGCTTGTTAATGTTCACTATGCTCGCTGCCTCTCCCAGGACAGGAACGGCTACATGGATGAAAATGAGCTTGATGCCCTCCTCAAAGACCTTTGTGAGAAGAACAACAAGGTATGCATCTAAAAACCAGGCTAATCTGAGGTTTCATACTTTCATTTGCTGAGATCTGTTGATGTATTCTGGCTCTCAGTTGAAGTCCATGATGGGTACAAACAAATTTCTTCAAGCACTCAAATGATAATACTAGTCAGAAATCGAATCCCCTGCTGCTGCATGTGGGTTGCATACAAATTCTTCATTTAGAGCAGGATAGAGAAACTTTACATGATGTAAGGGAGAAAACTACTGTGGTACACAACTATCATTAAAAAAAAAAAAAAAAAAAGAATAGTTTGGGTTCAGTACAAGTTCAGCTCTAAGAAAACAATTTCAGTCCCTCAGTTTGTAAAAAAAAAAAAACATTTCTTAGCGCATATAGAAATGCACTTACAGTGGTTGTGTATGGGGCAAAGCATTCAGCAAAGTTTGAAGATGCCATGAAGTTTTCTTTTCTTTCCCGTGCCAATGTATTTCCTTTTAAAACATTTCGTTTAAATAACTAGCCAATAAGAATTTTTTTAAATAGCCAACAGGCTTTATTTACATCATTATGAGCCATGATGCAGGTTGACTTGGAGGAGGGGCATTTTCATTCTAGAGAGCATCTAATTTGACAAAAATCAGTGTAGTGCAGGGCGAGTCATCAGGTTTTTTTGGTCCATTTTAATGGGAAAAGAAAGACTAATTTTTAAAGGTGAATTTTGTCAGTCAGCATATAGCTAAGCTAACCTCAAAGCTAATTACCAAAATCATGTTTTAGCAGTCTACTACTTTTTCTTGCCCCCTTAGATTTCTATTTCAAGTGCATGTTTTACAAAATGAGGGATTTTCTGTGGGAATTAATAGCAGCCCAGATGCTGCCAATAGAGTCTGAACATGGAATATACTACAAACAATTACATATTTACACTACCATTAGCTATGTAAAGTTTAGGGTCAATATTTTAATGTTTTTTTAAAGTCTTTTTCATTTGCCATTTATTTGATTGAAAATAGAGTAAAAACAGTAATATTATGGAAATATTATTACATATTAAATATATTTTAAAATGTCATTCATTCCTGTGTTGGAAAAGATGAATTTTCAGCATTACCCCAGTCTTCAGTGTTACATGATCCTTCAGAAATCGTTCTAATGTTTTTTTCAGGAATACAAAGTTCAAAGGAACCCCTATTTATGTTAAATAGAAGACTTTTGCAATATTATAACTGTACTTATATACAACTTTTGCTGCATGTCTAACATCCTCTTCTGATCTCTTGACAGGTCCTGGAAGTCAACAAAATCCCAACGTATAAGAGCGCCATCATGGCTCTGTCTGACGGAGGAAAGCTCTACAGAACAGAGCTGGCGCTGGTGTTGTGTGCAGAGGAGATGTGAACGCCTCCATCTGTACTCACACCATCTCAGAACCCTGTCCCCAGCTCACCTGTGATGTGTAATGTAGCTAGAACCTTCTTACGTTCTTTCATTTTGAACATGGATTTCACATAGGCAGGCAACCAGTGGCACATACTTTTCAATTTGTCGTTTCTATACGGTTTCTAAATGTACAGATTTTTTAACAATGACACGCGTACAATACTTATAACCTTCACTGCATAGATAAACACTACATTTCCCTCAACATGAGGAAGCCCCAAAAGCTACCAAATCCCCATCCTGATTTCAAAATCCAAAATATTCACCAATACCTATTCAGCAAATATAACAAGTAATGATTTATCTTACAATATCATAGACAAAAGCAATAATGTCCTCAAGGAATGCTGATGAAACATGGCCTGTTGGTGGGATCTATGTAAAATTCCAAAAGGCTACATTTACTTTTGCGATGCATGTTTATACTGTAGCTGACGGCAGGCCCTGCTAGTGGGGTATTTTTGACTGCAAGCACATGCCGAATGTAATGCATCGCCCCAGTCCTGTCTTTAATGTTAGATTTTGCACTGTAAAGAATGACATGCTCCTCTATGCTGAACACCACAGACACTGTGTAAGATGATATTAAACTTATTGAATGACTACTTGCATCCAGTTGTGTGTAATATATCCCTCAGTCCCTAGAGATTAGCTTGAAATTAATAAGTAATAAAGCCCTCATATGTATGACTAAGTTTTTCCCAATACAGTGAAAGTCTATTTAATTGTATGGACATAAACAGTTGAAACATTCTTCTAAATATCTTCTTTTGTGTTTCACAGTAGAAAGTACGTTAGGTATGGAACAATATGAGTAAATGATGAAGATCTCAAGGAGCTCATTGTGTGGTTTGGTCCAACATATTCACAGCATGGCAAATGTTAGATTGTTCAGTAAATAAAATCATACTCAAATTGAATGCCTGGTTTGAAACAGTACATGAAAATAAAGCTGGTGTTGGGGAGCTCTGCCAAAAACACAAAACCACTCTCAGTAGAGTTCTCCTCCCCATTTAAAGTTTGAACAGATCATGATCTTATCTTATAATTGAACAGTTGACCTTCCCAAAGCGGACACTGCAAGACATAAAACTTGTGTCATTGTGAAAAACCAGAAACACTCAGAGCCTAAACCTTTTATTTAGTTGGAACGTTGATAGCTTGACTAAAGTAAATAAGATAGCCGCATATTGAAAATCATTTGATTTACATATTTTCTCATATCTATCTCAAGATTTTATGCTTGGAATTTTCGATTAGACACCTTTGGACTGGAACACCAAGGATGAATGGCATTTGAGAGAAATGCCTTTCCCCCTCAAGCGCTGTAGCCGGAAAATTGTTTTGATACCAGAATTTCAATGCCAATTTATGAGCTATTTTAGCACCCTGCCAGTAATATCTACTGATTTAGGCTGCCCTCAAAATGCCACATTAAGGCTAACTGATATTTAGCACTGATGACTACGAGGACATATTGAGGACTAAAAACTTCAAGGCTTTGTTCAGCAAATATATTAAATTACATATTAAACATTTATTTATTAAAATATGTCTATTATTATCTAATTTATTAAATAAACTACCTTTCAGAAGTTTGGGATCAGTACATTTCTTCAAAGAAATTATTTTATGTAGAAATGATGCATTAAAAGAGACAGTAAATGCATTTACATTGTGCCAAAAGATTTCTATTTCAAATAAATGATCTTTTTAACTTTCTGTTCATTAAAGAATACTGACAAAAAGTATCCACAAAAACATTAAGCAGCACTTATGTTGCTAACTGTTCTCAACAGTGATAATTAGAAATATTTCTTGAGCACCAAATCAGCATATTTGAATGATTTCTGTGGGATCATGGGACATTGAAGACTGGAGTAATGATGCTGATGAAAATTCATCTTTGTCATCAAATGAATAAATTAAATTTAAAAATACTAAAAAGAAAACAGTTATTTTAAAATGTAATAATATTTTACAATATTACACAAGCATTATAATTCATTACATATTATAAACAAGAGCAGGTCAACAAGAAATATTATGTTTTCCATGAGGGTACCTAATTTTTATTTTTTTTTTTTTTTATATAAATGTACTGCACTCTCAGATGCTGTCAAGAGCCCCAGTAAAAAAAAAAAAAAATGCTTTTGCACCACCACAAGCTGTAATATAATCTAAACTGGGAACTACTAAAATGAATAAAAGAGCAGAAGAAAAGGAATATGGAGACTTCTCTCTGGTCATTTTAAATGAAACCTGATTTAAAAAAAAAAAACTCCAGAAATACAAAGCAATTACAATTCTGAAATTTATTTCCCTCATTTATTTAGTTTTTTTATCCTCTAATTGGTATTTAACCAAGAATAAAACAAGAAATAATGCAGATTTTATTCTGTATTTGACTAAATAAATTTCTAAGCATGAAACAAGGTAATGTACACCAAACTGTCATTTCTACTTCGTCATTATAAGGCAGTTGAATGTTGTTATAAGACTTCCAACGCTTGTGCTCACAAAAGGACAGAGAAAATACATTCTTTTAAACATGATATTTGTAGGAATCATTCTGGGCTTTATCAAAACGGGGCAGTATCCATCCTTCCACCCTTCTACTCTTCAAACCAATTATACCTTGTATAGTCGCAGGGTCACCGTGATTTTGCCAAGTAAGACATGTTCCTAGATCAACATATTTTGTTGATCCTGGAACAACATTCCTGTCCAAAAACATAATCCTAACCCTACCCCTACCCATACTGTATCCCTAAAACCAGAGGGAAATAATAGGTGAATAATACTGATGTAAAAGCACCTAACCCTGGTTGTAAGCCTAAACTTGACATCAACTGTACACTTGTCCCTCAAATCTGGTTGGTTGATTGGAATGATGTTCCAGGATCAACAAAATATATTGATCTAGGAAAAAAATCATGGTGACCCTGTGACCATACAGAGTTGTAACATGTGGTACTTGGTGAAATCACATTCACCATGGTCGCAGGGATGCTGGAGCCTATCGAAGCGTATTGGGGCAACATGTAGGTTAAATATGTAATCTACATGTTTACAGCCTACAGAATGTAATTGCCATTGTTACAATGGATATTTAAGGCAGAAATGGCAGACAGGCCAACTTAAATGTCATAAAAGCAAACATTTTTAATTCAGTATGGCTCTAATACTCCAAACAACAATTCCTTACAGCCCTCAAGGTGATAAACGTGTCACAGAACAAATATTTGTATGTGCCAGGACAACTTAAGTCTCAATTTATACAATCTACAAACCATATTTCAATTGATCCTCCTCTGTTACAATGGGAGATTGAGATTATGACTGTCATTAGTGCAGAGTTACAGCAGTTTTAGAGGTTTATGATCCCTTTGTGCTTCTGATCATTGACTCCATCATGGCCCATTCCTCCTTTGTGACCTGGCAAATAAAATCAAGGTAAACATATAATAAATAAAGTAATGAAAACTCCCCATTGTAAATATCTGATTGACTGAGTTAAAAAAATCAAAAAAAAATCACCTCCTTCAGACCATTGAACTCGCCAGCTAAGGAGACATATTCACCACCATCCATTCGAATGATCTGTGAGGACAGAGGAGCTGTTAAAGCTGGAAATTTGTCTTTCACTGTGAAAAACATATTAGCTTCCCTGTCAGGGCTCCTTAACTTTATAAGTATAGAGCCATTACAGTAATGCGCCGGACCATATAATTCCATATTGATCTCTGGAACACTATTTTTTCCCCTAATTTTTCACAAAATTCCCTCTGCTACCAATCACAGAGGAAAAGAGAGGTGTAGGTTGTGCCCTTGGCTCAGTTTCCTTTTGGCTGTAAATGGAGAGGCCCTATGGGGAAGATTCTAGGTGAGCTCTTGCCCAGAGAGGCAAAGCTCGTTTCATGCAAGGTCATCGAACTCACCGCGCCTGATACCCAGCTGGCGTAGTCGCTGCAGAGGTAGGCGGCAAGGTTGGCAATCTCTCCAGGAGTGCCCAGACGACCTACGGGTATCCTCTCGAACATCGCCTTCTCGAACCGGCCAGTGGGATCCAATCTGCTAAACGCACCCTTCAGAAAGATACTGGACAGAGTCACTGTAAAGCTCTTTTCCATATGGATTATAAAGTTTGGAAAACTAAAGCTTTAAAGATAGAAAATAATCCAAATTGGATTGAGTCAGTGAGTTGAACTCAAGAACTGAATCGGTCTGATTTGTGAACAAATCATTCAGACTGGTTTTAATTGCAAAGATTCAACTAGAAAGCATGATTCATTCACAAATGAACATTGCTATTTCTCTGAACACACCAAGGGATTTGTGACAACATTTTCAGAGAAGAACAACTTAAAAACTTGCACAGTACCTTGGTTTTGATTGGTCCTGGTTGAATAACATTGAATCTCATGCCGTATCTGCCCCACTCTGCTGCCAGAGACCTGTAGGTAGAGAGAATCAGTCAGACCTTTTACACATGCTCGGATTTGTCCCACTTTTTGGGGACATCTGTTCATCCTATCTATCAGACATTGCCAGTACTGCTTCTAGTGTAATTATCTCCCTGAGTCTGACCCTTTTCCATTAGGTTTATCACACAGGGGAAGCAATAACAAACATGGTGGCTCACGGTCAAGCCAAGGAAAATGCAATCAAAGGGCTGTTAAGGTTCAGGAGGTCTTATGTACAGAACGTATGGAACAACTTCAAATCAGACAATCAGTAATTATGTGCACACTTTAGAATTAAGCTACAGATATTTTTGTAGAGTATAAATCCTGTATACAAATACTGTAGGGCCCAAAATGGAAACCCCATTTAAACCCCATTTATTTGTATTTTAAATAATAATAATAATAATAATGCAATATTTAAGATATATTTAAGAAATATTAATTTTTTAAGAAATATTTAAGATTCTGCAGTATTTCTTACTCACTAATCATACCAAATGCTAATAAATCTTAAATTGGTAACACTTTGCAATAAGGTTTGATTAGTTAACATTAGTAAACTACTTTTGTTAACATGAACTAAGAATGAACAATACTTCTACAGCATTTATGAATCTTAGTTAATGTTAATTTCAACATTTACTAATACATTATTAAATCAAAAGTTGTATTTGTTAACATTAGTTGATGCACTGTGAACTAACATGAACAAACAATGAACTGAACATTAACAAAGATTAATAATGTAAAATGTTCATTGTTCATGTTAGTTAATACATTAATTTTAACAAACGAGACCTTATTGTAAAGTGTTACCCTTAAATTTTAAAAAGTAACTCCTATTTTTTTTTTTTACTTTAAACTTTCATTCAAATTTGTAATGATTTTTTAAAGGCAATGCAATTGATTCAGATAAGCAACTTCTTATGGAATAAAGATCATCTGTTCATCACTCATGATAAACCAATTTTAAAAAGCATATTTAAATAAATATCATGGTGTTTACTTGTATGCAAAGTATATGCTGTATGCATCATCCTGATATAAGATATGCTAGGTTTAATTTAGCTCATTTCAGTCTTCAAATAAAAGTAAAAAAGTGTTTATTTAATTTAAATCCTATCAGTGAACTAAACATGTAAGCAGAGATGATATTTTTAACAAGCTGCTGATCTAAATCATCAGTTAGATAGTGTGCTGTCCACCTCTCCCTATTGTATTTCCAGCATTGTTAACACTCATTAAGGAGAGAGGGTCAAGATCCCCATCTTACAATTAAAATGTAAATGAAACATAGCACATTGCACCTTTATTATAATAATATATGCAGCCCTTCAAGAATATATTATAAAGGCATTTGACAGAGGGACCTGATTTGCCAGGTGAATTACCTAAAAACCTAACCTAAAAAGGTGTCTGTAGTGTAACACATACGTGCACAGCTTCTCCACTCCAGATTTAGCCGCAGCACTTGGCACAACAAATCCTGAGCCACTCTCAGCATAGATAGTGGTGATGGCCAGAAAAGCAGCACCTTTATAAATTCAGCAAGATTATCAGTTTCTGGTGCTAGGCTGCAGATCACCTGTGACATCATGAGATGATCATAAAACATATATATATATATATGCGCTGCATCAAGAATACAATAAACACACTGAGTTGTAAAGGTCAGACTTGTTATCAGTAACATAATATCTTTGCACTTAAGAGTTAATGGAGTAATTGAAAGTCTGTAATCACCAT
The DNA here is from genome assembly GCF_019924925.1 of Ctenopharyngodon idella. Lineage (NCBI taxonomy): Eukaryota > Metazoa > Chordata > Actinopteri > Cypriniformes > Xenocyprididae > Ctenopharyngodon > Ctenopharyngodon idella. The sequence continues at coordinate 17,912,787 of NC_067235.1, read as the reverse complement.
GTTCAAGGAAGCAGAAAGAGGTAAAAATAATCAGGCGAGAGGCTGGATGTCTGAATCTGAGCAGCTAATTCGTCAAATACACACAACAAACACACAAATGTGACTGAGGCAATGAAATGGAATTATCTTATCTTGCTAGTTGTCATCTTACCCACACACATACTTGGGTCTTATCGTTGCAAAATGCAGCAAATATGCATAAAGACTAATGATGTTTTAATTTACACAAGTAATTATGCTGCAGCTTACTTGTTACAGCCAGAAGCTGTTATCATAACGGAAAACAAAGAGAGCAGAAAACGGCGTGAATACACATAAATTAGCCCATTACAAAACAAGCTTGATTAGCAAAACAAATCCCACATTTTGACAACTTTTTTATGGCACTTTCCCAAAAGCATTGTTCATGGGATGTGCAGGAAGCCACAGGCAACCTCATTACTGCAGAAGCATCAATACAACAGGCAGAAGACCACAAATGTGGATCATCTGGACAACTTAGTTAATCACTAACACACCGGCGGCCAGTCGGAGTTTTCCACATTTCAATTCATCACACTATAAAAGGATTGGCCACAATGTAACTTACAGAACAATAAAAAGTTTGGGTTCAGTAAGATTATGCTTTTTAAAGAAGTCTCTTATGCTCACCAAGGCTGCTTTTTAATCAAAAATACAGTAAAAATACACTACAGTGTTCAATACAATGCAGTAATATTGTGAAATATTATTACAATTTTCAATTTTAAACTATTTTAAAGTGCAATTTATTTTAAATATAATAAAAAAGAACATTTATTTGAAATATAATTTTTTTTTACATTATAAATGTCTTTACTGTCACTTTTGATTAACTAAATGCATCCTTGTTGAATAAAAGTATTTCTTTTAAAAAATCATTTTTACACTACCTTTTAAAAGTTAAAAAATGTGACATGCTGTGAGTTACCACAAATGTTAATTCTGATGTGTCCCTCAAAACAAAAATCTTGTACAGTTATGAACTTACAAGTATGGCATTGAGAGGACAGTCATTGTTGAGGGTCTAAGAACAGAAATGTACAACTGGAATTTTGGTTCTTATATAAATTCTTATAATAATAAAAAAAAAAAAAAATACAATTGCCTGAATGGGACTACATTTCTAGATTGATGGACTTCTGGTTATGCGTTGCTGATGTAATTTCATTGCTTACCATGTTTACATGGACGGCACTTCTAAAAATTTGGTAGTTTTGTGGCTATATGTGCATTTTAATTAAATTATTTTGAAGCAAAGTCCAGCTCCTGATACATGTATTTTCACACAATTTTTGCTTTTTACACACTTATGAAAAACACAACTAATTTCACAGATGTGATTGATAGAACTTTTTTATTAAATGCATAACATTTATCTAATTATTAAAGGATCACTGAGAGAAATAGCACAGATTATCAGTGACTTGAGCATTCTGTATGACTTTTTTGCACTTACTGCCCTCTAGTGTACTCCAAATCAACCACTTCCAACCAGCCAATCCAACTATTTCATGTATTTACATTTATGCATTTGACAGAAGCTTTTATCCAAAGAGACTTTCAGGTACACATTTTTATCAGTTTGCTTATTCCCTGTGAATCAAGCACCATGCTCTACTGTTTGTAACAATGTTGCATACTACACTTGTTCCCAACCTTAGTCCTGGAATACCCCCAGAACGGCACATTTTAGATGTCTGCCTAATCATAACTCATCAGCTCATTAGTAAAGACTCAAAGGCTGTGTTTGAAATCGCCCCCTATACCCTTATTCACTATTCCCTACATTAGTCCACTATTATAGTCCACCTGAAGGAGTGAATGAAAACGAGTGAGCAAATTCGGACACTGAGTGTGCCGGAAGGATTGTCACTTTTGCATAATTTGTTCTTGCTGTTTAATAATTATTTGCAACATAGCAAACTAGCAGCTCCAGTAGTAATGAAAGGATTTATCTTGAACTCTGTCATGGAAACTAACATGTATAAACCTTAATTAAACAATTTAATATTCAATTAAAAAGGAATTTATACCTGAATGATATTACAATGTACCCACATTGGACCAGCAGTACACTCATTATTGTGGTGCATTATGGGATTGAATGAGTGCACTCGATAACGTCCACTATGTTTTTGGACACCACTACAAATGGCTGTCCCCTAAAATAGTGACCTATTTAAGGGTGTAGGGGGCAATTTCGGACAAAGCCAAAGACCTGAGATGAGTCTTTCAGACGGAGTGTTTCAGATAAGAGAGACATCAAAAATGTGCAGTGCTGAGGTTACTCTAGGACCAGGTTTGGTAACCACTGGCATACTATATATAAGCAGATCTTTCTATCATAATTAAAAGTTGAAAAATAATCACCTTTCTCAGCTTTGATGAGGCGTTTCCCGATGTCTAGCGTGACATAGGCAGTTCCGTTCAACACTATGTCAGTGATGGTTCTCCAGGCATTGGGAGAGAGCTTCTCTGAAGGAGAGATGAAGTTTCCGGCGGCATTGTTTATCACCACCTGTGGATGGCAAACAGAATCCCAACGCATATCAGAAAGAGTTTTGTGTGGAATCTATTGCATCACTGCTGTTAAGATGGAGACCTAAACCTACATCAGGCAGGCCGACATCATTGACAAGCTGGTCAACTGCAGCTTCCACTGAAGCAGGGTCTCGAACATTACACTGGACAGCATGGACCTGAAACATTAACACATTTATCAAACTCCAGGAGGATGAAAACAAGTTCTTCACCATAAATATGACAATGTTTGCATAGACTTTCTGAGGCAGAGGTACCTTGTTTCCTGTCTGTTGTGAGATTTCCTCTGCTGTTTTCTTCAAAACATCAAGATTTCTGGAAGTGACGACAGGAGAATTAACAAAATTATTTTAACATGAACAATCAGTAAAATTCAACATTAAGCTTTTGGCTTTGTTTGCAGGGCCAACGATTATTTAGGAACTAGAAAACCTACAAACACAATTAAGTATTTTAGTGTTTTTGAAAGAAGCCTCTTATTCTCACAAAGGCTGCATTGTTCATTTTTTTTATTTGGTCAAAATTACAGTAAGAGTCAGAAATATTATTACAATTTAAAATAACCGTTTTCTATTTTAATATATTTTAAAATGTAATTTGTTCCTGTGAAGGCAAAGCTGAACTTTCAGCATCATTACTCCAGTCTTCAGTGTCACATGATCCTTCAGAAAACATTCTTATATGCTGATTTGGTGCTCAAAAAATATTTCTTATTATTATCAGAATGTTGGAAAAAGTGCTGCTTAATACTTTTTTGATGATCTTATGAGATGGTTAACTAACCTGCTGGCTATCACACACTCTGCTCCCAGTGAAGACAGAGCAGTGGTCATGGCTTTTCCAAGTCCCGTTCCTCCTCCAGTGATGAAGGCCACTTTGTTTTTGTAAGTTCCTGGGAGAAGCATAACACCTTCAGAAGGTGGGAAGAATCTAGTTTGAGGACCACTCTGGTATAAAGTGTTTGTCCCATATCCAAACAACTGTTAAAGGATGCAAAGAGGGTAATTTTATTTATTCAGACAAGTACATAAATAAAAACTGGGTGAAAGGTCATTAGGACAATCTAAAGTACTTACTGCTTAAACTATGCATTTAGGGACATACACGTTATAATTAATGCAACACGTCTCAAATATAGCCTAAATCATGTTTGAAAGGCATGATTTTCACATTTAGTGTACATTGTAACAATTAAAAAAGTTAATTTTACTGCGCAAGCTATTTAAAATTAAATTCCCTAAAATGCAGTTAAAAACTTAGCCTATATTTTATATAACTTAAAAATTCCAGATATAAATGACATGTCTTGGCTGCAGTTTATGAGATTTTTAAACTAAATTGCAATTTAATGCATGCACAAAATAAAATTCTTACTCGTGCTGGTGTGAAACACTTGTTTGGAGTTAAAACTCTATTTAACACGGTCAGTCCTCTGAGCAGAGCCATAACGTCAAAAGAAAAAAAAAATGCCTTTTTAGAGGGACAAAACGTGTTGCAACAATGTCAAAACCATGCAAACAAATTAGTGAAGTCAGACTCAGTAAAGCCTCTGACGCACTGAAATGACTCTAAAACTAAAGTCCGAAAATCCTGAATGATATCTTCCGGTTTCCGGTTTGCCGGCTGATCTGAGATCAATCAATGCAAGCTTTTCATCCAATACCGTGTCGCGCATGAGCTGACGAACAGATCTCAGATCAGCAATTGGAGACGCACACATCTAGTTCACTCTTGAGACATAACAAACGAAGCGGTTCTTTAATGTAAATGTCCATTTATTGTACCGTTTGTATGATTTGACATTTTTGCTAGTATTGTTCGTTTTTACGTAGGCAAAATGTAGAATGTCATTTTATGTAAGGTGGAAGAAAATAACTCTAGTTAACCAGTCGGTCAGTTGACAGCGCTCTGGGGGCTCAAAGAATCAGGTAAACAACCGTTTATTTTTACATCAGTGCTATAAACAAACACTATATACCCACATGTATTTGACATATTACGTTAAAACTAGTAGTTTATATGGATAGAAAATGCCAATAATGTAAATATTTGAGTTATGTTTTCTAGCTAGTATTGCTAACAGATATGATGCAGCATTTCATATCTCATGACACTGTATGATGTGAAAAGACTGTATACTGGATTTCAAAAGTTTTGCCATAAATTCAGTATAATCTTCAAGTATTTACTCTAATTGCAGATAATTATAAGTAATCATTTTAAGAAAAGTAGATTGTTGTAATAAACTGAAGAACTATCTATCTATCTATCTATCATAGTTATAGATTTGTCTTTTGGGACAACCATCTCTGATCCAGTGAGATGGGGAACCAGCTGGCTGGAATTGCTCCATCACAGATACTTTCAGTGGACAGTTACTTTTCTGACATCCATGATTATGAATATGACAAAAGTCTGGGCAGTACGCGATTTTTCAAAGTGGCCCGGGCGAAACATAGGGAAGGATTGGTTGTGGTTAAGGTCTTTGCGATCCAGGACCCCTCTTTGCCCCTGACCAGCTACAAGCAAGAGCTAGAGGAGCTGAAAATCAGACTGCATTCCTGTCAGAACTGTCTGCCTTTTCAAAAAGCCACACTTACTGAAAAAGCAGCCATACTATTTCGGCAGTATGTTCGAGATAACTTGTATGACCGTATCAGTACTCGGCCGTTTCTCAACAACGTGGAGAAGAAGTGGATTGCCTTCCAGCTCCTCAATGCCGTGGACCAGGCCCATAAATCTGGCGTGCGTCATGGTGACATTAAAACAGAGAATGTTATGGTGACAAGCTGGAACTGGGTGCTTCTCACAGACTTTGCTAGTTTTAAACCTACATACTTGCCTGAAGACAACCCTGCAGATTTCAACTACTTCTTTGACACATCCAGAAGGAGAACGTGCTACATTGCTCCAGAGAGATTTGTTGATGGCAGCATGTTTGCCACCGAAAGTGACCAGACAACACCGCTTGTGGATCTCTCCAGCAATAGCCAAAGGACCAGGGGAGAACTCAAGCAGCCCATGGATATATTCTCAGCTGGTATCCATTATATTGTTTTCTGTTTTCTTAAAGAGTGTGCTGTATAATATATGAAATATTTTTTCAAAAACCTTTCTTTTTTCATTTTCTTTTGTTAGGTTGTGTGATTGCAGAATTGTTCACAGAGGGCGTCCCGCTCTTCGACCTCTCACAACTGCTGGCTTACCGTAAAGGACATTTCCAGACTGAACAAGTGCTGATGAAAATTGAGGATCACAGTATTAGAGAACTGGTAGCATATCTATTCATTTGAGATTTTAGATATGTTGTATTATTTTTACTTTAGGTTTTACAACCTTATACAGGTGCTGGTCATATAATTAGAATATCATCAAAAAGTTGATTTATTTCACTAATTCCATTCAAAAAGTGAAACTTGTATATTATATTCATTCATTACACACAGACTGATATATTTCAAATGTTTATTTCTTTTAATTTTGATGATTATAACTGACAACTAAGGAAAATCCCAAATTCAGTATCTCAGAAAATTAGAATATTGTGAAAAGGTTCAACTTTGAAGACACCTGGTGCCACACTCTAATCAGCTAATTAACTCAAAACACCTGCAAAGGCCTTTAAATGGTCTCTCAGTCTAGTTCTGTAGGCTACACAATCATGGGGAAGACTGCTGACTTGACAGTTGTCCAAAAGACGACCATTGACACCTTGCACAAGGAGGGCAAGACACAAAAGGTCATTGCAAAAGAGGCTGGCTATTCACAGAGCTCTGTATCCAAGCACATTAATAGAGAGGCGAAGGGAAGGAAAAGATGTGGTAGAAAAAAGTGTACAAGCAATAGGGATAACCGCACCCTGGAGAGGATTGTGAAACAAAACCCATTCAAAAATGTGGGGGAGATTCACAAAGAGTGGACTGCAGCTGGAGTCAGTGCTTCAAGAACCACTATGCACAGACGTATGCAAGACATGGGTTTCAGCTGTCGTGTCAAGCCACTCTTGAACAACAGACAGCGTCAGAAGCGTCTCGCCTGGGCTAAAGACAAAAAGGACTGGACTGCTGCTGAGTGGTCCAAAGTTATGTTCTCTGATGAAAGTAAATTTTGCATTTCCTTTGGAAATCAAGGTCCCAGAGTCTGGAGGAAGAGAGGAGAGGCACACAATCCACATTGCTTGAGGTCCAGTGTAAAGTTTCCACAGTCAGTGATGGTTTGGGGTGCCATGTCATCTGCTGGTGTTGGTCCACTGTGTTTTCTGAGGTCCAAGGTCAACGTAGCCGTATACCAGGAAGTTTTAGAGCACTTCATGCTTCCTGCTGCTGACCAACTTTATGGAGATGCAGATTTCATTTTCCAACAGGACTTGGCACCTGCACACAGTGCCAAAGCTACCAGTACCTGGTTTAAGGACCATGGTATCCCTGTTCTTAATTGGCCAGCAAACTCACCTGACCTTAACCCCATAGAAAATCTATGGGGTATTGTGAAGAGGAAGATGCGATATGCCAGACCCAACAATGCAGAAGAGCTGAAGGCCACTATCAGAGCAACCTGGGCTCTTATAACACCTGAGCAGTGCCACAGACTGATCGACTCCATGCCACGCCGCATTGCTGCAGTAATTCAGGCAAAAGGAGCCCCAACTAAGTATTGAGTGCTGTACATGCTCATACTTTTCATGTTCATACTTTTCAGTTGGCCAAGATTTCTAAAAATACTTTCTTTGTATTGGTCATTAGTAATATTCTAATTTTCTGAGATACTGAATTTGGGATTTTCCTTAGTTGTCAGTTATAATCATCAAAATTAAAAGAAATAAACATTTGAAATATATCAGTCTGTGTGTAATGAATGAATATAATATACACGTTTCACTTTTTGAATGGAATTAGTGAAATAAATCAACTTTTTGATGATATTCTAATTATATGACCAGCACCTGTAAACTACCATGCAAAAGTTTGAGGTCAGTAAGATTTTTAAATGTTTTTGAAATAAGTCATTTATTCTGACCAAAGCTGCATTTATTTGATCAAAAATACAGTAAAACAGTAATATTGTGAAATATTATTACAGTTAAAATGGCTCTTTTCTATTTTAATATATTCTAAAATGCAGTTTATTCCTGTGATGGTAAAGCTAATCACTCAGCCTTCAAGTGTCACACGTGACACAATCCTTCAGAAATCAATCTAATATGCTGATTTGGTGCTTAAGAACATTTCTTATTATTATCAATGCTGAGAACAGTTGTGCTGCTTAATATAAATTTTTTCAAGATTCTTTGATGAATAGAAGTTCAAAAGAACAGTATTTATTTGAATAAGAAACATTAAATCTTACTGACTCGACAATAATTAATAAATAATATGATACTAGTTAGTATTCTTAATTATATACTAGGTTGTACTCTATATAATTTCATCCACTTTATGCAGGTAGCACAAATGGTGCAGCGAGAGCCGGAAAAGCGCCTGGCAGCTGAAGAATACCTGAAGCAGCAGCGAGGCAAAGCTTTCCCAGAAATCTTCTACACCTTCCTTCAGCCCTACATGGCCCAGTTTGCCAAGGAGACCTTCCAGTCTGCTGACGAAAGGGTGTTGGTGATCCGTAAGAACCTGGAGAACATCCTCAATAACCTGTGCAGTGGCGGGCAGACGGGGAAGGCTGAAAAGCAGGAGAAGGCGTCTCAGGAGCTTAGTTCATCCAAGGAACAAGGGCTGGTGGTGCTGGTGTCAGTGATTACATCCTGCCTGCAGACGCTGCGCTTTTGCGACTCCAAACTGGCAGCTCTGGAGCTGATCCTTCATCTGGCAGGCCGGCTAAATGTGGAGATTCTGCTGGACAGGATCACACCGTACTTGCTGCATTTCTGCAATGACTCGATGCCGCGCGTCAGGGCCGAGGCTGTTCGCACACTGACTAAAGTGCTGGCGCTGGTCAAGGAGGTTCCTCGCAATGATGTCAATATCTACCCAGAATACATTTTACCTGGGATTGCCCACTTGGCTCAAGATGAAGCAACGATTGTCAGACTTGCTTATGCAGGTATTCTAGTGCTAGAAATCTCTGGAGTAAATTGTCTGCTTTCTAAATGTGTAAATAGTTTCACGGTCTGATAAGTTTCTGGTTTTAAATGAAAAAAACATTTAAATTGGAAATACTTAAGGTTAAGGAAGTACAATGGATTATGAAAGCCGTTTCATATTGACTTAAATATATATTACATTATATTATTATATTAACGTTCAAAAGTTTGGGGTCTGTAAAAATTTGAGAGAAATTGATACTTTTATTCTGCAAGGTTGCATAAAATTGTACAAAAGTAACAGTAAAGACATTTATAATGTTACAAAAAAATTATATTTCAAATAAATGTTGTTCTTTTATTCTTTCTATTAATTAAAGAATCCTGAAACAAAATGTACCACAGTTTCCACGGAAATATTAAGCAGCACAACTGTTTTCAACTTCAATGATAATAAGAAATATTTTATGAGCACCAAATAAGTACATTATAATGATTTCAGAAGAATCATGTGACACTAAAGACTGGAGTAATGATGCTGAAAATTTAGCCATCTCAAGAAATAAATTACATTTTAAAATATATTAACATAGAAAAATAGTTATTATAATTTGTAATATTTCACAATATTAGTGTATTACTGTGTTTTTGATCAAATAAATGCTGCCTTGGTGAGCAAAATCTTACAGACAGTAGTGCATGATATATTGTTATATTATTCTTTATATTATATTTATAGAGAACATAGCACACTTGGCTGAGACAGCACTGCGTTTTCTGGAGCTGGTGCAGGAGAATAATTTGAGCTCTGAACAAGACCTCAATGGAGAGGACACAGAAGAAACTCTTCACCCCAATGAAAACTATGATTCAGGTAAATGCTTGTCCTTCATTTAAAGCTCACTTTTATGGAAGTTTTTAAACAAGGTTAATTGATATTGTCTATATATATTCCAATGTAAGATCCCACTTTATCGACTCCAGTTTGCATGAAAAGATTTGTTTATGCTATCATTAAAACGCTGTGGATATGATCCATCTTTTGTCCAAAGAGCTGCAGGCCTTGCATGAGATGGTTCAGCAGAAGGTGGTGACTTTACTGAGCGACCCTGAGAACATTGTCAAACAGACGCTGATGGAGAACGGCATCACGCGCCTCTGCGTGTTCTTCGGCAGGCAGAAAGCCAACGATGTCCTCCTCTCCCACATGATCACCTTCCTCAACGACAAAAATGACTGGCACCTCCGTGGAGCTTTCTTTGACAGCATAGTAGGAAAGTTGCCACCACAGTCGCTTTATATAATATATGAAGTCTCTTGCAGCATGGTAACCAAATCTCCTCCTCTCTGCAGGTGTAGCAGCATATGTGGGCTGGCAGAGCTCCTCCATCCTCAAACCTCTTCTGCAGCAAGGCCTGAGTGACGCTGAGGAGTTTGTCATTTATAAAGCTCTCAACGCTCTCACTTGCATGTGTCAGCTGGGGCTACTGCAGAAGCCTCACATCTACGAGTTCGTCAGTGATATTGGTCAGAAAAACTCTTTTCATTTATAGTCCACTGTATAATGTCTTTCTTAATTATTGTATATCATTTATTATTTAAAATGTTACTATCCCACAGCTCCTTTCTTGTGTCACCCCAATCTGTGGATCCGCTATGGAGCCGTGGGTTTCATCACTGTTGTCGCTCAGCACTTAAACATTGCTGATGTCTACTGCAAACTTATGCCCCATCTCAACCCCTTTATCACACAGCCGATTATACAGGTGAGGTTACATTAGTGTGGGCTTCAGATCTAGTGTATTACATTAGTTGCGACTTATTTGCATCATTTCCTGTTTACACTGAACATAAAAGGTGAGTTTTTGATGAATATGCTGACCATTCTTTTCATATACAGTAATAAAAGTAATTGAGGACTATCATAAAAATAGTTCATATGTCAGACAAACAGACAGAAATGTAAGTTATTATGGCCTGAATATTTTCAAACAATTCACCTTTTGTGTTTCACGGAAGAAAGGAAGTCTTACAGGTTTGGAACGACATGAGGGTGAGTAAATGACAGAATTTTCATTTTGGTGAACTTTTTTTTTGGACAGATTGATAAGGAGATTGTGTTGCTCAGTGTGCTGAAAGAGCCTGTTAGTCGCTCCATCTTTGACTACGCGCTGCGTTCCAAAGACATCGGAAGCCTCTTCAGACACCTGTTACTCCGCCAAAAAAAGCGCAATGGCTTCATCCCAGAATGCCCTATTCCCGAAGATCCCGCAATTGCACAGCTCCTTAAGAAACTTCTCTCACAGGTTAGGAAAAGAAATTTATGTTCTATTTTCATTTGTAATTATTTATCAGTAGTTTTTTTTCTAGTTATGTGGTTTTGTTTCCTTAAATGTAGACAGTTGCTACTGTAGTTAGAGGTTTTTAATGAGTAAATAATTACTTTATAGTTTTAGAACAACTTTTTTTATGAAATAACTATAGTCCTGACCTTAACACTAGCCCTAGTAATAACTAACACTAGTAATGACTGGTTAATAGAAATGTCATTTTAGGAACAATAAGTCATGTTGCCCCATGTTACACTTGTATAAATTAAATTGAGCCATTATCATGTGATTTCTTTCAGGGAATGACGGAAGCTGAGGAGGACAAGCTCTTGGCTCTGAAAGACTTCATGCTCAAGTCCAACAAGGCCAAAGCCAACATCATAGACCAAAGCCACCTGAGTGATGGAGCCCTCAGTGGAGTCATTGATCTCGGTACACTGGGCATCACTGGCCGACAGGTGGACCTGATCAAGCCCAAGCAAGAGTCTGAAGACAAGAGAGGTGGGTGACACACTTTTTGCTGTCATTTTACTTCAATTGAAGATATATACGCTTCTCATGTCGTTGGTTCACCAATTAAAATGAATGCATTATATTTTTTCGTTTGTTTACAGACTTCATCCCTTCTTCCTCTGGTATATTGTTTAGGTCTCAAGCAGCTAAGCTCTGTTTGAAGTTGTAATCACTCACTTTGACTAACTCAGAGGCTTTGTGCAGCTAGATCTGAGAATTCATGATAACAGGCAGATGTGATGTGAATAGATGCACTGCAGCACATGTGGGCTAAATATGCTTTTTGTTGCAGTCAGTTTGTTACAAACCCATGGGATTGAATTAATCATAAATAAGTCACAGATTTCCTAGTATACACTACCATGCAAAACTTTGTTTTTTCTATAGAAATTAATACTTTTATTCAGCAAGGATGCGTTCAATTAATCAAAAGTGACAGTAAAGATATTTGTTATAAATACTGTTCTTTTGAACTTTCTATTTATCAAAGAATCCTGACAAAAACAGGTATCATGGATTCCACAAAAATATAAAACCGCACAATAAGAAATGTTTCTTAAGCAGTGAGCAACAAATCAGCATATTAGAATGATTTCTGAAGGATCATGTGACACTAAAGACTGGAGTAATGGCTACTGATAATTAATATTTGCCATCACAGGAATAAATTATATTTTAAAATATATTAATATAGAAAACAGTTATTTTAAATTGTAATAATTATCCACAATATTATATTTTTTTTACCATGTTTGATCAAATAAATGCAGCCTTGGTGAGCATAAGAGACTTCTTAAAAAAAAAAACCTTAAAAAAAAAATCTTTCAACTCCAAACCTTTGAATGATAGTGTACAGTATGTATATATTTGTTCTCATAGATTCCCTAGTAGCAGTGGAATATTATTGCAGAAGGTGGAATTGAGATAAAAGCAGGGGTTTTCAAACTTTTTTGATGCCAAGGACCCCCAAATATGATGATCTCTTTGCAAGGGATCCCTTTCCTATAATATAAAGGCAGTTATGTATTTTTCATGGACAAATACCCATTTATATCTAGTTTTAAAATGTTTTTAATTTTCCTAATGCTTCAAACTAGACCTGTCTTTAGAAAGTTGAGAAATATTAGTTACATTTATACTATTTTACTGCATTGCAAGCATTATTATTCCTCACACAATTTTTGAGCTAGTGAGAAAAAAAAAATTGAAGCTGGACTTGTAAAACTGAGAAGTTGCAGGTGGTTTGAAACGTTGCTGATTTATTTGCTGAGAGTTAATGATCTCAACATACTGTAGTGTATTTGGGAAGTAAAGTTTTATTCTGTTTGCTATAATATTTTAAACTAATATTAAATTACTTGATTTTTAAGTACTGTGTCACTGCGCTGACTAAATCCTTTGCCTGATTTCTTTTTCATGTGTCAGTCTGCATGTTAACGCTGTAACTAAGCGCAGAGTGTTTTAGAAAGCAGAAACGCATCATTTATCAGAACCACATTTAAAATAGGTCTGTTTTGTTTCTCTTTTGGCAGCTCGGAAACATACGAAACAGGACTCCAACTTGAACGAAGAGTGGAAGAGCATGTTTGGTTCTCTGGACCCTCCCAGCTCGGCGGCGACTCCCTCGACGGTACCTAATGTTCTAGTTCCGAGCGGTGGTGGGGAGCCAAATGGAGCTCTGGCTGGAGAGCGCCTGCGATCTGAGAGTTCCTCACAGACTCTTAACCTCCCTCATGTTCCATCCTCAGCCCAGGTCGACCGCTGAGCCGACAGTGTGCTATCATCCCTCCCCTGCTCTGTTTCTCTGTCCTCTCTCCCTCTCTTCCATCATCCTTTCTTCATCAACAACTTTCTTAGTGTGCATTTGTCCATGTTACAGCTTTGTAGTCTGTAAAGCCTTTGAATATCAGTCACCTGATATTTTCCATCATGATTACACAAACATGCGGGAATGTTCTGGATTTTCCCTAGATTAAAAATACTAGTATGTTGTTCCTCAATAGTGGTGGTAAAAAACTAAAATCTTTATCTTAAACCTCTCCCCGTTGCTCTTCAACCACAGGTGCCTGAGGCCGGATCCGTGCAGCCCAGGAAAACCACAGCGCTCCCTACCATTCAAGTGGTACAGTCCGTAACTGGAGCGTCTACGTACCAGCGCCGCATCACCACGTGCAAGGCTGAGCTGCAACAGCTGGTGCAGCAGAAAAGAGAGCAATGCAATGCAGAGCGCATGGCCAAACAGATGATGGAAAGCGCAGAGTGGGAGAGCAGGCCTCCGCTGCCAGGTACAGCAGTAATATATCATGTGGCTGTCTAGTTTTTGCTTGCTAGATCACGTACTGAAATCAGCAGCTGCAGCTGATTTTTTTTTTTTTTTTTGTAGACTTCTTATTTTTCATTTATGTTTAAAATGCAAAGACATTTTCATAATTAGGGAATGGCCAACTAAAAGTAGCTTTTTCACGTGCTATGTAAATGAGATGGTTCAAAAAATGATAGATTTGATCAACCCCATACTTTTGTTTGATGCTTTCACCCTAATTGAGGTCCTTTAAAATCATTTTGTTCTAGTAAAATATGCTTGTGATTAAAGTATGAACAATATCATAAAGATATTTTGAAAGACACTGCTTTTTGAAAAGAATGGCTTTACTGTAGTTGAACTACTTTAAATTATCAGTTGCTTGACGTTTTTCTAGCTTTTTTCTAGTTTTTCCACTTTGTTAACTGTAGCTTTTTCATTGCAGGGTGGCATCCAAAAGGTCTTCTAGTGGCCCATCTCCACGAGCACAAATCCGCTGTGAACCGAATCCGAGTCTCAGATGAGCACTCCATCTTTGCTACATGCTCCAATGATGGAACTGTAAAGATCTGGGACAGCCAGAAAATGGAGGGAAAGACGACCACTACAAGGTATATAATATCTTAATGTCAATATTTTGACTCTTTTGCATTAATACATTTTCTAAGTTGTTGTTTTACTGTTATGTGAACCAGAAAGATTGAAAATATGATTGTTTCAGGTCTGTGCTGACGTACTCTCGGATTGGAGGACACGTGAAAACGCTGACCTTTTGTCAGGGGTCGCATTACCTTGCTGTCGCATCAGATAATGGTTCCATCCAGCTTCTTGCAGTTGAGGCAAACAAGCCACCCAAATCACCCAAAGTCCAGCCCTGTCAGACCAGGTGTGTAAATACTTACTCCACTTGTAGCTTCCTGATTTTGTGTGCTGCCATACAACAGTACATATAATTAAATCAAGACCATCACACTCAGGACAGTGTCACTCAAGCATTCAGATCAGTGAGTCACTGAGTCTCTTTCAGGTTCTTGGATCCAAAGGATGAGGGCTGTGTGGTGGACGTACATCACTTTAACTCGGGGGCACAGACGGTTCTAGCCTACGCCACTGTGAACGGCTTTTTGGTGGGTTGGGACCTCCGCAGCAACAGCAATGCTTGGACTCTCCGCCATGATCTGCGCCTAGGCCTCATCACTTCCTTTGCTGTGGACATGCACCAGTGTTGGCTGTGTGTGGGTAAGATAGCTGCATAGCTTACAGTAGATGATGTTTAGTGGTGCTTGAGAACATCGTCACTTTTATTTATATAACAATTTATACAATACAGATTGTTTCAAAGCAGCTTTACAGTGATAAACAGGAAAATAATGATCAGTTATGCAAACAGAATTCAATTCTGCTGTGAAGTACAGCAGAAAGGAGTGCTGATCAAAAGCCAAATTACAGAAGAAGGCTTTCAGGAGATTCCTAGACTATGAAAGCAATTGATAAGCAAGGTTTGCTCTGTCAAGCTTGGATTTATTTTATGTCCTACTGACATAGGTACAAGTAATGGCACAATGGCATGCTGGGATATGCGGTTTCAACTACCAATTTCCAGCCACTCCCACCCAGCCCGAGCTCGAATCAGACGCCTGCTGATGCATCCACTCTACCAGTCCTCTGTAATTGCAGGTGAAATGTCTCTTATGCTCACAAATGCTGCATTTACTTGATAATTGGAAAAAAAAAATTAGTATATTTTAAAATGTAATTTATCCCTGTGATGCTGAATATTTTTGTGAGTATTCTTTTCAGGATTTTTTTGATGAATAGAAGGTCCAAAAGAAAAGCATTTTTGAAATCATTTTTTAAAATAAACCAACAATGCAAGACTTTGCTGTCACTTTTGAGGAATTTAGTGCATCCTTGCTAAATAAAAGTATTATTTCTTTCAAAAAATGAATATAAAACACACATACAGTATATTATATATATCTTACCCCAAACTTTTGAATGGTAGTGTTAATTGTGTGTTTACTGTATGTATATAGAGATTATAAATATATAATATATAGCATGTTCACAAATATTTTCCTCATTCTCTTCAGCTGTCCAAGGTAACAATGAGGTGTCCATGTGGGATATGGAGACTGGAGACAGGAAGTTCACCCTGTGGGCCAGCTCTGCACCTCCGCTTTCAGAGATGCAGGTTGTTGCATGTAGTCACTTCTCCATTACAAAACACATTCACAATAATGAATAAATTCAATCCGAGTAACCTGCTATCATCATACTGGACTCTGTTGTCCTCCACAGCCCTCTCCTCACAGTGTACATGGGATATACTGCAGCCCTGCCGATGGCAACCCTCTCCTACTTACAGCAGGATCTGACATGAGAATCAGGTGTGGCTAATTTGTTGATCTAATCACTGTTGATTTGTTAATAGATATATTGGAAAAAATACAGGCTGTCCATCTCAGGCAGCATCCACAGGTTTGTCTTTATCGGGGATGTCCAATCCTGCTCCTGGAGGGCCACTGTCCAACAGAGTTTAGCTTCAACCCCAATTAAACGCACCTGAACCAGTTAATTTAGGTCTCACTAGGCTTACTAGAAACTTCCAGGTGTTCACAGGTGTGTTAAGGCAAGTTGGAGCTATACTCTGAAGGACAGTGGCCCTCCAGGAGCAGGTTTGGACACCCCTGGTCTATATGTATTCTTGGTCACCTATGAAATCCCACAATTCTTTTTTTTTTCAACTCCAGACTATATTTCTTCCATATAGTCATTGAATATCTCCAGTTGAATTTGTTTTTGAAGTTACCTTTACACATAAACCGCTGCCTTTCGGACACAGACACAATATTTCCACAAGCAAATATAATATAGTTGGATGCAAAAGTTTGATAACCCAAGGTTCTGAGTGCATGTGAACATATATTGAATTTGTTATGAATTTGAGTGTGTTCTAAATGACATCTACAGGTTTTGGGATTTGGCCTACCCTGAGAGGTCATACATTGTCGCAGGCGGTGCTAATGACTCTCTTCACTGCCCTTCTGTGTTCTACAATCGCAAGATCATAGAAGGAACAGAAGTAGTACAGGTCTGAAGCTCATTTTTATCATATTTTTGGTTTCTGCATGCTTATATTTTGCTGATCTTCACACGTACCTCTCTTCAACCTCACCAGGAGATCCACAGTAAGCAGAAGAGCGGATCCACGGAGGACACGCCTCGCCGTGGCCCAGAATCACTTCCTGTGGGCCACCACGACATCATTACTGATATTGCGACTTTCCAGACCACCCAGGGCTTTATAGTCACCTCCTCTAGAGATGGCATTGTCAAAGTCTGGAAGTGAAAGACACACTGTGCCAAGGTGGGATGACATTGTTTGTATGGAAGTCCAATCAAGTGCAATGTAAATTTAAATATAATGCCAATTAATATAATTCAGTCATTTAGGATCAAATCCACTCTAAAAATGAAATGTAACTATATAAAACAGTGTAATCCAGCAGTTTGTGTGTGAACAGTTTGCTTTGTGTTTTTGTTCTTTTGTGCAACTGCTTCATGCGATATCAAGGTCATATAATATGGCCACACTGTAGAAAACGGGACATGGCATAGCTTAAAAGTATTTGCAGGCTGTTTCACACAGTAGTTACACTTATAGTGTTATTTCTGCACAGCTATGTAAACATGTAGTTTTGTTTTAAGGCCTGAATGCAAGACATGGAATGAAACTTCCATTGTAATCACTGTGCAATAGGATATTACTGATTAAATGTGATGAGAAATACGTATTTGCTTGGTGTTTTTGCTGAAAAACTATGCAGCACAGCATATTTAGTCTTTTTTTAAAGTGAACATGAAAACTCAAAATTGACTCCTGGATTCCCACTGAATAATATCAAGTCCAACCCTACTTTATTTTGGAAAACCTGGTGTCGCTCAAACATGCGTCAAGTTACAGATGTAAAATGGGTTGCGGGCAGTTTTTAAAGGTAAAAAATGCACAGCCCAACAAATGTACAGTAAAAATTGTTTTAATTTGTATTAAAAAAAATTTTTTATTGCACATTATTGGTGCTATCACAGAGCTTCTTCACTAAAAACCTTTATGTACATTGACATTTTAATCTACACACGTACAGTGTGATTTAGCTGATGTATAACTTCATAAAAGTACCACAAACAAAAAATAAAAAGTACTTGTTTGCTTTTGCATTGGGCTGCTGGTGGGTAATTCTTGGCTTTTTTTTGTAGTAAAAACCTGCACAAATACAGTTTTCTAGCTTTGTGAAAATGATTGCTAAATGCGAGAGTGCACCTTTGTTCTGAAAAATGCTGAACATTCATTCAAATGTAAAAAATAAAAAGTGCCATTTGGAGAGTCATCCAGGTTAAATGTCCCTTAGACAAAGGGCTTCACAATCCTTCTGTGTGTCAAACCTGTTTTTGTTTCCTCCACATCCTCCAAACCAGAATTGAATGCATTCATTCTGCTGGATGTTATAGTACCAGCTCAAAACATAGTTAGTGCAGGAACCCTCATCCTGTTTCATGCGGCACACATCTGTGAGTGGAAAAATCAGGAAAGAGTTGATGCATAACACTTCAGGTGATATTGTATTTGTATTTTACTGGCTTTACTGAGAAAAAAAAAAAAGCTTAATATTAGTCCAAATTTTTAAGAATCAGCAAAAGGCAGACAAGCAGTTACAGAAGTGGCTCATTTCTCACCATCAAATAATGCTGTTCCCTCTTTTGCCTGCAGGATTATTTTACGATCTGGAGATGGAATAAATAATACAAATGTTTCAGTATTCGTTTTATATTGACAAAGTACTTTGTGTGATTGTTAACGGTGCAGTTTGTCATTTCTGTGCCACTAGTGGCACCAAATGGAACTGTAATCTGTTTACACGGCTTGACATACAGTAGCAACTAATGGTGTGAGTTTTTTTCTTCAAACAACCCTGCTGAAAAAATACATCTTAAACTACCCTAAGCTGGTTTGCTGGTCCTAGTTGGTCTCTCAGACTCATCAGACTGGTCTGATGGCTAGTTTTAGAGAGGTTTTGGGTAACTTTTTTAGCTATTCGGACTGAAAGACCAGCTAGACTATAATAGCTAAAGGGGAGTTTGGTTGGGCTGGGAGACCAGCTTACAGTTTTTTTACAGACGCTAGGACACATTTCTCAATACTTAGGTCACTTTTGCAAAACTCTTCACACAGTGAGCACAACAGAAGTCTATGTGGGCTAAACTGAGGATCAATTATCATTGCTTTGGCACAAAATGCATTCAATGACTACATCTCTCAAATTTCATGAATTCTTTTCTCACTCAGACACAACAACTGCCAAAACTCTTTGTACGTACAGGCCGATTTGCACATGCTTACATACTGTTTTCAAAACTGTTAAACTTAAGTTCAAAACAATAACATAATACAAAACTGAATAAGACAGAAATTTGCTACATTTCTACAGTAATATAGTTATGAAATATATTCTAAATCTAAAAAAAAAAATCAAATACTATCAAAACAATTAGATGAAACTGAACACCTACACAAGCATTAGTCTTTCAATTTCATTACCATCAATTCAAAGGGGAAACTTAGGAATAATTTTGTTCTGTAATGTAAACATGGACCATGTAACAAACTGCAGTGAATTATAAGCAGTAGAGAGTGTCATTCTTGTTTTGTAAAGAAATTTTAAAAAAGAAAACATTGTATAATGCTAACTGATGTTAGTGTTTTTAGGTCGATGTTTTATGAGTGACAAAGTGTGTTTGCTCAGTGAAAACCTTTGCTCGTGTTCTGGAAGAATGAGTTGATTTGAGACATGTATGAAGTGTTTTGGTAGATTTGGTGCATTTTGAATGTGAAGTTAACCTCTGTGCCAAGATGAAAGTTGGTTAGGAGAACTGTGTGAAGAGTTTTGAAAAAGTGACCTAAGTATTGAGAAATGTGTCCTAGCATCTGTAAAAAACTGTAAACTAATGATTTACAACGATTTATGAACCAGTGCACAGTGTTAGAGGTAACGCATTACAAGAAACACGAGTTATGTAATCAGATTACTTTTTCATGTAACTAGTAAAGTAATGCATTACTTTTAAATTTACAACAAAATATCAGAGTTACTTTGTTTCCCATTTGTTGACTGACACCTCATGGGACCCATGTTGAGGGAAATCAGTTAGGCATCACATTTAGTTAAACATCACATTTCTGTTTCATTTTTTTGAGAAACAATTAACGCAAAAGTAACGTAAAGCATTACTTTCCATAAAAAGGTAGGGAGTAACTCTATATTGTAACACATTACTTTTGAAGGTAACTTTCACCAACACTACCAGTACACAGTTGTCGCAGAGACAAAGGACTTACTTTGTTTGCCACAGGTCTGAAGGCACTCCTTTTCTGAACTAAAACGGTTACTGTTACCGTCACAGCCCCCGTACCAGAAGGGTAAACATGCACCAGCTGCTTCATTATAATACCATCGCTGCATATATTTACCACAGAAGGTGCCACGGTCAATGTTTAGGTGACAGAGACCTGAAAGCAAAACGCTTATTTAATAATAAGCCATGATGATGATGCTGGAAAATCATTTAAATAAGTAACTTTTAAATAACTTCCTAAGTTTAATGTAAAGTTAAATTGTTATTCTTTTTGTTGCATATGTTTAAGCACTAGAGGCACTGTGATGTGAGCAGAGATTTGTCAATTGGAGATTCGACTATTGAGTCTCCACGGCCTAAGTTCTGCTGACCCTCAGTCTCCTCCTGTGCAGTGTTTTCTTCCTCCATTTCCTCTTCCACCACTACATTTGGGTATTCAGCGGATGGCACAGGAACACTAGGAAATAAGAGTTTGTTTTGACATTGGGCACATAATGGGATATTCACAAACAGTTGAGCCATTTTTGCACAAAATATTTTAACACAAAAACCTTTATCTTAATAAACAGGCACCTGCCTCGTTTCTATGTAATTACAAAGAAAGAAAGAAAGAAAAAAAGAATCTGGACCTGCACCTGTCTCCTTTCTAGGTAAATTACATTCATATTAAATTAGTAAATATATATTATATTTATATATATATATATATATATATATATATATATATATATATATATATATATATATATATATAAAAATTTACATAAATATATAAACAAATATATTGAAGGTTCATTTTATTAAGCCGCATTTAATTAAAATCTTATTAAATAACCACCTGACTCCTTTCTAAGTAAAATACATTCATTTATAAATACATATTTTTAATGTATTTATTTATATTTATTGTTATTGTTAAATAACCATCTTTCCATCTTTTCTATGTAAATTACATTCATTTTTTGTAAATTACATTCATTATTAATAAATAAATACATTTATATATAAATGAAAAAAAAAAAGTACTAATTTATTGCAGAGTTTTTTTTTTATTAAACTGCACCTTTTTAAATATGCACCTGTCTCCTTCCTATGTAAATTCCATAATATATAAATAAATTCTAAATAAAATAAATAAATGTATTTAGTATTGCAGGTTTATTTTATTAACCTGCAGCTTATTAAATAAGCACCTGCATCTTTTATAAATAAATAAATAAATACAGAGGTTAATGCTCAGTTACTGCTATGATTTCAAACAAACAGATGTTTCACATTAGATGATGATAGAGCAGGTTGCGCCATTTGATACCTGTACACGGGTCTCTCTGCAGCCTCGTACTCAATAGGCTGACCTTGACCTTGAAAATTACTACACTGACTCTGGAGTGATGGATGAGGGTAGGAGTTCACATTCTCTGCATTCACAAAGAAACTATATTAACACACAAGTCCCTCAAAATGAACGTATGCAATGTCATCCTTAAAAACTCTGTCATCGTGTACTCCCTCCTGTTGCTCAAAAATGTTTGATGTCATGTTTTGGAACACAAAAAGCTCCAAAAGGGATGTAAAGATGTCCTTCAAAAAAAGGACAAAAAGTATGTAATCCATGGAACTGTGTGAGTAAAAAGGTTAAAAGGTGTTACGAGACATCATGCCTTTAAAGGGCTAGTTCACCCAAAAATGAAAATTCTGTCATTAATTACTCACCCTCATGTCGTTCTACACCTGTAAGACCTTCGTTCATCTTCAGAACACAAATTAAGATATTTTTGATAAAATCCGATGGCTCAGCGAGGCCTCTATTGTCAGCAAGATAATTAACACTTTCAGATGCTCAGAAAGCTACTAAAGACGTATTTAAAACAGCTCAACTTTCAACTTTAATATTATAAAGCGACGAGAATACTTTTTGTGCGCCAAAAAAACAAAATAACGACTTTTCAACAATATCTAGTGATGGCTGATTTCAAAACACTGCTTCATGAAGCTTCGAAGCTTTACGAATCTTTTGTTTCGAATCAGTGGTTTGGAGCGCCAAAGTCACGTGATTTCAGTAAATGAGGCTTTGTTACGTCATAAGTGTTTTGAAATTTCAATAGTTTGTGACTTTGGCAGTTTGATACATGATCCAAACTTCTGATTCGAAACAAAAGATTCGTAAAGCTTCGAAGCAGTGTTTTGAAATCGCCCATCACTAGATATTGTTTAAAAGTCATTATTTTGTTTTTTTTGGCGCACAAAAAGTATTCTCGTCGCTTTATAATATTAAGGTTGAACAACTGTAGTCACATGAACTGTTTTAAATATGTTTTAATACCTTTCTGGGTATCTGAAAGTGTTAATTATCTTGCTGTCAATGCGGGCCTCACTGAGCCATCGGATTTTAACAAAAATATCTTAATTTGTGTTCTGAGGATGAATGAAGGTCTTACGGGTGTGGAACAACATGAGGGTAAGTAATTAATAAAAGAATTTTCATTTTTGGGTGAACTAACCCTTTAAGTGACATCAAACCTGATGTTATCAGTTTATTATAGTAAATTTAGGCTTGTTCCTCACATAAATCTACGGCTTCAGAAGAGGTGGAATATAGTGAACAGGTCATATCAATGACTTTTATCGTGTTTTTTGTGCTTTCTGAGCGACATGAGGGTGAACCGTTGCAATTCTTAGGCCCTCAAATCTGTACTGAATGATGTGGAACACTTACTGCTCAGAATGTGGAAGAACGTCCTCATGAAGCGCTGCGTGTACTCCTGCTCTCCATGTTTCAAGTGGCCTAGGTGAATGATGTGCTGTTCTACAGGATAGCTGGCAAGCTCTTCCACCTGAGTAACACTGATGTGGTCACCCACCGTCAGGGTGAAGAAAACAACACCCTCGCACTTCGCCATCCTGGAGACCAACTCCAGCTTTGCTCTGTCCTGAGATGTCGTCTCCTCCCCAATGATGGCCAGTACCATCTTGTTCTTGCGACCCTTAGGAGCCGTGAGGATGCCCTGCATTACGGCCTGTTCCAACGCAAGGCCGAGTCTGGAAGAGCCTCCGGTTTGCTTTAGATCCTGGTAGATGCTTCTCTTCATTAGACTGCGATCACTGAACTGTTGGAAGCCAAATATCACTTTCACAGCAGACTGGGCTTCACTGTATGTGGAGCTCTGCTGGTAGACGGCCACTCTTG
Organism: Ctenopharyngodon idella; assembly: GCF_019924925.1. Taxonomy (NCBI): domain Eukaryota; kingdom Metazoa; phylum Chordata; class Actinopteri; order Cypriniformes; family Xenocyprididae; genus Ctenopharyngodon; species Ctenopharyngodon idella. The sequence goes on along the minus strand of NC_067235.1, from coordinate 17,889,448 downwards.
CTTGTCTGTCGACCCCGCTGGGTCGGCTGCTCACAACAATCTGATCGAGCACACTGCCGAGCACCTCTTTCACACCCTCATATTCATCAGCCAGGATGCTACGGGAGCCATCCACAATCACCGCCAAGTCCATGTCTAACTCCTGAGGAGCAGGTGCCAGGTTGGTGCCATCACATTCTCTAGCTGGTCTGCAGGGATCTTAGAAGAGAAAAGAGTGTAGATATGACCACAAAGAAACTGCGGCCATAGAACTTCATAGGATATTCTGCAGAATTCAAACACCAATCATTCACAAACTTCATTCCTTGCATGTTTGTTTATTAAATATTTTTAATTTAAAGGGTTAGTTCATCCAAAAATAAAAATCCTCACCCTCATGTCGTTCCACACTCGAAAGACCTTCTTTGGAACACAAATTAAGATATTTTTGATGAAATCCGAGAGGTATATGACTCATCCATAGACAGCAATATTATCACCAAAATGATGTCAATATGACTGCAGTGGTTCAACCTTAATTTTATGAAGCGACAAGAATACATTTCTCATACGTTGTTTACGTCCAGTGACGCCGACTCATTATTGGCCGGCTCCTGCGTCAGCATCACAGGTATGCGTCGTGCTGCTCACATGTGCATCTTTGGCCAATACTGAGCCGGCATTCGGATGTAAACAAGGAAACCTTCACTGTGCTTACTGCATTACCTGCATAAGGATCATGACAGGGAAGAGAAGAGATTGTTGAATAAAGTCGTTATTTTTGTTTTGGCGCACAAAAAGTATTCTCGTCGCTTCATAAAATTAAGGTTGAACCACTAGAGTCACGTCGACTGTTTTAACAATGTCTTTAGTACCTTTCTGGACCTTGAAAGTGTTGATTATATTGCTGTCTATGGACAAGTCATGTACCTCTCAGATTTCATCAAAAATATCTTCATTTGTGTTCTGAAGATGAACGAAGGTCTTACGGGTGTGGAAAGACATGAGGGTGAGTACTTAATGACAGAATTTTCATTTTTGGGTGAACTAACACTTTAATACTTTCAGCAACCTTTAAGAGTGCAGTACTCATGACTTTATTTACACATTCATTTGATGAGAAATATTTGTCTTTATTTACAAACTTTTTGCAAATATAAACACAGTTTGAGACACTGTACACCCCAAAAAATAATCTGATACTTAAGATAAGTTTCCATTTGCAGTCTATTTAATTTTTAAATAAAAAAATAATTATATTATGTAAAATAAAAAAATATATTTATATGTAAAAATATTATTTATATAAACAATATACATCTATTTTACATTATAAAATAATATACAAATATTCTTTTATATAAAATTATATTATATTATGTTATATTATATTATATTATATATTATATTGGGTCAGTAAGTTTTTTGAAAGAAAATAATAATATATTATTCAGCACGCATTAAATTGATCAAAAGTGACATTAAAGACATTTAGAATTTTACAAAAGATTTCTATTTCATATTCATACCATTCTTTTGAATTTTCTACCCATTAGAATCCTGAAAAAAATGCATCACAGTGTCCACAAAAATAATTAGTCATTTTCAGCAAAATAATAATACACAAGGTCACCCAATCAGCATATTAGAATAATTTCAGTTGTGAGAGGGAGGGAGAGAAATAACTGGTGCTTACCAAAGCAGATAACACAACTCTGGATCTTACTGAGAATAGTACTCTGGTCTTGCAATCTACCCAGCACAGTGAAGATAAAACTCTGGGTTTCATCTGCCTGCACACAACAAAACATCCCACAAATGAATAGCTCTACACACTGGTAAAAAACTGTTTTGTATTCAAAGTTTGTGTGTTAGTCACACACATGATTTAATAATTAAAGGGACAGTTCACTCAAAAAAATTGACTATAATAATATACTTCAGTGAACAACTTAACTTCAGCTTTGATAAGTAAAAGAAAAGAGCAACTTTAAAATTTCACTGTGTACCACAGAAGAAAGTACGTAAAAAAGGTTTGTGAAGACATGAGGGTGAGTAAATGATCAGAATGTTTATTTTTGCATAAACTATTCCTTTAAATTATTAAAAAAATGAAGTGTGCTTAACTTTACCTCAAAAGCTTTTCTAATAGTAGGGATATTCCTCAGTGCGATGACCCCGAGTTTAATGTTCAGCGCTTTGTACTCTAGAATGGCCGTGTTGAGGGAGGTTGAATCCTGAGACTCTCCAGCAGAGAGGAAGATCACTACTTTCCTCATCAGGACACCCTTTCGCACACGCTTCAGGACGTTCCTCCCCACGAACCGCATGGCAGCGCCTATGTTACGCCGATTTGAAGAGCGTTCCCAGGCGATGTTATTCACCGCTTCAATAAGCTGATTCTTGCGCTGATAGTCATTGAAGCGGATCAAGTATCTGGTGAAGGAGCTGTAGGAGACCACAGCCACGCGGGCCCCCGTCGGGCAGGTGGTCTCTGCAACATTGATATTGTCCAGCAGTCTCAGGACTACAGAACGCATGCGTTCAAAGCCTTGAGAAGTCACATCTTCAGACATGTCCATGCCAATCACAAGATCAGTGAGGTAGGCAGGGCATTTTATTTTATCTAGAGAGACAAACATGACAGAGATTCATATTTAATAAAGGACAGTTAATTCAAAAATTAATTTCACATTTTTTGATTCTCATTTCAACCTACCTTTGCAGCACACTGTTAAATAAATTTAAAAAAAAAAAAAAAAAAAAAAAAAAAAAAACATAAAAATGTCATCATCATCATAATGCAAGAAAATCTAAGTCTATTATCTATTTCAAGAAAAAAAATAATCTTAAAGATTTCTTACAACAGTTGTCTCGAACATATGATATCAGTTGACAATCCTACAAAAGATTATATATATATATATTTACATATATTTCAAAACATGCTTTGTATTTAGACACAAATAAACTTTAAAAAAATTTTTTTTAAAGAAATTACAACTTATTCAGCAAGGACAAATTCAATTGATCAAAAGGAACAGAATTTTATTCAAAGAATCCTGGAACGGTTTCCACAATAACATTGAGCAGCACAACTGTTTGCAACATTGATAATAGTAAGATATGTTAGTTAAAGGGGACCTATTATGCAAAATTCACTTTTATAAAGGTGTATGAACACAGATGTGTGTCCACAGTGTGTGTAAACAACTAGCCTATAATGGTAAAAATCCACCCACTCCTTTTTTTTTTATATAATCCCCATAAATCATAAACAGTCTCTCCAAATGAGCGGTTCCAGATTTCCCCGCCCGACGGAGCTATACACAGTCTGCCATGTTTGTCTAGAGCAGCATTCAAGTAAGAAATATATTCTTATTAAAGCTACTAAAGTTATTTAATCAAGAGCAGTGAGTGATTATCTGTTTTCCTTTTGTTGTTTTGTTCACATTAACAGCATATACAACAGCAGGTTCTGTATATTACACTGCTGTCACTTTAATACACAGATCTAATATACACATATGATTTCTTTCCCTGCTGTTTACGTTCACAGACATAACCGACTGTGTTTGTGAACTCTGTGCGTTATTGACATAATCTTGTGTGTATTTGACAGCACGACAAGACACGAAAGGGAAATCAGTTTAATACTCATGTGACAGGCTGCTTTCTGTGCGCGTGAAGTTTAAATCAGAAGTTTAAACTGTATTAAAAATTTTAATAATACAGGTTTGTTGTAATGTCATTTTATTATATATTTTAAATCAAATGTGTCAGTAGCAAAGGCTGGTCCCAGTGATACCAAACTTTAATTTGTCTGGGATCCCAAGACCCTGTGTAAAGTGTGCTAATGTGTGTTTAAATACAAGTGTTTTTTCCAATTATGTATGTCATGACTTCTCATTTGTGAATAAAATTTCAACACAGAATCAGTTGCTCTTTTTTATTCAAAATGAAACTACTCTCATTTACTTTCATCTTTGATATTACAGATATGCAAAGTACTACATGGTCTATTATTTTAGCCGCTAAATAAACCTAATTCAAATTTAAAAATGTAAATTGTTATGGAAAGCTTGTAGAATAGAACTAAAACATTTCATTGTGAATATACTGCAGGTTTGATCATTTCGCATCTCAGTTCCATATGGTTTCATATCAACACTGTGTTAAACTGAATCCTGATTCACAGTGCATCATGTTTTTCCACATTAAAATGTTTTGTCAATTAAATACATCATTTTGTGGTTAAAAAGACTGACAATGTTTCCTAATAATATGAAAAAAAATAACACTTCACTTTAGGATTTAATAAAGTCTCTTCGAAATTATTTACCAACTGAGCAAGCAATTAAGAATGACAGAACAACCACAGGAGAGTGTATGCATGTCTGATTATCCACATAACAATAATATTTCTCATACTTTTGCCAATTGTCTTCTCCATATAAATATTTGTAAATAAAACCTGCATAAGTAACTTTTAGTTTTGTAGCTGATCAATTTAACCACTTGTAATTCAATTTTAACATTTTAATTGTTGTGGAAAGCTTGTAGAATTGAACTAAAACCTTGTGAAAGTGCTGCAGGGAAGCTAATATCACTGTCTCATCATGTTTCTATTCATATAGAGCATTGTGTGTTTTGCAGAAAAAGATAAAGAAGGTTTACATGCATTAATTCATGCATGTCAAAAACAAACGGAACATAAACCTAACTCTAAATGTGTTTTAAAAATAATAATGTCTGGTTAAAGTTATGCAAGCTAGCAACTGAGACAGCAATAGGGAATGACAAAATAATCACAACTGAAACTTATTATGCCACCACAGATACATTTATACAAGTTATCTTATCAAACGAACTAAAAGAAAATCAAATCAAAACAGTTGTTGCCCATACTAAAACAAACAAACTCGATGGCTGTTGGCTCATTTCCTAACGAAAGACCACCAGTGGCTGTAATCACTACTAAATTATATCTCACGACACAATCTAACCTACAAACTATTGAGCATGCATAAACAGTTATTAATAAAAAAATAATCTTAACTTCATTCGATGCGGAAACACAATCACGTTACCGAAAACAGTTCTGTGATCCAAGGACAGCGCACTAAAATTTTCACTGGCGCTTTAACACAAAACAGGAAACTCGTGAATATTCATGTAAGCTCCGCCCAGTGTCACTGAAAATCTCAGACACCGAATATTTCAGAACACCAGTAGCAGCAGCTCATTTGCATTTAAAGATCCATACACGAAAACAGCATGTTTTTCCTTCCACTCAAAAATGGGCATTTACAACTTGACATAAATGATCTGTGGTGTATTTTGAGCTGAAATTTCACAGACACATTCTGGGGACACCAGAGACTTATATTACATCTTGTATAAAGGGGCATAATAGGTCCGCTTTAAGCATCAAATCAGTATATCAGAATGATTTCTGAAGGATCATGTGACACTGAGTGGACTTGAGTAATGGCTGCTGAAAATTCAACTTTGACATCACATCAATAAATTATAATATAAAAAAAATATGTATATTAAAATAGAAAACAGTTATTTTAAAATATTTTAAATGACTATTATATTTTGTATGTTTTATAATAATTTAAATAATCTTTTTTTTAAATCTTAAAAATAAGATTTTTGGCACATTATGAGAACTAAAGTGTTATTTTCAAAATTTCTTTCCTACAATTTATTTCCAGGTTCAAGTATACATTAATAATTTTACATGTTAACTACTGCAGTAGTAAAGAAAATCAGAAACTTACAGACTTCTCTCTGGTTCCTCGTGGTCCTTTTGGGCCCTATGTGAAAAAGAACACATTCTGTATCCCTTCAAATTCCCATGATCATATGATGTAAATAATATACACATACCCTGTGTCCAGGCATCCCATCACTGCCAGGATCTCCAGGTGGTCCTGCCCTGCCAGCATTGCCCTGTTATCAGACATCCAATTAAGTCTGTTTAAGGTTCACAGAAAGAGTAAGAAAATAAAGCTTGCAAAATGTTATTACATACCCCTCTTCCCCTGTTGCCTTTTGGACCACCACCTCCATTTACTCCTTTAGAGCCCAGTTCACCCTGAATTTCAAAGAAGAAACAATGTTCACTCATTAATAGATATAAAATTGAATATTTTATGAACCAACCGTATTATAGTTACAATACTGCACTGGCAAGTTTTGGATGTGAAATCACCTGAAGTCCAGGATAACCTGGGAAACCAGAATCTCCCTTAAAGAAAAGTAAAAAATAAATAAATAAATAAACAAACAAACAGACATGAATACATATGCAGTTTATGCTGCTTTCTTTACCCTAAAAATGGCAAATAAAGTTTCAAAATAACTGTCTAATATGTTGTTTTAAGTGAAATAATATCACGCTGTATATTGTAGCATAGCCCAAATTTGCTATTTGAGAACAAATTATTGCAGTATAATTCTATATAAACCTTCTGTCCTTTGGGTCCTGGAAATCCAAAGCCATCTGCACCATCTTTTCCCTGTTAATTATAAATAAATGCCGCAATCAGTTGGTTTATTTGTGTCTAAAAATCAAATAAACAGATTATTAGACAAATTGTTGAATTGTAACATTTAAGAACAAGATAGCTTTTTGAATGATGATGGATCAGGCGTGACATTGCAGGATTTTAGTAGCTTTTAAAAAAAAAGAAAGAAAGTAGTAACCGGCAGTCCTCTGAGGCCTGGAGGTCCCAAAGCTCCCTTAACTCCAGGATCACCTGGCTGGCCCTGTAGGGCAAACGCATAATGCATAGGTTTAGCATTAAAGGAACAATTAACTCAAAAATGAAAATCCCTGATGTATATGACTTTCTTTGTTTAGATAAACACAAAGATTTTAAAGAAAATAATCCATCTCTGTCAGTGCATATAATACAAGTGAATGGGTGCTGCTCGGTTGACGCTTGAAAAACCACACACAGTGATTGTGATGGTAATCCATGCGACCCCAGTGGATAAATCAATGTCCTCTGTAGTGAAACGATAAGAAAAATACTAATAATTTTAACTTTAACTCCTACTGTCATACGAGCGTTCGTGAGAGAGATATTGTGACACATGACTTAGAACTGTAGCAATGATTTAGTTAAAAAAATTAAAAATATATAAAATATATAAAAGCGTCAGCCGAGCGGCACCTATTCAATGGAATTATATGGACTATTTTCCAAAAAATTCTCATTTGTGTTTATCTGAAGAAAGAAAGTCATATACAACGGGGATGGCATGAGGGTGAGTAAATGATAAGAGAATTTTCATTTTTGGGTGAACTATTCCTTTAAAAAAGCAGAGATTTATAAATAAAGAGTATTTATGGAGTATTTTTTTTTAAGGGTACTAAAAGAGGTGACTCACCTTCTGTCCCCTGGACCCAAGGCTTCCTTTAGTTCCCGGCCTTCCTGGAAAGCCAGGAGATCCCTGTGTAAAAGAAACCAACACAATCCCATTGATGGCCAGATGTGGTTTATTAGATATTAATGCAATAGTTAAAAAAAAATAAAAGGTGGCCAATTCATTCTATTCCTGGTATTAAGTTGCCAACTCTATTATTCACCCAGAGAGTTCTCATGTTATTGTACAAGTGGTCTATATTCATCTATCGGGCAGTGGAAGGTTGGCCAGGGAAACAATTTCAAGAGTTACCCACGATATGCAACACTCCCTGGATGCATTGGTTAATTATATAATTGGTTAATTAATGGGGATTTTAATCAAAGTTCACTTTCTGCTACCTTACCCTCTTTTAGGCAAATGGTGACATGTCCTAGGAGGGAGGGTAAAATTATATGTTTTATACGAACGTTAAAGAGATATATAGTGCAAAGTTGCTTCCACCACTGGAGCAATCGGACCACAATTTAATATCTTTGGCATCCAGATACTCTCCTGCAATTTGAAATCAGCCACTTGGCTCTAAGACAGCGCGTGTGTGGTCGGAGGATGTGAAAGGTTAAAAGGATGTTTTGCTTGTACAGACTGGTCAGTATTTTTTTGATGATAATGATTTGGACAGTATTTCTGACAAAGTCACTTGTTATACAAATTACTGTGTTGAGTCTGTCATTCCACATAAACAAATTAAAAATGTTCCTAACAATAAACCGTGGGTGACCAGGGAGGTTAAAGCAGCTACTAATAGGAAAAAAGCAGCTTGTTTCAGTGGCGACAGGGACCGAATTAAAATTGCTCAAAAGGAGCTGAAAAGTTATTCAACAGAGTAAGTTAAAATATAAGGAAAGAGTTGAAGAACAAATTTTTAACTGTAACACATGGGGCCTTTGGAATAGTTTAAAATCTTTTGCTGTTGATGGAACAAAAAATAACAGTATTAAAATAACAGAATGTGAATGAGGTAAAACAGTTAAAGTGCCTTAAGACCAACAAAGCAGCAGGTGGTAATGGTATCCACCCATGTACTTTGAAAGTCTGTGCTGAGCGATTTAGAAGGTCTTTTATTCCAACTGCAGTTAGGTTTTTTAACAAAGTTGTGTAATTCTTTGCATGAATTGATTGTGTTGTTGTTTTTAATGTTCAATTGTCTGTTTGTGTTGTTTTTAGTGTGCATGAGTGTGGGGATTAATAAAGTTTTCTAATCTAATCTATTTCAACATGTACCTGAGGTCCAGGTAGACCAAGATAACCTTTCTGCCCAACCGGACCAGGCGGACCGAAAGCACCCTGAACAGAGACAGAAAGACTCAAATTATAGATGGAACAAGCTCAAACAATTAATAGTTAAGGAAATAAATGGTAGTGTACATCCATCCAATTTGAGATCAAATTAATTTTGAATGTGGTTGGTAATCAAAAATACATTTCACATTGCATATTTAATACTACTCTAACACAGATGTCATCTTTAATGCCATCTTTTCTCACTGTTAACAAACTGGCAAGCAAATCAGATACAGCTTTATATGGTTTTGGCAGTTTTTTTTGTTTTGTTTTGTTTTGTTTTTTGCTGTGTCGTTATAGGGTCCATTTTGTATTTATTGATAGATTTAAAATAGGATAATTTTTACATTACCTGTGGACCTGAGCCCCCAGGGAGTCCTTGTTGTCCTCGTTCTCCTGAAGACCCTCTGGGACCCTGAACGCACAAGCAAACCAAGTCATTTGGTATAACTTCTGTAGCTGCTTAATTATTATTATTTTAAATTATTATTTCTACAGTACTGTACCGGTACACCCGCTGAGCCTCTTCTGCCATTAGGACCCTGAAAATAAAGATAAAAATATCAACATAGAAAAGAACAGGCTTCACAAGTTAATGCTTCTGCCTTCTGTACTATAATTACATATTAACTTACTGGTCTGCCATTATCACCAATTTGGCCTGGAAGACCATCTAAACCTGGTTCACCCTGTTAACAGAGCACATAGAAAGAGAAAAAAAATGATCCATGTATTATATATATATATATTATATATATATACACTGTATATCAATTATAATGTATATATAATAAAAAAAAAAGTCAACAATAAATTTCACTATCAATTAGTCAGGTCTTTGTTCAGTGATGGCCGTTTTTCAGGCTGCAGCTATTAGTAATCCTAGACATGTAAACTTAAAAATCTGAAGATGTTACTGTTAAGAGTCAGTTTGTACTAAAAGTAAATAATATCCCATACCGTTATGCCTGGACTGCCGACGTCACCTTTAGGACCGCGGCTGTTGTTGTCCAGTCCTGAATCTCCCTGATTACGACAAAATGGATCAAAATTCAGGGGTCAAAATTCTCTACTGGAACATCTGCTGCACAAAATTCATCATTGACTGATCTTGCATCTGGTTGTTATTTTCCATCAAAGCCCCACAATTCACCAATTTGCTTCAAAGCCCTAGATTCTTTGCCAAATTTGATAGCAAGAAAGAATGTTAGCTGCAAACCATTCCTTTAAAATAGAGGAACCAAGACAAAATTATGCATACCTGAACCAAATTTGAACAATCTGACCTGAACTGAATGATTTGCTTTTGAAAACAACAAAAAATGAAGAATCGCCATGTTTCACAAACAGTATGAACAGTGTTTTGTTACCTGAATGCGTAATCTATTGAGATTATTATGTGCAGCTAAAGCCTACTAACCGGATCTCCTCTCAGGCCTCGTTCTCCTGGGGTTCCAGGGCTTCCTCTGATACCTCTTGGACCCTGCGGTTCAGGCATAATGAAGATAATACATAATGAATCAATGAATTTAGAGCACTAAAGAGAGACTGGTGCTGCGTCCGAAATCGCATACTGTCTGAGTAGGTACTACATTTGAATTTACTTTGTGACCGTTAAAAAAGTATGCTCTATATAGTGTGAATAAGGGTAGTAGGAACTACATCCGCCCTGTTGTTACTATCACATGACCTACCAGCATCAGTTACGTCACTTCACAGCCATTCATAAATCCTCTGCCAGTGGATAGTAAAGCGTCCATCAGATGCGCACTTCAGAATCTCGGCGGAAGTAGCACGTCATCCGGAAAGATTTCGCATACTGTTTTTCGAAATACTATGTATTCGGACATACTACTCTTTTGACATACTGTTTTTCACATACTATATAGTAGGGAAGTATTTGATTTCGGATGCAGTGTGGATCATGCTTGAGAACTATAGAGAAGAATATGTGTAATGGATTTTACTGCGCTGCCTGGATCTCCTCGCTCTCCCGCACTTCCCGCTGCTCCAGTTACACCCTGAGAGGTACAGACAGTGAAACAGAAATGCATGACTTCCACATTGTAAAAAATAAAGGCAAAAGTAGATAACAAAATGTGAGTGGTGTTTGCTGCCACAATACTAAGGTGTTGTGGGTGGTTGCCAGGGCGTTGCTATGCAATTGGTCATTCAGCGTGGCTGCAAGGTGATTGTTAGGTGGTTGCTAGGTCGTTACTAGGCTGCATAAGTCTCTAGGACATTTTCTCCCTTTTTATGTACACAGGTTTGTTATACTATTGAGACTTGCCTCAGCAAGCATTTAAGATATTATATAGATAATATATATTTTAAATATTTTTTTATTGCAGTTTGCATTATATGTATGTATTTGCCTTTGATTACTCACTGGACGTTAGAAGTGCGCCATAATTTTCTTACCTGTTCACCATCTATCCCATTTAAACCATTTTCTCCTTCCTCTCCCTGTGTAAGAAGATTAAAGAAACTCAAACCATTGATAAGCAAACAGTGGTTACATTACTTTCATTAACAAGCCAAGTGAAAGTGAATAAGAAAGGAGACAGGAACACGATTTATATGCAACCTCAAAAAAAAAAAAAAAAAAAAACAACCACAGGCTAAAACAAACCTTTTCCAGATGACAATCAAAGACAGTAATCCAAACACAGATGCTGGCTAATAACAGCTGTCTGGTAATAAATAAGTAGCCACTTAACGTATACAGCTAAGGCATCTCGCTCTCTCCCCAAAGCTTAAATGATTATGCAAACGTCAGTGTCCATAGCCTTATGTTAGTACTTACATCATCGCCTCTGTAACCTCTGCCACCCTGAAGAAATAAACAGCAAAAGATAAATGTTTCAGCACCCAAAAAAACTCAATAAGGACTCAATAAGAGAACACATTGCACTACGTTACCTTTACACCTCTTCTTCCACTGCATCCCTGATGTCCTCGAGTTCCATTCAAACCAGGAAGCCCTCTCTCACCCTGAAACACACATGCATTGCACATGAAAGTCATAGGATTTTAGTATACTCAGTATATATTTAGGTATTAAAAGAGGTTACATAGTTTGAAGTTGCACTAAGTGACTTTTTGGTTTAAAAATAATTAAATGAATAGTACTTCTCAAATACACTACCATTCAAAAGTATGGGGTTAGTAAGGTTTTTTAATGATTTTGAAAGACGTCTCTTATGCTCACCAAGGCTGCAATTATTTGATCAAACATTCAGTGAAAAACAGTAATTTTGTGAAATATTATTAACATTTAAAATTACTGTTTCTGCTTTAATGTATTTTAAAATGTAATTTATTTCTGTGATGTCAAATCTGAATTTTCAGCATCATTACTCCAATCTTCAGTGTCACGTGATCCTTCAGAAATTATTCTAATATGCTGATTTGGTGCACAAGAAACATTTATTATTATCAATCAAACAGATGTACTGCTTATTTTTTTGTGGATTTGTTTTTTAATTTTTTTGTTTTTTTATACTTATAAAGTTCAAAAGAACAGCATTTATTTGAAATAGAAGTGTAATATTATTACAACAAAATGTGTTACCACTTTATAAACACAAATACCACCAACAGCTCAAAGGGCATTGTCTCATGAAAGTCAATAAAAATATTATAAATGTAAATTGAAGAACTTACAGGTCCTCCTTCTTCTCCAGGGTAACCAGGAAGCCCGCTCAGTCCAGGTGACCCCTGATCAGCAGTACAGTAAGACAATTTAAACACTTATCTGCATTTTCACATATTGTTCAGTAAATCTTCAGTCATAAATCTTCAGCTTATCACCTTCAACCCTGGACGACCCTGATTTCCACGTCCTCCCTCATGACCAGTGCATTTACACAACACGTTACAGCACTCCCTTGAGAGAATTGTATCCTAGGAATTGGAAGAAAGCAAATGGAAGAGAAACACTCGGAGGAAGGTGTTTTATGTTACAAAATGACTGTTGAAATGTTAAATTAGGCACTTGACATTTCTTTAGCACTCTTTAAAACTCACGGCTGTTTCCCTTTCCTCTTAGAGAGCCTCACACTCCCACCCACAGGAAGCCATTTATTTACACAGCAGTCAAAACACTGTTGTGATCACTAAGGCAAACCATAAGGCTGCTAATGTACTTCAATACTGTATATTTCATGTATATTTCAGGCCCCAAAATTTCTCAAAGCAGTAAAAATACAGCATAATCTCTACTTGATGCTACCCTAAGACTGATGCTCTCAAAGTTTCATCCTTTTGTCTATGATTTGGTTTAATGCCATTTAAATTGACTTACAATCTCTTTCTGCATGACACTGGCCACATTCTGCATGCCGATAGAGAGAAGCTTCTTGTAGTGCATCCCTCGCCCGAACTCCAGTCTCTGCAGGTCAGCAGTGTTTTTAAATCCATCCAGCGCCACAGTCAGCAGTGCTTTTACACCTGTGTATGTAACAAAAGGAATTTTAGCAAACATAATTAGCTTTTGATTTGAACCAGGCTCTTCTGGAAAAGTTGAACATCCTGTAACTGCACAGTATTAGCGTGCGGTATAAAACATCAGGCAGACGAAGAGGAACAATAAAGGCAGGATTTAATAACTAAACTCAGAATATCAGCATTCACACGACATACATCAAACGAGAAGGGACAGAGACTGAAGGAGAACACAAGGTATATATACACATGAGGCAAACAAAGGGAACTTAACGAGGTGATTAACTAGACACAGGTGAATCAAATGAACTAATCAAACAGAATGGGGAAAACTAGGTCACAGGGGAAAACAGAAACATGAGGACTGTAACAGTTTGCCCCCCTCTGGCAAGGCGCGTCCTTGTGCCATACAAGGTCCAACAGAGGAGGGAGGAAAGGGACAAAAACAGACAATAAACAGAAACAGAATAGTCCATGGGGGAGTGGAGGGTGGGAGGAGCCAAGGGGAAGCCTGGAGCAGGAGGAGCCAGATGTTGGTCCAGAGACCAACCATGATGAGGCCCCAGGATGGAGTCGAAGGTGGGATACGCCATAGTGGAGAGTAGAGAGGCGCCACCCTGGGGACGGCCGATGGAGATGCCACTGACGATGGAGATCCAGGTGGAGCTGGCATGCCGGAGAGCCCACGCGACACTGCTGGATCTGGAGACCGAGATGGAGCCGGGACGACGAGCAGGAGGAGATGGGGGGGAAAGAGAAGCCAGGTGGAACCGAAGGTGCAGGCTGGACGACGTCTGACCAAGTCGGAGCCTGTGGGACGAGGGAGCCCGGTGGAGTCATGAGGCTGAAGGTTTCCGGTGGAGCCGAGGGAGGGAGGAGCCACGGCGGAGGCAACGCGTCCGGACACCTGTGTCCGGAACCAGTGGGGACACGGACAGTTCAGGGCTGGACAGAACCAGCGGGGAGACGGACAGTTCTGGGCTGGACGGAATCAGCGGGGAAAGGAGACACAGGGAATTAACCTCCCCGAACACATCCAATAATCCAAAAAGAGTACCAGTGGCCATAGCGATCCCATCCACCGCGGTGAGGTTGTGGGCGGAGCTTTCCTCCCAGCCCTCAAACTCCACTAACACTCCCTCAGCAGCACACAATGTAATGGGCTCACGCACCTGGTCAGACACACCTTGTGGTTCACAGCCCCGGGCCACGACTCCTTCCGTCCTCTCTTCAGGTTCGGTCTCGTCCGTCACGGCAGGTTGAAGTCCACGGTCTGCAGTGGGCTCACGTCTCTCCATCCTGCACATAGTCGGTGGCGGGTGGCTGGTCTCTGGATGTGGAGTGGGGCTGGTGTCATCCTCAGCAGGGCCGATGGTGAACAGGGAGTTATTGTTCACCAGCACCCACTCCACGAATGTCGTTCTGTTGGACCGCCCGCTGGAATGTGTGCCTTGGACCGCTCGCTCAGGCCGGTGTGATAAAATACACAGAGCGTGCAGTACGGGAAGTTAGTCTGGCACGCAAGCTGGAGAAAGTCACTAGTGTGTTGTTCCAGCGAGCCGTCTCCTTGCTCCAGGCAGAGAAGCTGGACAGTGGGTAGACTCATGAGGGAAAAAACAAACAAAAAACTGAAGGAAAACGCCGCAAAAAAAAAATCACTGTTGGGTCCGTTCTTCTGTTACGTTAGCGTGTGGTATAAAACATCAGGCAGACGAAGAGGAACAATTAAGGCAGGATTTAATAACTAAACTCAGAATATCAGCATTCACACAACATACATCAAACGAGAACGGACAGAGACTGAAGGAGAACACAAGGTATATATACACAGGTGAATCAAATGAACTAAACAGAATCAAACAGAATGGGGAAAACTAGGTCACAGGGGAAAACAGAAACATGAGGACTGACAAAGTACAGAGTTTCTAAAGAAATTAAATGTCACTGTACCACTCGTCTTGAGGTTTTCGATGGCACCCAGAAGGTCATCAACAGGCTCATCCAACCCATCTGTAAAGATTATCAGCACCTAAGAACAGAAATCAAATAAAAAGTTTCTTCCTTGGTGAAAATATCCATGTTGGTTCAGGCTGGTTTATAGTGGTCGGTTGGTCTGTCTGTCTATCATAATGTCTATATATCATAATGTCAATCAACAGATTAATAGATTTGTTTAGATTCAATAGATTTTCAATTCCAGTAGTATCCTTAAAGGGATTAGTGAAAATTCTGTCATTAATTATTCACCCTCGTCTCGTTCCAAACCCGTAAGAATTTCATTCATCTTCGGAACACAAATGAAGATCTTTTTGATGAAATCCACGCAACTACCACTTTGACGCTTCAAAAAGTTGATCGTAAAACTAATCCATTGAGCAGTTTAGTCCAAATTTTCTGAAGAGACTCAATCACTTGATGGACAGATTTGATTTAGGCTTTTATTCACATATAAACATTGATCAGCGAACATAAGCAAGAAGCTCAACCGAACCTGCTTGACGCACGAGAACAAATCTCACTGGTTCTTACGGAAGCTCAAACGTGCAGCGTAACACACAAGAATGAACCTAACTGGTTCTCGCACGTCAAGCAAACATGCTTGAGCTTCCGTTTACCACAACTGATGTGTGAGTTAATGAATGTTTATATGTGAATAAAAGCTTAAATTCAATCTGTTCAACATACAAAGCGATCAAGTCTCTTCTGAAATTTTTGACTAAACCGCTCAATTCATATGGATTAGTTTTACGATCTCTTTGTGAACTTTTTGGAGCGTCAAAGTGGAAGTTGTGTAGCTGTCTATGGAGGGACAGAAAGCTCTCAGATTTCATCAAAAAGATCTTCATTTGTTTCCCGAAGATGAACGAAAGTCTTACAGGTTTAGAATGACACGAGGGTGAGTAATTAATGACAGAATTTTCATTTTTGGGTGAACTAACCCTTTAAGTAATTACAGCCTGGTCAATTGGTTACTGCTGTTCTCACCTTTACGTAAGAATTGGAAGCTCTGAACTTCTCCTCAAAAGAGCTTAGAAGCTGGGTGTTGAATTTCAGAGATTTGGAAGTCTGCAGTGCCATCACTTTTTGTACCACGCCATCATTGTACTCTTCGAAGGAATAATCATCCAGCATCCTTCCATCAGCATCAACCAATCGGAAGCCTACATTGGTATTGAGGGTTGGTTGGTTGATACAGCACAACTTGTGCACAACTGAAATGTAGCGGACGATCTCAGGCAGGTAGGCCTGCAGCTTTTTCTGGTCTGTTAATATTGAGCGATAACTTGAACTGGTGCGGGAGTTATCAAATCCGATGCCAATATCAACAGTACAACCTAAACAAAGAGAAACAGAATTCATGTGTGATAATAAGGATAAGTTGAATGCTATCAACTCAAATCCAAAATTCATAAAACAATAATTATTTTCATGCCATGGCTAATAAATGGCTGTTAATAAAATTCTATCCTATTTTGTCTAATTTAATCAAAAATAAAACCTAAAAAACTTTAGTCAACCGTTCTAAATGCTACAAGTGAATTTAGGTATCACAACATTATAATGTGCCGTGTGAAAAATCTATTTAGATATTTGCTAAAGATTACATTTAACAGTAAAATACTTGTTATTGGAGCTTTAATTGCTAATTAAGTTAAATGTGAAAATTGAAGACACAAACATGCATAATTAAATATCAATATCAACCAATGAAGTAAAAAAAAAATCGACCTATAACCAGTATGGTACAAATATACTCTGCATTCCTAGTGTGGTGTTTCTCTTAAAGGTATACTCCAGGTTATTTTCAACGTGCTGCAATTTAGTTTTTTGTCGACCAATTAAACAAATCTCTAATTTGGGTCAGTAATCAATATGGTACCAATATACTGTGAATTTTAGTTTGGTGTTTCTCTTAAAGGTATATTCCAGATTATTTTCAATGTGCTACAATTTAATTTGGTGTCGACCAATAAATTAAAAAAAAAAAAAAAATCTAATATCAGCTCATATCCAATATGCTACAAGTATACAATATTTCTAGTTGGTGGTTCTCTCCACGTTATTTTCAACGTGCTACAATTTAATATAACACACAGAAACAATGGCACCTCTACTCACTTGGTTGTTGACCACAAAAGGAATCAACAAATGGTGCTGTTTCCAGATCAAGGTAGCTGAAGTCCTTCACCTCGAATAACCTATCCTGTGACCCGGCAATATAGCTGAGCTGTTGCTTCGAGTAATCCCCAATTCCAATCACAAAAACATTAATTTGGGAGCGTCGGAGATCATCAGCTGCTGTTTTCACTTCGTCCGCTGAAACGCCGTCAGTGATGAGTACGAGATTCTGTGGTACACGTCTCTGTTTGCGACTCCCTTTGCTTTCCTGGAAGAATTCCACAACTTTACGCAGAGCTTCTCCAATGTATGTACTTCCTTCAATTTGACTGATTTGTCGAATTGCTGACTTCACACCATCTACATCTTTATACTTATTCAAGAAGAACTCTGTCTGATATGAGTCGCTGAACTGGGCTACACCGATTCTGATAAATTCTGGAGTAATACGGAGGTTGTTCACAATATTTAGCAAGAACATAATCATAATATTCCATGACTCATTGGTGATGCTTGTAGATCCATCAATCAGAAACACCAGGTCAGCTACCTCGTTCTTGCATTCTGCAAGACAGATCATATTGATAAATCTGACATCTAAATAAGTCATTCAAATTCTTAAGCTCTGAAGAAAAAGCTTTTACCTGGTTTGGTTGCAGCGCAGAGCACACCTGAGATGTTCTTTTGCAGATCTTGAAGGCCCTTGTAATTGTTAACATGGAAGATTTTGTTTTTGTTCTTGGTAATCATCTCCAGCTCACTATCTTGAGCTCTGGCCACTCCAATTCCATACACATTTATATGGTTGGCTACAAACTCATCAGCCCTTGCAGGTAGGTTTTCTCGGTCTCTAGCATCACCGTCCGTGATCACGAATAGCATTTGAGGGATGCCTCGTTTCGGGCGCCCACCTTTTGCATCATTGAAATAAGCAAGCGAGTATGCAAGAGCTTTTGCTGTGTCTTTGTTTCCAGTTGGGGACTTCAAGGTATTTATGGCCTCCAGTACCTGACGTTTACTGTTGTGCTGGTTTAAAGAGAACTGATTCTGAGTGTCTGAGTAGACAATAACACCAAAGCGAACTAGACTGTCCCCAATCTGTGTGCTGTTCACCACGGAAATTAAAAAGTTTTTAATGTTTTCAAAATCTTGAGGAGGAATCCGTCTGGTGCACTGCACCAAGAAGATCACATCTGCCAACTGTTTGCTCGGACAACCTACAGGTAAAATGAGAAAAAGATTATTGATATTCCAAAAAGGTATCATGTACACCAAGACTAGCTTAAACCAGCATGTTCACCAGCAAAAAGTTTTAGTCAACCAGAATGGTTGAGTTTTAGTGAATTTTAAATGGGTAACTAACGGGATGCAGAATTGCAGTTCAAATGTGAATTTAAGGAAGTAGAATTCATATCATTAAAATAAATATATATTTTTTTAACTAGAAAAGGAAGGTTCATCAAGATAAACTCTGAATGATGGACTGAGGTCTTGTCTGAAAGTTTAAAACCGTTTACAAAATAGACCTAAAGAATTTAATACTTAATTTATACAAACATGCATTTAATAAATTAACTCTAACTCAATTAATTTACCAAGGTGGAAAACCCTTAATTTCCTAGAATGCCATTACCTGTTGCATTTCTTGGAATTATAAATCAGCAAATTCCACTTCCTCTCAATCCAATTCAAATTCTAATTCAACTTCCTGTGGAATGCACATTCCAACTTATGAAATGAAAGAGAGCTATTCTAAATTTTGCCAAACCCTGAATAAACAGCATCCAAAACAACAGAGATGTGGGGTATATGTGGCATACAGTATTTTAGGAACATTTTATGATTCACCTGTGTCAGAGCTGCAGAGCTTGAACTGGAGGTTTTTTTCTATGGACTTAAGTGCATCAAAATTCCTCTCCACGTACACTTTATCTTGAGTTCCACTGATTTCCCACAACTGTGTGGTGTTTACCCTGCCCACACCTATTGAGAAGATGGTGACACCCTTGTCTCTGATGGCCTTGGCAGGCATGGCGACAGTATCATGAGCTTCCCCATCTGTGATAACTATGAGGAACTGTGGAACATCAGGCCGACCGCCGGGTGCATCGAAATACTTTGAAATGAACGAGAGTGCTTTTCCTGTGTATGTGTTCCCTGTTATCTGTGTAATGCTCTTAATCTCATCCTCTACTTTACCTTTGTCATAGTACTCATTCAGGGCAAATTCATTCTTTGGATTATCGCTAAACTGAACCACGCCAATGTGCACATTATCTTCTCCGATAACGGTACCATTTACAACTTTGGTAATAAAAGTCTTCATTAACAGAAAGTCATCGCTGTGAATGCTAGAAGAACCATCAACCAAAAACATGATATCGGCCACCCTGTTCTTGCAGGCTAAAGAAAGAAAAGATAGAAAAGAAAAAAGAAAAAATTATTTAGTTTTTTCATCTTGTTTTCCAGTAAATTTATCTAACATACTTAAAATTAAAAATAAAATAACTGATAAGACTGGTTGTCAAACAATATCAGCAACTATTCAAAATTTTGGGGTCGGAAGGATTTTTAAATGTTTAGAATTCAAATTTCGTATAAGTCTGCATTTATTTGATCAAAAATACAGTAAAAACAGTATTATTCTGAAATATTATTGTAATATTATTGTAATAAGCTGATTTGGTGCTTAAGAAACATTTCTTCTTATTATCAATACTGAAAACAGTTATATTTTTGTGGAAACAGTGATAATTTTTTTAATTCTTTGATAAATAGAAAGTTGAAAAGAGCATTTATTTGAAATAGAAATCTTTTGTAACACTTGAAAATGCCTTTACTGTCAATTTTAATCACTTTAATGCATCCTTGTTAAATATAATCATTTATATCTTTGTTTAAATTGAGCTTGTTTTAATCCAGTCCAAAACAGACAAATAATTTGTTTGTTTGTTTGTTGCAGTATATCTATGATTGATTAGTCTTACCCTCTTGTGAGCAAATATCTGTGACAATTTCACTCTTGATGGAATTCAGGCCATCATAGTTGGGCACATAGAATTTTTTTTTTTCATCAATCGTCATCTTCAAGAGCTCTTCCTGGCTGGCATCCTTGACTCCAATGGCATAGACTGAAACACCTTGAATCTTCAGCTCTGCCGCTGGTCCGCTCACGTCATCTTGGGATTTCTTATCAGTAATGACAATGAGAATCTCCTGCACCTTAGCCGGACGGGACACTTTAGCCTGATTGAAAAGATCGGCCACATAAGTTAGTGCTTTGCCTGTCTCTGTGCCTCCATTGGGTTGAATGATGTTATTCACAGCTGCTTCTAAAGAGGCTCTGTTTTTGTGCTCTGTCAGGCTGAATTGTAGAGTAGGATCATGGGCGACTTTAGCAACTCCCACGCGTACGTGATCTGGTCCAATGTTGAATAACTGCAGGAAGCCTATGATAAATTTCTTCACATCTTCAAAGTCGGCACGAGTGCTGACAGAGTGGTCCAACAAGAAATAAATGTCTGCTTCCTCTGTGTTCACACATCCTAAAAGCGAGGATTGAATTACATCAAATTATAAGTAGGGGAAAACAAAGGCTGTTATAACATACTAAATTTCTTTATGAACTAAAGCATAACATTCAGCACAAACTCTGTAAAGTTAAGTGTATTATAATATTAAAAATAATAATACAATAAAAAAGTTTGAAAAGAGTAATAAACTATGAATAATGTTATCGGTATCATTTTCAAGATTCTCCCCTGACCATTCCATAAAACGTTTGTAAAATGCTTAAAAATTAAAAATCTGGCATAGCCTACATTACCAGAGAGAAGTATGAAGCTTCACTGGAGTTATGACATTTTGATTAAAAATTATGAGGTAAACACTAATTTTTAAAAATGAAATATAACCATGGATGAATCATTCAAAATAAGACTGATAACATAGATTTGGTAGGGGAAGCGCGAGGCACAAACGCGGGGCTAGTTGTAACACACATGGTTTAAAACTTTCCACACATGCCAGCATGACGAAACTTAGCGTATTTACTAGTTGCCATATCAACACTATATCAAGAAAAATCTTTGGAAGAAATCACTGAACATTTATTTAACCATAGTAAAAGTACGTTTCTTACTTAAGGTAATTTTCCATCTCTATTTTTTGTGTTTATTTAAAATTAGACAAATCTGATATTATTTTAATCTAATATCTGTTATTTAACAGTTGAGATAGTTCTTTAATGCTGATCTAACCAGGAGAAGACACAAGCCGGGTTTAAATCCCAGTTGTGCAGGTGGGGCACGTTGTAACACTACGTTACAATGTGCCCCTATTGGAACTATGCCATTCTATTCTATACTTTTATGAATTCTATTGAGAAACTATGAGATGTTCAGAAATTATTAATTATTATTGTGTTTGTATATGTATAACTATTTTGTAAAGCTGTGATTTGTGGTGTTTGTTGTCAAACAATTATAAAAATTTTTAATTATTAAAAAAAGTCATTATTTTATATGAAAAAGTTAATAATTGTATTTTATTGACAAAATATTTTAGTTTGTCTTGTCTATTTTTTTGATTAGATCAGATAACATTTTAAGCTGTTGTATGGTCATGTTACAATGTGCCCCACCTATGGGGCATGTTGTCACATTTCACTTCCATTCTTTCGGGGTAAATCAAGAAAAATGTATACACTGCATTAATGAAACAAAACCACATAATTGTACTGGACATGTGTGAAATTAATGTGGGAAAACATAAATACTCTGAACCCCAAGTGAATTTACACAAACTGAGAAAGTCAAAAAGTGTTACTTTGTGCCCCGCTCTCCCCCTATGTCATGCTTCAGCAATGTAGGAAGTTAAAGAGTAACATGCATGATGAACTTTTAACTCATTACAAATTAAACTCATTATCACACATTTACTTATGTTTACCTTGTTTTAGGAGAAATCTATCTTTCTTGTCAAAACTTCTACTGATCACATCCTTACAAAGGCTCTTTACGAGGCTTTTCTCCAGTGATCTAAGCATCTGAAAACTTTCCACATTGTACACAAACTGCCTTTTAGGGTGGGATGCAATGTTTATGAGCTCCTCCACATCAGCATCCTTCACCCCAAGGGCATATACAGTGACTCCCGAGCGCCTCAGCTCAGAAGCTGAGTTGGTGACTTCATCTTGTGACTTGCCATCAGTGATGACAACAGCAATCTGCTTAACACCAAGATCTTTCCTGCTGCCCCTGTTCTTAGTAAACAGATTGTCCTTGGCAAACCTTAGGGCTGCACCTGTTGAGGTTCCTCCACCTCTGTATGGTATGATTTGAACATAGTTCAGAATTTCACTCTTGTTAACAAATGTGTCCAGATAGAATTGAGCACTGGGTATGTCATTGTAAAGTACCATTCCCACCCTCACACTGTCAGAGTTCACCTCTAGACCACGAATTGTGCGGTCGAGAAAGCGTTTCATCAGTTCAAAGTTGCTTGGGGTGATACTACCCGATTCGTCCACAATAAACACAATATCCGCCACTTGGGCTGATGTGCAGTCTGTTCGAAGACAACAGAAATTCATTAATATATGTTAACTAGTGGAAAAATATTGTGGTAAAATTTAACAGTAATGAAGAAAATTCAAAAGTGCATGAAGTAATACCATTTTTAAGGCTATGTTCTAATGTTATAATGCTGACTTATATAAATAGGTCAACGTAAATAGGTCATATCATGTACTGTTTTTTTTAGAATTGTAGTATTCTGTGTGCACCGCTCTGTTAACGTTTTTTGGTAAATATCGAAATTTGATATTTTCGAAGTTTGAGTTGAAGTTTGATCTGGTTGAACTGCAAAACATTGTCATGATCTTAACATTGTATCCACTATGAGGGGGGCCATGACCCACTCTTTCTTATGTCAAACTTACTTAATGCACCTTTAATAACCTATAATTCAATATTATAGTTAAAGTAAAGGAAATCTAAGGCAAACTAACCTCCTGTAACATTGAAAATTTCTTTTTCCTGAATCATTTTTGTGATGTCTGAAGCAACATCAGCAATATTCTGGTCAATCTGGAAAATATTTATAGTAGGTAACAGGTATTTTAAATCTGCTTCGAATCTGATATCAATAACGGTCACATCCTCATCCATCATTGTTTCTATGGCCCTCACAGGAGAGTCATATGAGTTCCCTGTTCTCAGCACCAGCAGATACTGCTGGTAGCCTTTATCAATTCTGCTGCCAGACGCCGTGTAAAGAATATTATTGCGAACAAAATCAATGGCTTTTCCTAATTTTCGCTCTCCATTGGGCCTGGGCTCGAACTGATTTATGTACTCGATGGCTTCTTCCTTGACTTGGTAGTCACTGAACAGAAAATGGTTGACGACATCCTCGCCAAACTGAGCCAGCGCGATCTTATGAGATGCATCGCCCACTTCGAGCCGCTCAACCAGTAGGGTGAGAAGTTCCCTTATCTGCTGTGTCTTCATCTGGGCCGAACTATCTACTAGGACAAATACATCAGCAAACTTTGGGGAAAAAGCTGAAACAGAGAAACAATAAAGAATCAACAATTATTTTATGTATTTGCACATACATAAATACATGAATATTAAATATATTACACAGTAAACCACCATCAGCAATGATCATTTTCTCAAGGATAAGATAAAAGTCAATAAGGGGCCATTAACACAGAATGCTTTTAAAAACACGAGACACATTTAAGAACGCTTTGTCATGCACAAGATGCTGCAAAAGACATGGGACGTGAGCACAAAAGTCCAACACATAGTGCATGTTTACAAAAAAAAACAATGGAAAAGCAGTGACCATTCACCTATCAATCATCTACAGGAATAGAACAAGTTTTTTTTGTTTTTTTTTTAATACAACTTTATTTTTAGGATTTTTATATGTACTGAGCATTAATACAACCCACTATTGCCACAGCTCAGACAAAAAACAAAAAAAAAACTTTTAAATAAAACTTAATTAAGATTCTTTGGCATGCTTGATGTAAATGTAAATTCTTATTTTTCATAGTTTATTTTTGACTTTTTTTCCTTAAATGAAAATGACAAATATTACCTAGGCAACTAAATGAAATGAGTAAGTTTAAAGGGCACCTATTATGCAAAATTCACTTTTACATGATTGAACATATATTTGTGTCGGCAACCACCCTATAATGTTAATCCATCCACGCCTATTTTTATATTCCCCATAAATCATAAACAGTGTCTCAAAATGAGTCTTTAGCATTTTCTATACATTGTGCCGTCACAATGTAACAGGCCCTGTCCATGTCTGGTGACGGAATCTGCCCTGTTAGCTTAGATCCTCCCCTGAGTGAGCTGTATACAGTCTGCCATGTTTATCTCCTCGCTACAGCAGCTGGTGGAAACACGAGAATGTCTCAGCTACGTGATAAACTATCTAGATGTTCTGTTGTTGGCTGTATCAATGATCAGAGAACATGTTTATTTTCCATTCCACTGTGCTACTTTTTTTATCTATCTAGCTAAATACAGTTCTGTCATGACAACTCGGAGAGATTGGCAATGTAATGTATTTGGACTTGGCAGAATAGATCTGCTACTGCTGCTGCTGCTGCTGCTGCTGCCAATACATTCACACATATTGCTGTTTAAAGTTTTGATTCTTGCTTGTTATTTTTTTAAATGCGCTTTTAATTTTTCAATTCACGCTTATTATATTTTGATCTGTGACCAAGTTGTTTGGTATTTTGATCATTTTGCATTTTTTTTTAGTTTGTGCAATATATTTTTACATATGTTTTTAAAATTTTGATTCACGCTTATTATTTTTTTGATCCGTGACCGCAATACTTTAGTCGGAAATTTAATCCCATAGCCTACGTCTGTTATAAGACATGCAGCTGCTGCACATATAACATACATGAAATAAACCCTGTAGCAGATCTATACAGATGGAGCTGGGGAAGCTGGAGGGTTTCTAAAAGCGAGCTGCAGACTGCTAACAGCAAACAATGCCAAGTATTTGAAAGTTGAGCAGCAAGCTCATTGGCCACTGATACCACAGCAACCAATCAGCTGCGCTATGTAGATAATGATGCGACTGCTACCAAATGAGTTAAGGACCTATCAGCCAGTGCCATCTAGAGTTTCATGCAAGAACTTTGTATTTCCTCCTGAAATAAAACGAGCTTATGCTGTGTTCACGTAATTACGAGATGGCAACCCGCTGTTCACGTTCTCAGTCTCAGGATTTGTGTGTTTCTATGTCAGTACTATCAAGACCGAAATTAATCTGCAGCAGTCAGGTGGTACAAGTAAGAGCTCTGTAAGTTGTTTACGTTCATTTTTATTCTAATATTATGTGCTTTGAGACATGAGGTAATTTAACGCCATCTCTTGTGACGCTTTGCAGACTCTGCTGAGTCGTGGCTTTGGAAAGCGCTCTGAAGGGAGGGTGGGATCTCATGCTTTTTTTTTTTAATTCTAAAGTTACTAAAACTAAAACCAAAATAAAAAAATATATATTAAAGCTATATAGAACTCTTAAAAAAATAATACAATAAACAAAATTACTAAAACAAACTAAAGTTAAAACTTAAAATATTATTTCAAAAATATTAATAAATAGTATAATAGTATATAAATAATACAAGGATCTCACATGACCACTTGTGATTGGATCACCAGAGACAGATTTAGATATCATGTGTAAACAGACTTGTTGACTTTTATGAACAGAGCTCATTAACTTACCTTTCCCCTGATCCCTCATCAAGATACAGACTGTCTCTTTCATGGTGGTTGTCAGTCCTTGCAGTGCTTGGTAATTGTCGATATTAACCACAAAACGCTCAGGTGGGCTGCTGGCTATAGCCTTCAACTCAGTCTTATTGGTGGGACCGACACCAATAGCAAAGATAATAATACCCTTCTGTTGCAGATCTCTGGCAGGTCCCTTTATATCATCGACTGAGTCTCCATCTGTGATCACCATAACAATCTGAGGCACATTTTCATTGATACGGCTTCCACCCTCTTTAGTGAAATAACTTTCCCTAAGGGTATCCATGGCTTTTCCCATATACGTGCCTCCTGTTCGGTATGGAAGGTTATCTATCTTCTTAATTAGCTCTGCTTTGTTTGCATACTTCCCCAACAGAAACTCTTCGTGGGTATCGGTGCTGAATTGAGCAAGGCCAATCTGTACTTTTTTACTGTCAATATCCAAACCATCCACAAAAGTGTGCATGAACATCTTAACCTCCCGGAAGTCTCGAGTACCGATGCTGCTAGAACTATCCACAAGGAATACAATGTCATATGGCGGATTTTCATCCAGGCATCCTATTAATGAGAGTTCAATAGACAACACATGACAATCTAGACATATATAATTCTAAACATATATAAGACATACATAATTCTGGGGGTCAGTAAGATTTTTTAATGCTTTTGAAAGAAGTTTCTTATGCTCACCAAGACTGCATTTATTTGATCGAAAATACAGTAAATACAGTACTATTCTGAAATATTATTACAATTTAAAATACAGTATAAATACAGTACAGTATATATATATATAGCCATTACTCCAGTCTTCAGTGTCACATGATCCTTCAGAAATCATTCTAATATGCTGAGTTGGTGTTCAAGAAACATTATTATCAATATTATATTATTATTATATAATATTTTTGGGGAAACCATGATACATTTTATCAAGATTTTTGATGAAAAAACAGCATTTTTTCGAAATAGAATTTGTTTTGTAACAATGTAAAAATCTTTACTGACAATTTTTGTATATATGCTGATATTAATTATTAAATTAATTGCAACCTTGCTGAATAAAAGAATTAGTTTCATTCAAAAAGAAAAATATTACTGACCCCAAACTTTTGAACGGTAGAAAAAATATGATCAAAAATCACAATATAAATTATTACATAAATGATTCTCTAACTGGTCAAAAACACTAAAAGTACAAAACATTCAGCATTAGTATCAATTACATTTTCTGTTGGATTTTGTCTATCCAAAAGTGAATAATTTTGTATGGCTTTGGAAGACTATTCCTTTTTTAAAGAATAATAATAGCCAAACACAAACCTATTTGTTATATAATTCATTATAAAAACATAGTTTGCCTCATATTATTCTGTAAATTAGTCATAGCATGTATTTGTCTGGAAAGTGTTTACCTGTTTGCTGTGCAGTGCTTACAAGGAAACATGATGCAATGAATAAAACAGAAAGAAATGCCTGTGCCTTCCCCATTGTCTAAGCGCGTCCCGAAAGCCTTAACAGAAGAAAACAGAAAACAGAAATGAATGTTGCATGATAATGCCAGTAAATGTTATTTTATTTATGGAATTATTAAAGAAATCAATTACAACAAAAAAATCCAGAAATGTTGGGACGTTTTTTAAATTTAAATAAAATGACAACTAAAAGACTTTCAAATCACACGAGCCAATATTTTATTCACAATAGAACATAGATAACATAAGTAATGTTTAAACAGAGAAATTTTACACTTTTATCCACTAAATGAGCTCATTTCAAATTTGATGCCTGCTATAGGTCTCAAAAAAGTTGGCACGGGGGAAACAAATGGCTGAAAAAGCAAGACATTTTGAAAAGGTTCAGCTGGGAGAACAACTAGCAACTAATTAAGTTAATTGATATCAGGTCTGTAACATGATTAGCTAGAAAAGGGATGTCTTAGAGAGGCAGAGTCTCTCAGAAGTAAAGATGGGCAGAGCTGTGAAAGAGTGCATAAAAAGATTGTGGAATACTTTAAAAACAATGTTCCTCAACGTCAAATTGCAAAGGCTTTGCAAATCTCATCATCTACAGTGCATAACATCATCAAAAGATTCAGAGAATCTGGAGAAATCTCTGTGAGTAAGGGACAAGGCCGAAGACCTTTATTGGATGCCCGTGGTCTTCAGGCCCTCAGACGACACTGCATCACTCATCAGCATGATTGTGTCAATGACATTACTAAATGGTCCCAGGAATACTTCCAGAAATCACTGTCGGTAAACACAATCAGCCGTGCATTCTGCAGATGCCAACTAAAGCTCTATCATGCAAAAAGGAAGCCATATGTGAACATGGTCCAGAAGCGCCATCGTGTCCTGTGTGCCAAGGCTCATTTAACCCCCTCGAGCCGGCGGTCGTGCCGACGATACCACCTTGCTTTTTTTCTTATCAGTATGAAAGAGACTCAAAATACTCCGTCAATTTTGCACATACAATTGAGAGCTATACTCCATTTTAATCTGTGAAATATCTTCTTTTATTTGTGTACACTCAGAGTAAAAACAAAATGTTGTGCTTTTTGCAAAATAAAGAAAACTAACATGATGCGTGATCTGTCGTCTCCCTCTAAATGAAGTCCAATCTGATAGTTCTCAGAAAATGAACTGTAACTTAGTGAATACTAATCACAAAAAAAATAGACTTATGTCTAAAGAAACGTTGAAATGTCAGGTTTTAAATAGTGTAAATCAAATCGAAAACAAATATTCTCTGTTTATGTAATATGAATGAAAAGAGAGACATGTCAGAAGCCCGTGAGTCAGCTCATTATCCACTAATTCGGCCACGCCCACGGAGCGAGAGCTATTCAGATGCAAATTCTGAGGCAATACATTTATACATCGTCGCAATCATGTATTTATTATCTTCAAAAGTGTCTATCTGCATGTTATAGCCATGGTTAGCGATCTCTGGTAGCCTCTGTTAGTTCCTGGAATGTCACATGGTCTCTGTTAGTTCCTGGAATGTCACAGCCTCCGGCTGCAAGTATGAATTGAAAACACAGTATCCAGCGCTCATAGTGATGACAATAAATATTGAATAAATATTACTCCTCTGTATAGATAATTTACATAAACATATGAGAATCCATCAATATTTTTCCAAATGCGCATGCTTTTAAGCTAAAAGCCCTGATGGATGTTGTTTTGTCAAAGGTAACGACTCTCCGTTTTTCATATTCATAACTCCTGACGCATAGGCTAGTAACAAATTACGGTCACTATAAGAGTAAAACAGAGGTCAAAATGTGAAGCTTGAGTCTTAGATCTTTTTAATGATGTATAGTTTGTCAGCTGCACATTAACCTTTAGGCTATATAATAGAACAAATATAATAGCCTATATGAAATGCCATAGAGGTAACATAAATGTTCACAGAAATCATCAAAGAAATACATTATATTTTAAAGTATATTAAAATAGAAAACCATTATTTGGTTTGAGACTTGAGACTTCTTTTAAAAACATTATAATAGTAATGCGTCCAATCTTTTGACTGGTACTGTAATTTAAACTATAATAGGCCTATACAAAATTTTCTTCACATGATGTGCAATACGTGCATGCATGAGATCACAAAAATCATGGTTTTTTTTGTCAAGAGTGGACATTATATTAACGTATTCCTGTTATCAGCATGTTTTTTCACTTAGCCTACCTGACTGAAAGGACTCATTATGCGGGTCATTATGCAGGTCATTATGCAGGTCTTTGTCTTCTCAGGTGTGAATCACAGCATTATTCATTAAGATTAATTTCTCCATGCATACTGTGTTTCTTGACAAAAAGCATCTTACAAAATTTAAATCAATATATTGTTTTATATGAACGAGTAGGCAGGATAATTTTTACGTCACTTTGAAGCAAAAATTCTAGTTTACAACCTCCAATACCCAGAAGTCTTGTGAACACATATTTTGTATCTATTTTGTGGCCTTATTTCAATGACTTAAGTTTTTTGTTTTTTCAATAACCACGCATAAACGTTATTCCTTCAAAAATACAAACATGTACATACGTGTTCCTCACATATTATGGTAGCCTAGTTTGTGCTGAATACAGTGTTATGACACCTTTTCCATTAATATGTTTATGAACAACTGAAAAAAGCACAAATGTCAGGGCATGTCAAAACTTCTCCAGGGCCCCAAAAATCCTCAGACCCCAGAGGGTTAAAATGGACTCTTTCAAAGTGGAAAAGTGTTCTATGGCTAGATGAGTCCAAATTTGACATTCTTGTTGGAAATCACTAACGCCGTGTCCTAAAGAGGAGGGAGACCTTCCAGAATGTTATCAGCGTTCAGTTCAAAAGCCAGCATCTCTGATGGTATGGGGGTGCATAAGTGAATACGGCATGGGCAGCTTGCATGTTTTGGAAGGCACTATGAATGCTGACAGGTATATAAAGGTTTTAGAGAAACATATGTTCCCCTCTAGACAAAGTCTATTTCAGGGAAGGCCTTGTGTATTTCAGTAGGACAATGCAAAGCCACATACTGCAGCTATTACTACAGCATGGCTTTGTCGTAGAAGAGTCCTGGTGCTGAATAGGTTGTTTGCAATCACGTGGTTCTAGTGATGCGCGAAATTAATGTGGAGGGCAAGCAGTGAAAATTAGAATGGAAGAGATGGGGAAAAGTCCATACTGTGCTGGTTTAGAAAGATATAAACAGAAAATCACAACATACTTTGGACGTGAACCTTATGTTATGAAGAGGAGCGATTTTTCTACTGAATGGAAAGACTTGACTGCCATCGAGGAGGTAGATATATAGAATGTGAAGCTGCCGTCACACCATGTTCAGTTCTGGGTTTGTTTATATCGCGCTGCCTTTCTACTAGTGACGAAGGGCAGTATTTTTGATTGTCTGTCGTGATTGTGAAAAATGTCGCCATTGTAGATCATTTATGCTGAATCGAGAATTGCAACAGGAGCTCACATCATTGTTCAGGGAAAAAAACTGGATGGTGTAATATAATTTTCGCCTTTTCTATGTGTAAAAACACTAAGGGAAGCAGGTTGAGGACATGACGGGGAGACGCCGTATAGCAAATCTAATAATGTCACTGATTGAACCCACTCCCTATCACTCAATAAAATAATCACATTGCTGAGTGTTTTTGAAAGTGTTGTATTTTGTTTGGTTTAATAATTAACATTACATTTACGAGTATGACCCTCACTCGGCTTGTGAATGAGTATAACTTGCACGCAGCCACTTCAATACTGTTCACAAGCTTCTATGGGTTTGATTTTGGTTGTCATTTGTTGAAATAAATACAAAAAAAAAGTGTGTCGGTGTCTGTCATAGACTGTAAAAAAGGGTGTCTGTCCGCTGAATGCCCCTCTGATTCTCCTCCGTGGTCATATGGGAAAGTGAATATTTACAAAGAAAACATTAAAACTACAGTTACATTTACACCCTTCCAACAAAGAAATGGATCGACTTCTTTTAGCTTGTTGAACACATTTTTTTTTATTTGGACATTTTCTACCATATGACGGCTGAAGCAGCAGCGCGTGACACTGTTCTCACGGTAACCAGATCAACATTGTGAACGGAATTCTACAAAATTGAAGTGAAAACACCATATTATCATTCAATGGGATAAAATATCTTCTCTTCCCTGCAAACGATACCATGAAGAATGTGATTATCTAACCAAGTCAAAAACAAAAAAGGTAAGCAGGTATCCATATTCATTTCAGTATTGGCAGACGCAAAACGCTATAAAAGGTGACAACTTTTAAAGTTAAAAAACGATATAATTTACGTAAACGATAAAAGCTCATTGTGGCTTCTCAGTTTGATAGATTTGAGCAACCATAAACGACGCAAAACATAGGAATTTTGAGTTTGTGGTAGGATTCCTATATAGAAAAATCACTCCTTGCCCTCCAGCCGCATTTCGCGTGCAGCAATGACGTCATGTGCAAACAACCTATTGGCCTGCAGCTGTTCTGAAATATTCGGTGTCTGAGATTTTCGGTGACACTGGGCGGAGCTTACATGAATACTCACGAGTTTCCTGTTTTATGTTAAAGCGCCACTGAAAATTTTAGTGCACTGTCCTTGGATCACAGAACTCTTTTCGGTAACGTGATTGCGTTTCCGCGTCGAATGAAGTTAATATTCTTTTTTATTAATAACTGTTTATGTATGCTCAATAGTTTGTAGGTTACATGTGTCGTGAGATTTAATTTAGTAGTGATTACAGCCACTGGTGGTCTATCGTTAGGAAATGAGCCAATAGCCATCAAGTTTGTTTGTTTGTTTGTTTGTTTTAGTACAGCTGTTTTGATTTGATTTTCTTTTAGTTCGTTTGATAAGATAACTTGTATAAATGTATCTGTGGTGGCATAATAAAAGTTTCAGTTGTGATTATTTTGTCATTCCCTATTGCTGTCTCAGTTGATAGCTTGCATAACTTTAACCAGACATCATTATTATTAAAACACATTGAGAGTTAGGTTTATGTTCCGTTTATGTTTTTGACATGCATGAATTATGAATGAATTATCTTTTTCTGCAAAACACACAATGCTCTATATGAATAGAAACATGATGAGACAGTGATATTAGCTTCCCTGCAGCACTTTCACAAGGTTTTAGTTCAATTCTACAAGCTTTCCACAATTAAAATGTTAAAATTGAATTACAAGTGGTTAAACTGATCAGCTACGAAACTAAAGTTACTAATGCGGGTTTTATTTACAAATATTTATATGGAGAAGACATAATTGTCAAAAGTATGAGGAATATTATTGTTATGTGGATAATCAGACATACATACACTCTCCTGTGATTGTTCTGTCATTCTTAATTGCTTGCTCAGTTGGTAAATAATTTCAAAGGGACTTTATTAAATCCTAATGTGAAGTGTTATTTTTTTCATATTATTAGGAAACATTATCAATCTTTTTTCCCACAAAATGATGTATTTCATTGACAAAACATTTTAATGTGGAAAAACATGATGCACTGTGAATCAGGATTCAGTTTAACACAGTGTTGATATGAAACTATATGGAACTGAGATGCGAAATGATCAAACCTGCAGTAGATTCACAATGAAATGTTTTAGTTCTATTCTACGAGCTTTCCATAACAATTAAAGTGTTTAAATTTTAATTTTGTTTATTTAGCAGCTAAAATAATAGACCATGTAGTAATTTGCATATCTGTAATATCAAAGATGATAGTAAATAATGAGAGTAGTTTCATTTTGAATAACAAAGAGCAGCTGATTCTGTGATGAAATTTTATTCACAAACGAGGAGAAGTCATGACATACATAATTAGCAAAAACACTTGTATTTAAACACACATTAACATACTTTACACAGGGTCTTGGGATCCCAGACAAATGAAAGTTTGGTCTGCTCATGTGATCCCAGTGATACCAGCCTTTGCTACTGACACATTCAGTCTAAAATATATAATAAAATGACATTACAACAAACCTGTATTATTAAAATTTTTAATACACTGTGAAAAAGTGAAAAATTAAAGTGTCTGCTTTGTCTGGTGTACAGGGATATTTAATGGCAAAAGTCATCATCTTTGGAAACGAATCACGGTTATATTAGCTATAGACATAATATTAGTTATCACATGCATAATTCATCATGGCCTATTTGGATAATCATTAAACTATATTTAAAGTACATTAACATGTTTTCATGCATGTGTGCAATTTTGGAAACATAACACATATAACACTAGAAATTCAAGTCTACCCAGATTAGAAGTGCTTCTACAAACTAGGAAAGTTTACTGCTGCCTTCACCACAGGAGTTTACAATTAATATTATTACACTACCATACATTTCGGCAAACTTTTAAAACTATATGCATTAAAGACTTAAGGTAAAACAGAAACAACAAAAATAGGCTACTTAAAACGCTCGTTTAGTGAATCCTAACGACACCTCTGGCAAATCATTGGCTGTGTTCATATCAAACATAGCTAACACATGACACGACATAACACAATATAGCTTATATATAAAATATTGTGCATCAATAACAGTTAGAATATAAGCTTGACTTCGTTTAACACTGAAACATAGGCTAATTACCTTTAATGTAAGCCGAAGAGCGTGCACTAACATTTTCAGAGTCGCTTTAACACAAAACAGGAAACTCGTGAATATTCATGTAAGCTCCGCCCAATGTCACCGAAAATCTCAGACACCGAATATTTCAGAACACCTGCAGTCCAGATCTTACACCTATAGAGAAAAATACGTCAAAGAGGACCACAAACTCTTCAGCAGCTGGAAACCTATATCAGGCAAGAATTGGACCAAATTCCAACACCAAAACTTTAGAAAGTCATAACCTCGATGCCCAGACGTCTTCACACTGTTTTGAAAAGAAGAGGAGATGCTACACCATGGTAAACATGCCCCAGTGCCAACTACAGTAGTCAACATTTGAAGTGGATCAAAACCTTTCATCAAAGTTGTCCTAAAACCTTCTTCTTAGGACAACTTAGTTCTTAGGACAACTTTTATTAACTTTTTTGATCCACTTCAAATGTTGACTACTATATTTTGAGTCCTGTAAAAGGCATCAAATTTGAAATGAGCTCATTTTGTGCATAAAATTGTAAAATTTTTCAGTTTCAACATTTGTTATGTTATCTATGTTCTATTGTGAATAAAATATTGGCTCGTGATTTAAAAAGTCTTTTAGTTTTCATTTTATTCAAATTTAAAAAAACGTCCATTTGTGATACAAGTTCCCAGATCACTAATAAACATTGTCAAAAAATTAGATCCACTAATCACAAATTCTTCTGATTGAATAAATCACACAAATGTTGATATTCAGATAAAAATGTCAAAATGAAGAAAAGCATAACAATTGTGCTGAAATCTGTCTTTCAGTTTGTCTGCTACCCAAATGAAAACATAACAACAACCAAATAAATGATCTACTGTTACCATTGTACGGAGCCCCGCACATGACATGCAAGAAAAAAAATGTAATCGTGTGCACGATTTACTAATTTGTTCCCTCAATTTACTAAATCCTGCGCACGATTTACTATTTCTTTCCCTCGATTTATAAATCATGTGCATGATTTAGCCTACTTATTTTTTTCCTGCATGTCATGTCCGGGGCTCCGTACCATTGAGATAAACAAAAGTGCTTATTTTTTCCCGTTGAGCAATGTTCGTGTTGGACTGACAGCATAAAGCATGTTTCACACAAAGACCAGCTGTGAAATTTAAAGTCAAATGAGGGCCTGTCTAGACCATCAAGCTCTCATAGTCTAAGACCCAAACTCTTTCATGTGGGGAGAAGAAAGGAATACCAATCTGTTATTACCATGAAGAACACAACCTTAAACCTTAATGACCCAACAAGCACATAAATGTCAGACTTCTCATAGTTCCATGTAATGATTTCAGTTGCTAAGATTTTGTCTTATTCTGTTAAAGAAGCAAAAATAAATACAAAATGTAATAAATATTTAGATCATTTCTATCCTTTATGTGATGCCACACTCTGACTCCAGATGGCAGTAGTGGCACCACCAAACAAACTGATTGTTTGCAAACAGGTTTCAAACACTGACCCCCACCTGCCATTAGTCAAATAGCACATTCCATTCTAACTCATTGGTTGGAGAAAAATTCCTATGTTGAGCTGGTCAGGATGGGAGAGAGAGATAATGCTCAATAAATTTTTTTGTTCTTTTTCATGAATCAAATTCAGTTACATTCTGCTTTCCCATCTGTGAGACAATGGACACATCTGTGTCTGTTTGCTTCTATATATCTCTATTCATGTTTGTGAGCGGCCTACACAGACAAACTCACAAACGTGCCTGCCGTCCCAAAGCAAGAGCTCAAAGGAAATCACATCTAATCTGTATTCTGCTCTTTTTCTCTCATACTAAATAAAATGGTCTTCATGAGAGTCAAATTGTGTCCATGTCTAACAGAGCGACTTGCTTTATTACTAAATTCTTTCTAACACAACTCTTTCATTTATTTGTATTTTATTCAGTTGTTTGTTAAAATTATTTGCAAATGCTGCCAAGCATCTTCTTTCACTAATCCTTGAGCTTCGTGCCACCTGTTTAATTCATTTATGAGCTGTACAGTTTCTTTGATGTGGTCTACTGCTCTTGAAACACTTTTGCCTAAGTATAAAGAAGAGGAAATTAAGAAAAGATTTGGGTTTGTTAAATAAAAGCAAAAAGATGTTTTTCATCACAAAGAAAAAAAAATTATCTTACTTATTTTAGTAACTTACATAACTTACATAAAAACTTCTGCAAAATAAAGTCTGCACATTTAGATTTCTAAATGGTTCTCTCATCATTTTGATGCTCGAATTCACTGCAAACTGGTAACCACACTAAACCACACCGCTAGTTCAGGATGAAATACAGCACAGTGATCCAAAGAAAATGTCATTTTTTATGGTCGTTTTATGCCAAGTCAACAGTTTTGATGAAAAAGATTTAAAAAGAAAAACAAATAAAGTCCAAACTTTCCATAGAGAGTTTTAAACCCTACTGCGAGAACAGTGAAAAACAATGAGTGAAAAACCTGTTGTGGGGCCCATACATTTAAGGGTAACAGGAAAGGGGGATCAAATAATGTGCACATGGCAGTAATTAAACTGTGAAGACAGAGTTGACAAACTGAAAAAACCAAAGCGAGAGGCTATGACAGGTCACTTCACTGACGCAAATCTTTGAGTGCACATTCAATTCAAGCTTGTTTCCTGGCTTATGATCTCAGAAGTCAGGCCATGTTTGACACAAATATTATTAGGACAACATATCAAATGGATAAAATCATCCCATTACAATATTTCTCTAATTTGAGTAACTGAAAGCATTTAGACAGCTCTTTTAGGATATGATTATTTTATTTTTTAACAGTAAAGGACTGTTGATATCAAGTCCCTCATCATTATGTTATAATGTATTATTTATTTATTGATTTTAAAGTTAATCAATAACGTAGTCAATAATTTTATCCCTTAAAACTCATCTTTAATCACCAAAATGACATTTGTAAACTTTTTTCCTGTGAAAAAAAAAAAAATTCTTCATGCCTTCAAATAGCTTGAATGTAACTCTACACCCTTGCCTCATTTAGTATACACGGATCAATAAATATGCAAATTGGCCCCTCACTCAGCTTACTGAGGTCAGACAGCTGCCTTCTAAAGGCGGGTCCACACTGTGCGATTTTGGCCACGATTTGGTCGTCTGAGACAAATTTTGAGAATCCTAAAAGATTCTTATAATCCTAGACAAAAATCTGTAGTCTTTGACTGCTAGTTTGACATGTTCACCGACAGCCGATTAATGACCGTTGCAATCAAATTTTACTTCCGACGAAATTCTGGCAGTGTCAGAAGATGTCACAGACACCAGCGATTTCAAACCACAGGTTTGAGACTGTCTTTTTTTCACTGCAGTTTTAAGTAGAAAATACCCAGCAATGGTGTTGACATGAATTTGCACGTTTGTCTTAAAGCATTTTAAAAACACCACATAGGCATATAAACAGCATTAAAAATCATGTGGGGAGAAGAAAGGAAAACCAATCTGTTATTACCATGAAGAACACAACCTCAAACCTTAATGACCCAACAAGCACATAAATGTCAGACTTCCCATAGTTCCATGTAATGATTTCAGTTGCTAAGATTTTGTCTTATTCTGTTAAAGAAGCAAAAATAAATACAAAATGTAATAAATATTAAGATCATTTCTATCCTTTATGTGATGCCACACTCTGACTCCAGATGGCAGTAGTGGCACCACCAAACAAACTGATTGTTTGCAAACAGGTTTCAAACACTGACCCCCACCTGCCATTAGTCAAATAGCACATTCCATTCTAACTCATTGGTTGGAGAAAAATTCCTATGTTGAGCTGGTCAGGATGGGAGAGAGAGATAATGCTCAATAAATGTTATTGTTCTTTTTCATGAATCAAATTCAGTTACATTCTGCTTTCCCATCTGTGAGACAATGGACACATCTGTGTCTGTTTGCTTCTATATATCTCTATTCATGTTTGTGAGCGGCCTACACAGACAAACTCACAAACGTGCCTGCCGTCCCAAAGCAAGAGCTCAAAGGAAATCACATCTAATCTGTATTCTGCTCTTTTTCTCTCATACTAAATAAAATGGTCTTCATGAGAGACAAATTGTGTCCATGTCTAACAGAGCGACTTGCTTTATTACTAAATTCTTTCTAACAACTCTTTCATTTATTTGTATTTTATTCAGTTGTTTGTTAAAATTATTTGCAAATGTGCCAAGCATCTTCTTTCACTAATCCTTCAGCTTCGTGCCACCTGTTTAATTCATTTATGAGCTGTACAGTTTCTTTGATGTGGTCTACTGCTCTTGAAACACTTTTGCCTAAGTATAAAGAAGAGGAAATTAAGAACAGATTTGGGTTCGTTAAATAAAAGCAAAAAGATGTTTTTCATCACAAAGAAAAAAAATGTATCTTACTTATTTTAGTAACTTACATAAAAACTTCTGCAAAATAAAGTCTGCACGTTTAGATTCCAAATGGTTCTCTTATCATTTTGATGCTCGAATTCACTGCAAACTGGTAACCACACTAAACCACACCGCTAGTTCAGGATGAAATACAGCACAGTGATCCAAAGAAAATGTCATTTTTTATGGTCGTTTTATGCCAAGTCAAGTCAACAGTTTAGATGAAAAAGATTTAAAAAGAAAAACAAATAAAGTCCAAACTTTCCATAGAGAGTTTTAAACCCTACTGCGAGAACAGTGAAAAACAATGAGTGAAAAACCTGTTGTGGGGCCCATACATTTAAGGGTAACAGGAAAGGGGGATCAAATAATGTGCACATGGCAGTAATTAAACTGTGAAGACAGAGTTGACAAACTGAAAAAACCAAAGCGAGAGGTCATGACAGGTCACTTCACTGACGCAAATCTTTGAGTGCACATTCAATTCAAGCTTGTTTCCTGGCTTATGATCTCAGAAGTCAGGCCATGTTTGACACAAATATTATTAGGACAACATATCAAATGGATAAAATCATCCCATTACAATATTTCTCTAATTTGAGTAACTGAAAGCATTTAGACAGCTCTTTTAGGATATGATTATTTCATTTTTTAACAGTAAAGGACTGTTGATATCAAGTCCCTCATCATTGTGTTATAATGTATTATTTATTGATTGATTTTAAAGTTAATCAATAATGTAGTCAATAATTTTATCCCTTAAAACTCATCTTTAATCACCAAAATGACATTTGTAAACTTTTTTCCTGTGAAAAAAACAAATTCTTCATGCCTTCAAATAGCTTGAATGTAACTCTACACCCTTGCCTCATTTAGTATACACGGATCAATGAATATGCAAATTGGCCCCGTCACTCAGCTTACTGAGGTCAGACAGCTGCCTTCTAAAGGCGGGTGCACACTGTGCGATTTTGGCCACGATTTGGTCGTCTGAGACAAATTTTGAGAATCCTAAAAGATTCTTATAATCCTAGACAAAAACCTGTAGTCTTTGACTGCTAGTTTGACATGTTCACCGACAGCCGATTAATGACCGTTGCAATCAAATTTTACTTCTGACGAAACTCTGGCAGTGTCAGAAGATGTCACAGACACCAGCGATTTCAAACCACAGGTTTGAGACTGTCTTTTTTTCACTGCAGTTTTAAGGAGAAAATACCCAGCAATGGTGTTGACATGAATTTGCACATGTTTGTCTTAAAGCATTTTAAAAACACCACATAGGCATATAAACAGCATTAAAAATTTGATTTAAGTCATAAATTGATTTTGGAAATAGGTAACATGCTACTAGATCAGGCATCAAAAACACATTATCATGCATGCCACAACTGGAACATGGACAGAGGTGTAAAGTCCAGGTTCAGAAAGTAAAAGTCCTCCTCAGTATTTTGTTCCAATCATCTGGATTTGCTCATTAGCACAGTTTTTTCAGCCAGGAGGTAGAACTAATTAGTGAAATCAGCTGGCTGAGTTCATGGGTGGCATAAAAATATGGCAGGACTTTTATTTTCTGACCCCTGGACTTTACACCTCTGTCCATGTTCCAGTTGTGGCATGCATTATAATGTTTTTTGATGCCTGATCTAGTGGCATAGTTGTATAATATAAACAATATGGATGAAGGCACAGAGAATACCAAAAAAAATGTATGTCAAAACCAAACTTTTCAACACCATGCACTAGATCTGGCTCCAATCAACAGTTACTTTCCTCGGTAATGGACCTCGGCCATGAATTGTATTCCCCAATGGGAAAGGTTTGATTACTGACAGATATGAGGCAATGCACAACACATCTTATGGTAAACACATGGGTTTGATACTCGGATTTATTTTACATACTGACCCATGTGCATATAACACAGCTGCATGTTACATATAAACAATCTACGGTCTCGTGTTTTTTGTTTGATCAAGCATGATGACAGAATAGAGCATATGGATATAATCATCTCTCCAGATGTGCAATTATGTTGGGTTCTAAAACCCAATCCTTAAATCCAAGAGCAAATTTTTGGCCTTCATACACCAAATTAACTAACTAACAAACCAAAACATTAGAAGCTCCTCTGAACACCTTAGTTACCAATTAGGATCATTCTAGTCACCACTCAATGTAACAAGATTAACAAATGAAGAATATATTTCGTATGCGAGAAGCTTCAGTTATGTGCCTCAGGAACTGTTGCAATAACACTTCATTTCCCCCTCATTTCCAAAATGAGACCAGGTCCATATCTGATTGGCGACACTGCTATGCAAGCCTTCAGGACTGAAGGAAATTCCTGCTAGTGCAAAATCTTAGAGCATTCCTGAACAGGCAAATACATTATATTCATGCAAGCATGGGACATACAACAGACATATCCCACCAAAGTCGATTGAATATGTAGATGTTGATTTCAGGTTTATTAACCACATATCAACAGAGCTCAAAACATTTTGCCAACTTTTTCAGCAGCTTCCAGGAGTATTTTCACCCAATTCATCACATTTGATTTGAACCAAAATATAATTGAAAATCAGAAAAAAATACCAAACTGTTATGTCATCATTGAATGTTCCCATTATAATTATTATTTATTATACCACTATATAACACTAACTCCCGAAACATAAATATTGAAACATTTTTAAAGACAATTTTAAATAAAAAAAATGCCAAACAGAGAGATTTACGCTGATATAAACTACCCGCGGTTTCCAAAGTTACCTTAAACTCTCATACCTCTTAGCCTTCTCCACACACCACACACCCACACGACAACCCCGCAACTCTTACTAAAAAACTCAGATATTTTCAAAAACACAATGATGCAGCTTAATGTCTCAGCATACAAGAATGAAGCGCGTGTACTTACTGTGCATCTGTCGGTGCACGAGGAAACAATCCCACTGCACCAACGCATCTGTACACGGATGGTGTGACCACTCCTCAGTGAACCCCCTCCCCCGCCATATCTTCATTTTTTCTCATGCTTTAATTAATTTCTACACTGAGTTCTTAAACATATTTTGGAATATTATTTTCCATCTATTCAAAAATCATAATAATAAACAAATTCTCATCAGTGTTTTTTTTTTTTATTGGGCTCAGAACACAGAACAGTTATAAACTTTTATTGTTCATATTTCATTTTATGAGGTGAATGAAGCTCCAAATGCAACTGACCAAACATATAATAAAAAAATAAATATTATAGTACATTAGTGATTGTACTTTATAAGATTATATTGAATTAGCCCATCAACATTCATTATAGATCCCATAACATCAAATTGGAGTTCTGTGGCTTGTAATCCAAGCATTAGAAAAGTATTACACTTCTGTATTGTGCCGTTTTGCTCAGATCCAGCTGAATTTGAGGATGCAATGAAAAACAATAACATCTCTTACAGTTTTTTTCAACTGCTTACACACAAAATCATTACTTGTCACACAATTTCTGAAAGCTGACACTCAAACAGCAGAACCACACACCAAATCTGCAAAACCACACACTAATTCTTAGCCTTTGACTCATTTTTCAATTTCATAAAACACTTTTTGCAAAACACAACACACAATTCTCTATATAACACACAAAAATCTAACAGGAAGTATCTTGATTTCCTTTTTCAAACACAACCAATCAAAATGCCACACTAATTCATAAGTGCCTCACACTAACTCCTCACATACACAAACAATTATTGCGCATGATCGTTGTCCCTATGTCAACATAATACTTCTCCAGGCAATGGAAGAGGCATGTGGAGACACTGATGCTGCTTCCATCTAAGGTTGGATACGCAAGAGAGAATATAGTATGTGACGTGGATGAAGTATTGTGGCTGGACCCAGCCAGGAGGAGAGATGGAGCCTAGAAACACCCAAACGTCTTGCCCACCAACAAACACATACACAACAAACACATGTTGGGTGTCCATGTTTTATGGTGACATTCCATAGGAATAATGGTTTTTATACTGTACAAACTGTCTGTTCTATCCCCTTACACTAACCTTACCACTAGACCTACCCATGACAGAAAACATTCAGCTATTTTAGATGTTCAGAAAACATCATTCTGTATGATTTATGTATAAGGTTGTTTCCTCATGGGGACTTTAAAAATGTCCCCACAAAGTCAAAATGCACTGGTATTACTTTACCTGTGGGGACATTTGGTCCCATACCAGGACACACGTACCATTTTTTTGGAATATTCACCTTTTTCAAAATTATGCTGGTTTTTTTTTTTTTTTGGTTGCTAGTTTTTTGTTGTTTTTTTTTGGTCCAACTACACATGGTTGATGTATTTATTTTCTTTCGTACTGTGCAATACTGTATTCACAACCACAAATGCTTACAGTAAAAAAAAAAGTTTCAATCTTGCTTTCATGCTTATCATGAATTTTTCAACATCTCTCTGCCAATTACTTTCAATCTTGTACAGAGATGTACATAGCAGCTTATGAAAGAAGAGCTTTAGGTTTTGAATAACCGTGTGTATATGATATATCCAAAAATAGAATATTATGGCAAATGTATTTGCAAAG
The DNA here is from genome assembly GCF_019924925.1 of Ctenopharyngodon idella. Lineage (NCBI taxonomy): Eukaryota > Metazoa > Chordata > Actinopteri > Cypriniformes > Xenocyprididae > Ctenopharyngodon > Ctenopharyngodon idella. Next base: position 17,846,222 of record NC_067235.1, on the reverse strand, counting down.
TAAGACAAATGTTTGCTTTTGAGATGTGTTTGTGATATTTTGATTGCAGTGTTTCATTTTGCAAGAGATGTGAGGCATTTTGCATTTTGTGTGTGCAATTCTTGGATTTGTGTGTAAAGTTTTGAAAAAAAGAGACAAAGTTTTGAAAATGTGTGTACGCAGTTGAAAAAAAACTGTAAGAATACTTAAGATCAGTGTTAGTAATCTTGACATTGCAAAATCTTATCTTGCATGTTACGTTATCACAATATTAATCACACAGATGTAAGGAATTTATATAATATCTCGTGACACAATAATGAATAGATGGTCTTGTCACCAGGGACCACATTTTAGTTACATGAGAACACAGTCATCGCCTCTCACTCTTCCCAATATTTCATGGGAACAATCCCAGACAGCCACCCATGGGCCTTCAAATCAAGCTGTACTGGCTTAAATTAAATCCCAAACCAAGCCCTGGAAGTTATCACACTGGAGCAAAGTAGAGTCAAAAACTTGTGTGACTGGATCAAAAATATATAGGCTATATAATAAAAAAAATTATAAAAAGTTGCTTGGATCCCCCTGAAATATGTCAAAAAGGGTCACAGAGAGTATCCTACTCATAATATCCAGATTTACATGTTGTGTAAAGATAAATTTCTAGCCCTCATTTTGATTTTATGAGCAGTTGAAGTAAATAGGCTAAAAAAAAAAAAACCCTTTGCATACCCATTTGACCATATCTTTGTTAATTCCATGTGTTAAAACCGCTGTCTTAACTCTGAACATGCTCTTTCAGAACAGACAACTCCTACACATAGTTAACATACCATACCAGCTTGCTATTTCAGACAGCTGATTTACCTTTTTTTATTATTATTAAACATTAGCAAGAATGAGCAGTGGTTTCTTACGTGCTCTAAATTCTTCTTCAAGTTCTTCTAAAATTTTTTTAAAACTAGCAGGGTTCCTGTTTGGAGAAAAATTTGCTCATGTTTCCTCTGGCATATATTCTATTTATTTTTTTTCTGTCACAATGAAAGTACAGAATGTGATCAGCTACAACCGTATTTTTATATGAGAGCATATTTTGTAGACTATAAAAAAATATAGCTAATTATTATATCTGCTGATTGGTATTTATTTACCATCAACATTCTCAATGAAAGAAAACACTGACTCGTCAGCATCAAGATGTAGGTTCTGCAAAATATCCCAATAGATCTGTCACACAAAGCTTAGTTCAGACTGATGGCAGAAGGTCTGGACTCTATCCAGGCATGGATTAACGCACAGGCTTGCCTAGGCTGGTCCCATGGTCGCGGATCAACGTCACCACCACCAAGCTTCCTCAAACTTTATTTAAAAAAGAACTTTATTTAAAAACATGCTCGCTGATTATGATCTGCGCTGTGTATGAATACTTATCCACTTTTTCATGAGAAATGCTATCTAAATGACCTGTTTGTCATTATGACATCTAAAGTCCCCGCCAAAGGAAGTAGGCTAGTCCCTTTTAGCAATATGTTAACAACCGCCGTTTTTAAGACACAATAAATGTTTAAAAAATCACAAGCGGGTTATAACTGGTATGTTTTATGTCATAGATCAAAATGTGAAAATATTTAGAGGCTTTGTTAACCACAGACCTTATTTCAGGCGATTTAGCAAAAACCCATTCAAAAAACCCATTGACTTCGGGGCGATGGAACCGGAAGTCCTAAAATGCTAACTTGCTTCCGGGTTTTGCCTACAAAAACACGTCATCCCTGAGGTACTCTATTGCTAGACGGCATAGCGGCAAAATGTCCGAAAGAAATTACGATAGTGAAGCATAAAACATGAACAAGATATACTGAAAAAATCCCTAAATTGACTTGATACTTCAAGGCATTGGATACATCAAGACAGGATGTGGCGAAGTCACGCTTTCCGTGAGGTAGAGATCGTTAACGGCAGGAAATCCAAACATTCGCATGTCATACATCGACCTCAAATATGGCTTATTACTTGAAACATGTAAGTAGTAACAGCTTTACAAGTGCGCTAATGTTAGCCTAGTCCTAGATAAATGTGCGCTATTAGGCGCATATCCATGTTTGTGTGGAGACCGCGCTCACTGCATGACATGGAGGCGCCGGTGCGGACATGACAAATCAGCATCGTCGACTTCATCTCTGCAGCCGAAAACACAGAAAACATTATCAATAAATTATTAAAATGTTTAGAAAGTCTCCTTGCTGCTCACACAAAGAGCAGCCTAGGGGCCCCTGACCACCTTAATCCGCCCCTGACTATTGCAGCTTTCATTGGCCAAGGACCGCCCAAGAGGACATTTGACTGACAACGCCACCAAGTGAAAATGTAGTGTCAATGTCCTTATAATAACAGACCGGTGTGCATCTAGTAAAATATTCATTCAAAAACGTTGTGCAAGTTTACTGCAACAATGGAGCTGTGAACTTCACATACTTTTGAAAATCCAGCATTTAGTTGATCCTGATAAGCACTCACTGTCACAGTTATAAACACGATGCCGTTCTTCTTCCACAAGGTGGTTTGGCGTCACAGCTTTTGTTTCCAGTTGGACTGTTAAAGAATGTGACATACACGTCTCCCAGACATCCTGTAAAATTCAACCAACCAGATGACAACTTCGAAAACCCTGAAGTGTTTCCAGTTAAACGTGCCATATGCAACAGATGTTAGCCAATGGTCCGTGGGCGTGACATCTGAGGCTGAGACTACACAAAGCTAAACAGAATGAGGGAGATTATGTAAAAATTACCAGACAAGCAGGTTGATCAGATTTGGTTTAGCTAATGCATATGGGAATACAGTATATTGTTTGTGGTTTAGTCTATGGGTTTAGTCTTCATATTATCATTACAAAGCCAATATGAAAAGTGCTTATGCAAACGGATAACTTGAAGGTGAAGTTTACAGTTTTTTTCAATTGCTAACAAGCGTTTACCAATACTTAAAGTTTTTCTAAACTCTTAACACAGCAACACACCTACATCACACAGTTAGCCAAATAGTTAATTTTCTGCCCAAAACCATATTTTGTTAGATAAACACAAACTTTACATTTCAAAATGCTTTTCAACACATACTATCTCTATCAAAACACAGCAAACCTGTTTCAAAATAGAGTCGTTCTGTCAAAACATAGCACTAGTTTTCTATCCAACATGAACATATAGTCAATCAAGGCGCAATGACTGTCAAAATACTAACAGCTGATGGCATTACGAAAACTGCATACCTTGTCATATTTCAGTTCTACCTGCAGAAAATATGAAATCCATAGTTTTTAAAATTCAGTTTCCTTTTACTGCAGTAAAAGTATAATGCATGTAAGCCATTCTACATTTTTGGTTGAGTGTTGAATGTGTGCATTCTTGGCAACAGAAGTGAGTCATTATTTTATAGAATGTGCAAGAAAGTAACAGAATTGCTCAGGGCTGCTACTGTTCAAATATGTCCCCTATGCAGAACTTCAGTTGCCCCCTTGGTTGAAATCTCTTTCTGGGGGTGGGTGTGTGGTGTTGATGTTGCCCCCATAGAGGGTGGGATGGTGTCGCCTTGGTAGCTAGTGCCCTATGCAGACCACATATTTTGTAAATATGGAACAGTGGTAGTGGAATCATTGTAGTAAAATTGTTGTAGTATAAAGTTTTTACTGAAATGAAAACATGAAATTGCTGCCATTGATCAACAACAAATCCAACATACATGGTCTTTGGTTATTATGGAAGCTTTTTTTCCACCACAGAATAAAGCATAAAAGGTAAATGTGACTTTTTATCAAAAATATTTTTTATTTTGCAATTGTGAGTTTACATCTCACAATTCTGGCTTTTTTTTCTCAGAATTGTGAGATATAAACTAGGAACTGAGAGAAAAAAGTCAGAATTGTGAGATAAAAAGTCACAATTACCTTTTTTTGTTTTTTGTTTTTTATTCATGGCAGAGATAAGCTTTCATAGGTTCCACATGTGTAAGGGGGAAAACCATAGAGATGCACATTCTTACTCCTCTCCCATACCTCTTATTCTCCCTTGAACTTCTCCTCTCCTCCTTCATCTATTCCTCTCCCTTACCCAGATAATATTTTCTCTCTGCTCCTCTGTGTTGTTCTTCATACACACTGAACAAATCCGATTCAAAGAGTCCTATTTTACTGTGTGTCCATGTAATGAAAATAAATTCAACACCTGACTATGCCTCCAACTGAGATTGGAATCTGCTATTTCTAAATATTTAAGTGATCTGCTAATTAAAAATGCTTATCAAATTGTTTTCGTATTTGTTTTATATTTTTTTCCAGTACTTTTCCAGTACTGCTGTTGTTGCAAAAGTATAGGTTTTATCCTATATATAAAGATTGGAACATTAGGTCTTAATTTCTGACTTGCTGTGTTTAAGCATTTGCAAATAAGATTTTGGTATGGGGTAAGTTTATATGAAAAGAAAATGTAAGCATTTTAGAAATGTGTTAATAGACTGCATTTTGTGTGAAAACGACATGAATTGTGTTAATGGTATGGCCACAACAGACGGATGTTCTGCTAAATGTGTTTAGAGTTTTGAAAATGTAACTACAGATTGGACAAAAGTATGTTAGCAATTGAAAAAACTGTAAAAGGTGAATTGGAACATCTTACTCCTATTTTTAAAAACAAGAGTATCTGACACTTAACATTTATCTTTTTCTTAAGTGCATGCCATTTCCTGTTTTTTTTTTTTTTTTTTTTTTCGTTATATACCCCAAATGATAAAATTTCCAGGGGTCTGTATGTAATCTGTATTGCTGTTCCAGAAACAAAAAAAGATTGTTGGACCTGGGACATGTCTTGTATAAATCCATTCTCGTCAGAGGGTTGCAATGACAGGCAAATGTTTCTCAAAGTTCTACATTCGATGGAAATTCTAAGGAACTCTAAGTTCCTCAGAAATTCCTTGAAACAACAACAAGGGCTCAGTAATTTCTTCTCTGAGGTGGAAATAGGTTTTGTTTCCATATTAGATTCATCACAAGGTTAGTCCCATAGTAGTCATTGTGTCTGTAAATAGATAAAACATGAATGAAAATGGTTTTACACAGAAAAAGGTTACTTTGAAATGATTTTAAATGGATCAGGCTTAATGTCTCTTCTTCAGATTTACGTTCCCCCCTGTTCCCTATTCATCATTTCATGGGAAACATTTTAATCAGTTCATGGATTTCCTGGTAATCAAACCCATGATCTTTGTGTTGCTAGCCCAACGCTTAAATCATTTTGCCCTATTTGATCTTACATTTCTACTCTAGTTTTAATATTATCTGAAAGGAAATCCTGTTATTTAGTAGGTAACTTTTCCATTCTGATTTTTTCACAACAGAAACTCCCATGTCCTTTACTGTAGTTACTGGTTAGTGTCAACTAGGGTCAAAAAACATGTTTATGTCATATATGTGTATCTATACTAACTCCTCTCAAGTTGTAAACTGGTGCTAAAGCGTTTTGTTGATATATCTTTGAGTGTGCACCTGGTTCTCCTTCAACCACAACCTACATTTACTGCAATTAAAAGAAATGTTAGAAAATACCAGACCACCCACTAATCATTGACACATGAATTCCCATTTACATAAACCCAAAGTTGATTGTAAAATAGTGTTGCAAACACCTCTTTAATTAGTATTTGATTAGTTTCAGTCTAGTTAAGTGGGTTCAGTTCTATTCAGTTTTGCAAGACTGGCATGAACCCCAAAGTTGTACTGTTAGTAACATCTGTCAGCCATTCAGTATCAAGAATTCAACAATGTTCTTGTATAACTGCCGGAAGCTGTGAGAACAATGCGCTTGAAGTGTTTTTCAGTCCTAAAAGAAACTGGAAGACAAAAAAAAATAAAGAGTCTAAAAAGTGACGAGACCAAAAAGTGAACATTATGAAGTTTTTACTGCTGGAAAGTGCTGAGAGCACCTGAAAACTGATGCCATGCTTGCTTTGCTACCACTTGACAGGTAAAGCAGTGTGGGAAGAGGGGTTTGTGTAAATGGTGGTTATTTCTGGCGTGAGTTTTAGTTTGGCTAGCTAAACAACTTGTTTTAATTACCTCTCGCTGAGCTCATTAGTATAAAGGCCCATTCACACCAAGGAGGATAACCATAAAGATGACTATAACGTAGATCGTAGAACCATTGCCACCAATTCAAGTGATGTGCAGCGACAGCGAATGTAACTCGGATATTTTTTAACAGCTTTGAATGCGCCTCATCAGAATTCAGAGCAGTTCATTTTAAAATAGACATTGACAAAAAAGAATGTCTGGCAGGATTGTTTATTCAGGAAAGGGATTTTTTGTTTGTTTGTTTGTTTGTTTTGTTCATTGTTTTCCTGATTTATAGTTTTATAAACTATATAAAACCATCTGAACGAACTAAGAAAACATTAGTGGACAACATCCATGCAACATACATCTATTTTAAGATTGCTGATGTAAGATTGATGATGTAGTTTAGAAATATTATAGGTTTGATGCATTTATTAATAGTAATAGTTTATTTGTATAGGGACAGTACAAGCAAATTTTAACTAACACAAAATACATGAGTGTACAAAAACTGAACATACTAGGAAATAACAATGGGGGGAAAAAATGTTTTGTAAATAAGTAAAAATTATTAAAGCTCTGGTTTCCTTTATGCCATATCTTAGCCACTGTCCCAAAAGAGTTTATATAATTTATTACTTTATGGCTGTAACAGCTGTAACCCAATGTCTATTTTAGAGATTTCCTCTAGTCTCATAAATTGGGAATTGTACTGTAGCTCATGGTTCGCGGAACCAGGGTGGCCGCCCGGGTAACTTTTGAGGTCTGGTACAAATATGATATACAAAAATACATAGGCTACAGGTCTATATGTATGCACGATTAATCATAAAAATCATAAATTATAAATCATAATCATTAATCTAAAAGTGTATAGTCCGGATATAAATTTCCAATATTGTGACATCCGCAATCAAAATGAGCAAATTACCTTTCAAACTAAAAGCCGGCTCGTCTGTAAAGGCAGGTGGGGCAAAGCCAAAATATTCTTCCAAACACAGACCTCTAAATAAGCTGAAATAATAAATTGTAAATGCGTTCGGCATTCTGCAACAAATATTTTTCGGATTTTCTTGATTATTTTAAGATGTAAAGTGAGCAGGATGTTAAAAGTTAACTTATGGCTCCGGCTGGCATGTAACGTTATTAAGATATCTAAGTGGGGCAGCCGGTCTCGAAGCCCCCCCTCTTTCCAATGTAAATCTGTGTTGAAAAATGGAACTGCGGCGCGCTGTATTTGTGAGCTTTGCTGTCCCGCTTATTTTCAGTTCTTTGGGCTTTTCGATTTTTTAAAAACTACAGATTCTAAATAAACTTTAAAGGCTGTTTGAAAATTAGCAAAATTGGGTTTTGAGTTACTTTATTTAGTTATAGGTCTAATATAAAATTTTCCAAATAGCAAAAATTTCGATAGACCTATAGGCCTATATTTTTATTTTGGAAAAGTCGTATTCATTTGAAAGAAATATGTTTCCCTCATTTGAGTGGGATTTTTTGGGGGGGGAGTTCTCGGTATTGTGTAACAAATAAAACACTGACAACTACAATATTTTAAAACAACGTGTGTCGTGTGTGTCAGTCAACAGCGCCACCCTCAGGCCGAATAACGCAACGTCTGCCAAAAGTGTTCTGCGTGTCTTCAGCGATTAGAATATAAAGCTTGCAAAAAAATGTTTAGACTATCATAAACTAGCGCTAAGACCCAGAATCTTCCCTTCCTAAATTTACGGTCAGGAGCCGCTACTGGAAACAAAGATTGTATATATTTATGAAATATATGATGAAATTCGTTCAAAAACTCTGAATGAAACAAGTCTTCATTCATTAATTTCAAACGATTTTACATAATTAATTAATTAAAATTAATAAATATTTTAGATATATCTCTAAAAAAAAATGCAGATTATCCAGTCATAAATTAAGCTTAAAAGAAAATATAATATATCTGGCATTTAACTTAGGTCACTATTAGCACTAATATTAAAAAGTAGTACAGTCTAGGATGTAAAATGTACAATACAGACTAAGATGAAGTCTTTATGTAGCCTATATTAACAGTGATTTGGGGCTATTAAAATGCATTATAAGGGAGGATTATGAAAAGTTTCTCATTCAGTGTGTTTCTGATTTAGCAGTACTTTAGTTACTGCCATAAAAAATAATCATGTCTTCGACAAGTGTGTTTAATATCACGCTTCACCAGTTCCCTGCCGTGCAGTTCGTAAACACATCACTCAAATTAAATGACTTGTATCTTCCAGAGAAGAGTTTCTGTCTGGCATGAGGCCTTGTAAGGCTGTAAAGGGGCAGAACTGATAAGAACTAAAATGCAGTGCACAATGCTCATTTATGTTACATTCACGACTTCACATATACATATAATTAAATAGAGTAAAGTTAGTATTTGCCGTGCTGTCCGGGGGGAGGGCTCTGAGCTAGGAATTTTTGCCCAAACCCAGTGGAGCGCGAGGCGCGGGGTTAGTTGTAACACACATGGTTTAAATACTTCCACACACGCTAGCATTAGGGAAACTATTTACTAGTTGCCATATCGACAATATATAGAGAAAAAAATGCGCCAAAATTCAGAAATCTTTGGAAGATATCACTGAACATTTATTTAACAATAGCAAAAGTAAATTTATTACTTAAGCTAATTTTCATCTATATTTTTTGTGTTTATTTAAAATTAGACAAATCTGATATTATTTTAATCTCCAATCTGTTGTTTAGCAGTTTGGGTAGTTCTTTAATGCTTCACTAACTAGCAGAAGTTAACTTCTATGAATTTCTGTTGAGAAACCATGGAAAAAAAGGTGAATAAAGACTGAGAGGAAGAACCTGAACATCCAGAAAATATTATTTCAAGAAATGTTCAGCATTTGTACTGGCTTGTCTATTTGTCTCATGTTCTGTGAGAGCTGTGAGTGGAGGGAGAGGAATGTTTTGTTCAGCTTTGTGTTTTTATGAATGTCTGAATATGTTTCTTCATCTGTTTGGGTGTATTGTTTTGACCAGTGCTGTATAGCTGTGTTTTACAGAGTGTTCATTGTCAAACTACAAAATTATTTAAATTTGAATTTCTAAAAAATGCTATTATTTTATATGAAAAAAATAATTATTGTCTTTTATTGACAAAATATTTTAGTTTGTCATGTATATTTTTTAAATTAAATCAGATAACATTTTTAGCTGTCATATGGTGATGTTAATGTGCCCCACCTTTGGGGCATGTTGTCACATTACACTTCCCTTCTTTCGGGATAAAAAAAAAAAGTATACACTGTATTAACGAAACAAAGCCACATATTTGTACCAGACGTGTGAAATTAATGTGGAACAAAATAAATTCTCTGAACCCTAAGTAGATTTACACAAACTGAGAAAGTCAAAAAGTGTTAGGTTGTGCCCCGCTCTCCCCTACTCCTCCCGGTTGTGGTAAGAAAAGTAAGAACTAGAAGTGAGGAGATGGGGTGGAGGAGGGATGCTGATAAACTGTCAAACAAACAGAGGTAAGTCTGTTCTCTCTCTCTCTCTCTCTCTCTATATATATATATACCTCTTGTCATTGGTTGAGTTGATTAACTAAATGCTCTCCACTTGTGCTAATTGGTTTAATTATCTGATCCTGCTCCTCCTGAACTTTGTTAATAAAACATCATGTAGTATTTTTTAATACATATTTTTCTCTGCTCCCTTGTCATTTTAGCTTTGTTGTTCATTGTTATTCATGGTCTGTCTTTCTCACCCACTGCTTGCTGAGCAGATCCTGGAAATTTACTCTTGAACTCCCTTATCGAATTACAAAGTCTTTAACCCAGACAAAGCCCAAAATTTGCCTCAGTATCTCATAAAAGTTCTTGTTTGTCTTTTTGGCTTTAGTCCATAATTTATAGCTTATCTTCAAGTCAACTGAATGGCTTAATACTCTAAATGTGTCTGACTGGAGAACCAGAACGTTAATTACTCGAAGTCTGGCACCGTGCAGCACATCTCCCCTACTGTCTGCTGCCAAAAGTAACTTGGCAGCTAAAGAATAACACTCCTTTCAAACATCCTTGGCCTAGAATATGCTGTTATTTACTGTACTGTTACAGCACAGTGGATACTACATCAGCAATAACCATTTCCGCACTGTTTTTGCTATACGATACTACAGAGGGCTTTCTTCTTCAAAGCTGGTCCCGGTTAAACAATATAAACTTTTATCATGTGGCCCAGATGAGCGATTGCTTTGCAGATCACAGATTTTGTATGCTGTTACTGTTGCAATGTGGATTACTTTGTGCAAACAAGACTTCTGGCCAGAGATCCAGAATTTGGAAGTTTTGTAGAGAATATATTAAGTTCACCTCTTATACACAAGTAATGTTTGTCTGGATTTAACATGGCTGGCCTGGGACTTAAATTTATGTCTAAAATGAGGCCAGTGGGTGAACCAGTGAATTGAATGAATGGTAATTACTTGGATAAATAATAGCTTGTCCCAAAATCTGAAAATTAGACAGAGCTAGTAAGGCAATTCTGACTCTGATACTGTCACAGGTGCTTGCAGGCAGACAGAAGAAGATGAAGAATAAAGTTCCAATATGAAGTTTATTGATAATATCCAACACAGAAGGTAGACAGGCAGGGTAACACACACGTAAGATAACAGTGACCGGACAAACACTGAGTGAACAGGAGGAACTTAAATACACAATGGTGATGAACTAAAAGACGAACAGCTGTGATGATTACTGTTAGTGTCCATGACAGCCGATGACTGGCGGGAAACTAAGACAAAGAAACATGTGACTGATGAAAGCAAACTGAAAGTCCATGATAACTAAGACAAACTAAAAATAACTGTGATACTCCCCCCTCCGACAAGGTGCGACCTTGTGCAGAAAAACAAAGGGAGGTACGGAAGGGGTTTTGGAGGTGGACGAGGAGATGGCGAAAGGATGGTGAGAGGCAGGAGTGACGGAATGGTGATCGGAGGATGACGAAATCACTGAAAAGAAGATGTTGAATGCCTGATAGCACAGACTCAGAGCTCACCAGTGCCGACAGCCCACGGCGGAGTCGAGGAAGGGAGGAGCCAAGATGATGTTGTGGTGGCTGATGGCATCTGGGGGACAACCAACTGAGACTGGGCCGATGGATCCATAGGCGCAGACGGAGAGCCGATGGAAACGAGCGACTTTGCTGGCACTGGAGACCTCGGAGCCAGTGTGACGGAGGACAGAGGCAACGGCGAAGGGAAGAAGGAACCCGCTGTAGCTGTAGGGGTGGAGGGACGGAGCGCAGCGGACGGCCCGTAGGTCTGTGGCAGAAGTAGAGTGAAGACTGACCAAGGGGGAGCCGGTGAGATAAGGGAACCCGGTGGAGCCGCAAGGCAGAGGGTCTCCAGTGGAGCCGAAGGCGGGAGGAGCCAAGGCAGAGCCGACAGGTCGACAGGCCAAGATGGAGCAAAGAGATCAGAGGCCAAAGGCGGAGCCACAGGATCCTCTCACATGGGCACTGCAGGTGGATTCACGACGGTGCAGGGCTGTAGGCATCTGGCAGCGGCGGGGCTGGAGGACTGGCTGAGCTTCACTGTGCCACAAAACTTGACAGAACAACGGTAAGAATAACACAGTCCATGCAGTCTGATGAAATGAAATCATTCATTAGTGCTGTTCAGAAACCAAGGCGCGGGCTTACATCCCCGGTCAGACTCATGATGGAGCTTCACTTCCGTGGCAAGGGTCAGCTCTGTCCACTAGCTCTCCATCTGCGGGGGGCACACACGAGTTCTCCGCGATCAAAGGTGATGATTCTGGCTCTGGCTGTGTCCTGGATCAGGGAAGGACACTCTCCAGACACAGGATGATGGCTTCTTTCCAGTTCAGTCCAGTGGTGTCTGGGAGGTCTATGGGGTGATGGTAATTAGCCCCGATCCAGAACAGTGACTTCAGGGTTTCGTCGTCGTAAGGGCAGGTGACGGCAAGACGACTAAAACACTCGGTAAAATCAAAAAAGTTGGCTCAAAAGTGGCTCATTTTTCTCATCCATGATTTAGATGTCCACCATGCTTGCCTTTATAATTTGAATGTTTAGTTTCTAAATGTTTTTTTTTTTACTTTTGATGTCATTCTCTTGACCGCCAATAATTCACTGCACTAAAACAAATCGTGGAACATGTTTATTCTCATTGCAAATTAATCTGTATTTAATGTGCTCTGGGTTGCATTTCTTTAAGGATGAAGGGGGGGATGAAGGCATAACACGCAACATGATCATTCTGGTTGCATTGTATAATTTGGCTAGCATTTTCCAAGGGAGAGATTAATTTGTTAGAAGTGTGAGAAGTGTGTTCTTCTCCCTTCTCCCTTAAGTCACTGGGACCTAATAAACAGGGAATCTAGCATTAAATCAAGAAATTTCTCTGTGGCTGTGTCAAGGAAATAACTCTGTGGTGAGGTGTTAAACTATCTGGGGCCCATCCTATAGCAACAAAATCAGGTCATAACATTAACATTTCATCAGAGATGGGTGTATTAGGTTATTAGATGCATTTTATGAAAGCTTATGAGTTGTCTTTAATCTAGATTCAGAGTTAGGAGCTCCGTCTCCTTTTATGGATTTCGATATACAATGTACTCTCAATATTTTTTTTTTTTTTCCTCTGTCAAAAGGGATGTTACGGAGCCCCGGACATGACATGCAGGAAAAAAATAGTAGGCTAAATCGTGCGCACGATTTTACTAATTCGTTCCCTCGATTTACTAAAACGTGCGCACGATTTACCGTAGTACGTTGCATTTTATTATTTACATTTAACTTTTTTTTTTGCCAGACTTTCAAAATTCCATTTGAGAACCACTGTTGTAGATCGTTAAACAAGATGTTATGGTGCCTCAGAAGCCTGTCTGAAACTAATTAGGGGGAAGCTTTACAAATCACTGCCTGTGAAGTCAGTGAATCAATGTGCAGCACAGCTGTGATTGTTGCCTTTTAGTACCATAGTACAGCAACTACATTTTATATTTTAAAGAGTGAAATTCCTCAAGAAAACTTTTTTTTTTTTTTTACACCATTATGCGACTAAGTTTACTCAGAGTAAGTGGATAACCTCAACTTTCGGTTACAAAGCCTTAGGTAACTTTCAGGATATGTAGCCATTGCAACTTATATTCTGAACATAACCTGCTCCAGAGTATCCTTACAAAAAAGAAGTATACTTCAAGTTCATTTGATCAAGTATACTTAAGTAATGTTCAAGTATATTTTTTAAGGATACTTTATGTAGTAAGTATACTAGTATAAATGTACTAGTAGTAAACTTGTAAGTGTACTATTTTAATACCGCTTGGGACTAAACTGGCCCAATTGAAGTATACGTTTAAGTGTACTATAAGTGTAGCAGTAGTAAACTTTAAGTACACACCTAGTTCACAGCTATGTTTCTCATTTGTACTGCATCTGTACTACAAGTGAACTTATAAGTACACTAGTAGTTTACTGCTTTAATACTAGTACAATTTTAGTATATGAAAGTACACTTTGAAATATACTCTCAGTAAACTACTAGTTTAGTGCAAGTATACTTGTAAGTTTTCTTTAAGTGAACATAACATCACACTTATAGTTTACTTTTTATATATTATTTTTGCACTTTAAGTATAACTACTATGTTCCTATTTAGGTATTATTTTTTATACTTAAAATACCTTTAACTGTACTTTAACTCTTTCCATTTTAAAAACATTTTATTCAAGCTTCATGAATCCTTTTTTATCAACACTTAAATGTGGGTAAGTTTCATTTAAAAAAAAAGAAAAAAGGGGAAACATTTTAAACAAAAAGCTGAGAAAATTGCATTTTTGTTAAAGACTCCGGATGGGATTCAGAACGATAATCAAACACAAGTGGAGTAGATCGAGTCCATAAACACCCCCAAAGCCTCATAGTCCTCATTCAGTAACGTTAGGCAGTTTTGATTTATATGCTGTTTAATGATCGCTTTATTTTATATTTGCATGAGTAATCTTCTTGTTTCAGCTTCTTCTTCTCCGCATTTTGATCCGGAGATTCTGTACTCTTTCAGAAGATGCGTAACAGCGCCCCCTACCATATAGCCTGAAAATTCAGTCAATGACGAGGAAAGAGTAAAGTAGATTTGAAGTAAATTCCTATGTAAACTACCAGTGGACTAGCCTACACAAAAATTCAGAATTAGGAATATATCTGTTTTCTTTATAAATCAATATTTTCAAACAATGTACTTTTACACTTTTATAAATATACTTATAAGTATGTCTCGATCAAAAGACTGAGTCCAAGTATAGGCCAAAATACTTAGTATAGGCCTACTTAATATACAAGTATATTTAAGTGCAATTTTAAGTATATTTCTCAGAAGTACATAAAGTATATTTCTGAGAAGTACATAAAAAGTAGACAAAGTATACTTCTTTTTCGTTAGAGCAGGTACTTTACAGGGTTAGCTTACTTCAGAAGTATTAAGCCCATATTGATGAGGCTCTAGTGGGTGTGACAAATTTCGCACAATATTATATTGTACAGTTACATGCATAGCTTACATACTTAAATATTTATTTATAAAGCACTATTTTAACATAAAGCAATGTTTATTTTACTCTATTTTATTTTATCCTCATCTCACACATCGTGGATCTCAAAAGGTTTTTCTTTTTTTCCAGGACATTTTCTATATAATGTAGGCCTATTTGTAATAAAAATACACATGTGACATGTTTTAATGGTGACTCCTGTATTCTGTGCTCAGTTGAGAATGTCTTTGTGTGGTCACCGTTAACTCATACTCCGGGTTAACTGAACGTACTCCAGGCCGCAGTTTTGGAACGTGCATACTTGGAGGAAGCAAGATTTGGTTAATCAACCGAGCATTCAGATATGTGAGGGTAAGTTAACCTTGCTTTCTGGAATACCTTACAGGAGGCAAGAGAAATATTGAAATTAATGCCTCTTTAGTTGAATCTTGTTACAGTTGCTTTTGGTTACTGTAGCTATGTTCTTGGGCTCTTGGGATGCCAACAGAGTCTTGTTGCATTTTTTTTTACTGTTCTCACACAACTGAGACTCCATTGTATAATAACATCCCTGCATAGCCAAAAAAACAGTGAGGAATGAATCACTGTGGCCAGAATCTAGCTGTGATTCTTCGGAATATTGCTAATGCACCATCTGGCCTTCACCATCACTCATATGCTTTTGTTTTACACTCTTGAAATATCACAAAAGTAAGTCATACAGCTTTTGAAATGACACGAGGAATAACATTAATGGATGAACTATTCTTTTAACAAATTAAATACAGTCAACATTATATTCCATATTCTCTGTACACATGAATTAAGACTGCGTATCCTTAACAAAGGTGGCATTATTTGGTCTATTAAATAAAACAATATACTTATAAGGGATATTTACTTGATATGTTTCTGACACAAAACACAAAAGCTAAACCATTGTTAGAACATTGCTTTGATGACAAGATGATAATAAACATCAGTATGCACTCCAGATGTCCCAATTTCCGCATATAATCCAAATATGGATAAAAATGAAATGTGATGCTTTCATGAAGAGCTGCAGAGAAAGAACTTTAAACATTATACACTGTCCGGCCAAAAAAGAAGTCACTGTTTGGATTTCAATAGGCAAGTACTTAAGAGTCTATGACTGGATCATTATTTCTGTAATTATTATGTTTCTAGCACATTATATGTTTGAGAACAGTTTTTTTTATCCCTAATTGATGGAGTGTGTCGGTTTTCATTTCTTAAACAACCTAAGGAAGACACATCATGGCCATATGGATGACAAAGGCAAGACTCATTAGGCTCAAATTGTGAAAAATTGATGCACCTCTTGATGGAAATAACATCGCAACATTTATTTCAAGAGGTACAGACATTTTTGGTCGATATCTTGTATTGACAATGCAAGAGGTGAGCACTCTGTAAAGTCTACTCCAGCACACGCCAAAAACTTTCAATGAATTTAAGGTCTGGACTCAGAGGTGCCAATTCATGTGTGAAAATGATTCTTAGAACCTGGAAGCTTTGTTTTATTTTTGCACACAAAACGTATTCTCATCACTTCATAACATTAAGGTTGAACCACTGTAGTCACATGGACTATTTTAATGATGTCTTTACTACCTTTTTGGGCCTTAAAAGGTGCAATGATGTTGCTGCCTATGTGTGGTTCAGATAGCTCTTGGATTTCATCAAAAAATATCTTTGTGTTTTGAAGATGAACGAAGGTCTTACGGGTTTGGAACGACATGAGGGTGAGTTATTAATGACAGAAATTTAATTTCTGGGTGAACTAACCCTTTAAGATGGCTTAATTACATAACTTATCCACTGCGGAAATGAGTTTCCTTTGGGATAAACACTGAAAAGGGCATGCAACTTCCTTTTATTTACATTGCCAGTTTACAGCGAATAAACTAAAGACTTGGTTTTCAGTCTGTAGTTTTAATAAAGTACAAAATCCATCATGTTTAAGAGCTTTAATAAGAAGGATTAGGAAGACATTACAATCTCAAAACCTTACTCTCTTTGTGAAAATACTCAAGTCTTGAAACTCAACTGGACATTTAATCTTATTCAAAGTCATAATAAAGTCGGTTTCTTTTCCTTCTAATTTCTTTAGTATTGAATGTTTTCTGATTTCAGTAACTGTTGATCTTGGCTTTGAGAGTAACATTGTGTCAGACCGATGAAATGACCTATCAAATCTGATGCTTGTTGAAAATAAAGTTAAGTTTAGAGTTTTTTAACATGAACTTATGGTTACCTTAACTTGAGGTCACTGCATTTAATGTCTAACTCTCTGTTTCTCTCTAACAGTTTAGTGAGTCAGAATTGTGACATAAAACATTTTTTCATGATTTCTTTTTGTATTTCTCACAGTCTTCAGAGGGCTGTTTTCTGTGGTCTGCAATCTTGACACAGAACTCTATCAAAAGAGAATGAACAGGCTTGTAATAAAAACAACGTGTTTCAACATGGCAGTGGTCCATGTAATGCTTCACAATTCAGTTTTTAGCTCTCGTTTGTAGTAGCCTATATTTCATATAGCTACTCGTGCTGGAAGTCAAGACCACTACGATTTATTTCGGTTCATTATCGAATGTTGGATTCGCGCATTAATCATTTGGGTACGCCCAACCCTATCGAAATAAGTCAATAAATAGCACAGTTAGGCTACTATATTAATAATAAAAATGATAGCACTTAGATAGCACTCCTCAGCGTGCATATAGTGTAAATAAAGCAGTTACATCAATGAAATGATAGTAGTCTGCGGCCACACCCCCGTGCTAATGGTACAGCCCACGGCGCGAATTACAAGACAAAAAATGGAAAAATAGAAAATCGGTTAGATATTGTTTATTCAAATGATTGTTTCTAAAGTCATAATTTAGCATAAGTATCTATTAAAGAAGTACACGAAAAACATGAAAAATGAACGTCAGGTTTCAATTTTTCATTTTTGCATTTGCATTGTATGGTCTGAAAACTGAATTGTGAAGCGTTACACGGACCCTTTTTGTTGTTGTTGTTGTTGTTTTTAAAGTTTCATTGCTTTATACAAATAATTGGGTTATAACCACAATATAAGCACCAAAACAGACCATCAATCCAGAAAGGAGTCATAATTCCAAAAACAGGGTCAGATAACTAGTTTTGGAACAAAAAGGTTAACTTGGGCAGATCACAGAACAGATTTACAATCTGGCAAAAAAAGGACAACAGAAAAAGTATAAATAGTACAAATGAAAGAGGCATAAGGCCAAAAATGTAAGTTAAAATGTAATTTATTCATGTGAATTCCTGCTCAATTTTAAGCAGCCATGTCTTCTGTGTCACATGATCCTTCAAAAATCAAGGTAATATGCTGATTTGGTGCTCAGAATTTCTTATTATCAATGATGAAAACAGTTGTGCTGCTTTAAATTTTTGTGGAAACAGTTATTTTTTTCAGGATTATGAATAAAAAGTTTTAAACAAAGCATTTATTTGAAATAATTTTTTTACAACAATGGAAAATATGTTACTGTCACTTTTCATCAATTTAATGCATCCTTGCTAAATAAAAGTATTAATTTCTTTCAGGATTTTTTTTTTATTTTTTAAATTTCTTTCATTAGGCCTCTTCAGGGGTCCACTCTTTATAATTGAACTGATTTTCACTCTTGTTAAATGTATGATGTATATTTCTAAGACACTCGAAGGCCACCCAGAGAATGCATGTTAACAGAAATGATCCAAGATGTCAACCATATGGTGTTATAAACTATTCTGGATTAGGGGAGTCACTGACTGGAGATAATCCTCCCTCTCAGTCACTCTTTGCTATCTTTCTGTTTTTACTGAGAAAGTCACACAGTGGGTTGCCAAAGTGATTTTCATGCCTAACCAGCAAGCCGTGATTTATATGATGCAAACAAATTCCGTTTGATGTTTCTCACACAGTTAAATATAGCTTTTTGTTTTGTGGTCATTTTTAATTAGGATGCAGAGAACAAAACAGCATATTTTTGCCAAATGCACAATAGAATTGTGAAAAGCAATTCAATTAAATTTTTACATAAAGCAAGCAACTTTTTTGTTTGCTTTTTTGTAGTTTTGCTCTGAAGGCAAGAGAGGAAAGAGAGAGAGAGAGAGAAAAAAAAGCTGAATGTTTTGACATATTTACAACATGTCAAATCATTGTTATGTCTCTTTAAGTCAGTGGGAAAATGTATACAAACCCTTTTTTTCTCAGTGACATGTTTACAGTCTTAGGACAGACACTTTTTACTATCTGCATTTAATGCACTATAGACTTCAATGTACAGCTGTAATGGTCAACCAATGTCTTATCTGAAATAGACATCGGGTGATTAAAGACTAAGTAAGCAGGGCCGTCCCAAGCATGGAGTCCAGTGTGAGTTAGAGGAAGTAGGGCGCCCCTCGGTCGGTCTGTCGTCTGCTTTCTCCCTTGGTCTGTTTGTGTTCGCCATGGGGCCCCCTAAAGTGCAGGGCCCAGTGCGGTCGCACCAGTTGCACCACCCTGTAAGTGAGTCCATCTGCTGGCTATGTTATACCATGCCCTGCAAAAAAATAAAATAAATAAATAAATAAAATAAATAAGAAAAAAAAACAACGGACAATTAGCAATATTCAAAAATCAATAGATAATAATTTTACGTGTTAGTGTTATCTGGCAAAGTATTTTGGATATGTTAATAGTTGTTGTTTTTTTGTCCTAAGCAATAAAGTCAAGCAATGTATTTTCCTTGTTTTCCTTCTCATAAAATCATGAAAGCCATATGGGGGAGTATCAACAACTGGATAACAAAGTCCAGACAGACTTGATTAACATTTTTGTAACACTAGGGGTCAGGGTTTACAAGTCTACTACCAATTAAACAATGTTTTATGGCCAACAGCACCTTGATATCAAAAGCTTCAGTTAAAAGTACACAGCATCAGATTAGTTTGCGTATGTGCGTATGAAGAGACATGCTCACTGGTGAACACAGTAAAATTAGGTGTAAACTGGGTCTAGTACTTCATTGCAGACTACTTATTTGGAGAGTTATATTACAATATATTACAACCTAATACTATTTTGTAAACTTAAATATAATATATGGGTAGAGTGTGCTACACGCTACTATAAATCATGGCATGTGTTGTTGTAGCCTATGTTCAAAAACATTTACGTCCTTATGTTATATTGTTTTAAGCTCTAAGCATCATCTGGGAAATAAACACAGATTTAGGTTTTATCAATTTTTATGGGGCATCTAATGATTTGCACGTGCATGCTTGTGTACAGTTATTTTTCAACAGCTACAACATGAGCGTAAAATTTCCAGTCAACAGGGGAAAGTTTTAAGAAGTACGAGAATAATTCCAGCACATTTTACTCATTTCTGAGCGAGACTGGTGGATTTTCCCACACTCTGCTACGCGAATCACGACGATGTCCGATTCGAAAAAGAATCGTTCTTTTGATCGGATCTTTTCAGTGGATTTGCTTTACAAAAGCAGTTAGAACGATATTTGTTCACTCAGCGTTTTGTTCACAAATCGGACTGTAGTTCTTCTCAAATTAACAAACAACTCATTGAAACAACAATTTTCTGTCAAACATGTCCTTTACGTCAGAAGCAAAGAAACGATAAGTGCACTATTTCGGAGTGAACCGAGGATAACTAAAACGTTTTTATTTTCAGTGCTAACTTGATTTTTTGTATTGTTTATTATAAATATTAATTATATTTAGTTTCAAAATGACTTTCTCTTTCAACAAATTTATGTTTAGGCCTACCATTGAAAAAAACAACAACAAAAAATAAACATGATGTGGCCACTAATTGTAGATAAGTGCATGTGACTTTAATAGAAGTTACGTTTTAGACTAGAACATGTAATAGTAGTAGAGGATGTCAGGATGTCAGTAATGAATTAAATAAGAACCGGTTCTTTGTAATGATCTATTTGAAGGAACCGATTCGCGGAAATGAGTCGGACGCTCTGAAAACGAATGACGTGTCGTGACAACAGCAGGACACGCCCATCCCATCCGGAAGTACTGCGGGTTTGAGCATTTGTTTTGCTGTCACGACAGCAAGTTAAAGCGTTGTATGTTCACACCTTATTTAGAGTAACTAAGTTTGAAAGCTCATTGAAATCAATATTTTTCAGTCTTGCCTCATTTTATTTCGGAGTTAGAGGTCGGGAAGTTCACGTAACGGGAACAACTCAAGAAAGAAACGCAAATTCTCGGAGGAACAGCTGCCTATAATGAAGAACAGGTTAAAATGATTTACCATATAACGTTACCCCGTTAAACGTCTTTAAACGTCAATCATGGATTGTACAGTTCTTGAGCTCGATGCTGTTAAATTTGCAAAATCAGCTGTACTGCATGATCAGCAGGGGAAATACAATGAAGCTGTTTTCTATTATAAGGTAAGCTACACTCTCTCCTTTTTGACATTGATAGCTGATTTAATGTAATATTTGCCTTAACCTGACGGAAAAGGCTCTATTATTTAATGGAAATGTCAGCATATTCCACGCTATGGCAATAAAAGCTGTCATTAAACAATTTTCACTTTGAGCTGGATGTACATTTGGATAATACTCCTATTTGATCATATATTGTATTTTGGGTTTTGATTAGGAGGCTGCCCAGGCTCTCATCTATGCAGGAATGGCTGGATCCAAACTAGAGAACATTCAAGACAAGGTGAACGAGTACCTGGACAGAGTACAGACTCTACTCAGTGCCGGTTAGTTTACATGAACTAATACCAATATGACTTTATCAAAATGCTATTTTCATCTATTGATATTCAGTATCAAGATTTACACCTTTTAAATTGTTTCTCTAGGGCTGAATTTTGTCTGTGGTCAACAAAAAGTGAAACCTCCTCCTCTCTATTTCAGAAGGAAGAAATTATTCTCATATTTTCCACGGCCCAACCTTTAGAAAGCTTACATAGGTCATACCTCATTTGAAAGTGGTGTGACTAATGCAGCAGTTGGGAATCACAAATGAATGCTGTCAGTGTTTTTTTATTCACAGCTAAATGTAAATCTCTTCCTTGTTCTGTTGTGTTATGTAATTTGAGAACAACATAATGTTTGAGTAGTCTACATTAATGTTCTGTCATTAATTACTTTCCTTTAGGTTGTCCCAAAACTATGACTTTCTTCAGTGGAACAAAAAAGGATAAATTTTGAGGAACTGTACCGGTTGCTGTTTTCCAGTCTATGAATGATGAATGGGCACTGAAGCTTTCAGTCTTCAAAATGGATGTAAAATCACCATAAAAGTGTCGTGAAAGTGACCTTAACAACATATGCGCTGTATTCCAAGTCTTCAGAAATCTTATATTTTAAAATTTAAGAATATCTCAGCCAATATGAAGGGTTTTTGAATATTTGAATGGAGGGCTTTCAAATCTAAAAGCTTGAGAACCACTGATCTGAATTTGTTCACATGGAAATTTTTAGAGAATAGTGACCTAAATTACTTTTTTTTTTTTTTTTTTTTTTTTTTTTTCCCCTCGCACAAAGTTACGGTATGACTTCAGAAGGTTTTGAATATATTGCACATGTCTTATGGATCACTTTTATTGTGTTTTTAAATAGTTTTTGAAGCTTGCAAGCGTAAGTATCTATTCGTTGTAATTGCTTTGAAAACAAAAAGACTAGTACAGTTCTTCAAAATTCTTCTTTAGTATTCCTGTACAGAAAGGAAGTCACATGGGTTTGTAACAACATGAGTTTAAGTAAATAAAGGCACTGATTTTTGGCTGAACTATTCCTGTAATCTCTGTTAAAACCCCTCAGTTAACTGACTGAATCTCTATGAACAGTTCAAGCACAGAGCAGTGACCCTCTGAAGAGTAAGCACCAGTTGGATCTGGAGAGGGCGTACTTTCTGGTGACACAGGCTTTTGAAGAGGATGAGAAAGAAAATGCAGATGAGGCCATTGAGCTCTACACTCAGGCTGTGGAGTTGTGCATTCAAGCGGTGAGTCGTCACATAAGGGGAAAAGGCTTACATTAGTGTTCAAAAGTTTTACATTTAAAGAAGCTAAAGAACAAAGACAGTAAGGACACATTAATTTGATTTTAAAAAATGACAGTAAAGACATTTATGTTACAAAAGATGTTTATTTCAAATAAATGCTCTTTTGAACTTTCTATTCATTAAGAAATCCTGAAAAAATGTATCACAATTTCAAAAATATTTGAAAAAAAACCCCAACTATTTTTAACATTGATAATAATAAAAATGGTTTCTTGAGTATCAAAACAGCATATTAGAATGATTTCTGAAGAATCATGTGACAATGAAGAGTAAGTTAATTGCTGCTGAAAATTCAGCTTTGCCATCACAGGAATAAATTACATTTTAAAATATGTTAAAATACAAAACAGTTGTTTTAAATTTTAACAATATAGTATTAGTAGCATTACTGTTTTGCTGTATCAAATAAATGCAGCCTTGGTGAGCATAAGAGGCTTCTTTCAAAAACATTAAAAAAATCATACAGAGTCCAAACTTTTGAACAGTAGTATAAAAATTGCATCTATACAGTGTTGACTGAAACTAGCAGCAGTTCTAATAGTAGTCAGTCTTTGCAACAGGTGGTGGTGTTAAGTTGGTTGCTCTGGTTTCATATCTCTGACTGACACTTATATGGGCTCCTCTGGTAATTAGAAACGGAGCCGCAGCCCTGTAATCTTTGAACTCTTTCTCTCTCCCACACAGTCCAATGAGACGTCAGATCAAGCACTACAGGGGAAACTGAAGCAGCTTGCTCGGCAGGCTCTGGACAGGTGCTTCACTGTTTACCATAGAAAGACTCACACATTTGAAAACAGAATGATGTACAGTCAGTATGATGCACATTTTGTCTATAATCCTTTGTTTTCTTCTCTTTGTCCACATCCAGGGCAGAGGGACTGAAAGACTCTCTTAGTAAACCAGCAAACCAGGACAAGCCTGCCTCCTTTGCATCGAAAGGCCCTGCTCAGGTGAGGCAGTTCTTCCCGCTAGGCCAAGACTTCTCCCTCCACGACAAACCTCAGCCGGTTCGAGCAGTGCAGTCCAGTGAGCCGCAGGGTCAGCGTTACACAGCGGAGGAGATCGAGGTGCTCAGGTAGGCTCAGAGCAAACATGATGTCAGATATTTAATTGTGCATGCTCATTTCCTGTTTACATTTTAATCACCTTTACCTGGCATCTAACATTCATTAAGGTTAATCTTACAGAAGTGCTACAAAAGTAATTACACTTTTAAATGAATATGTTTTTTTCATGCTGTACATTTATTATGTTGTAGTGTTTTTAATGACTCATTTTTATTTTATTTGGACAAAATAGTATAGAAATATTAACATTGGTTTTAGTTTATTGGTTATCAGTCATAACGTTAGATATAAGAAATAAGAACAATTATTATTGGCTTTTTGATATTAGCCACTTTGTTTTTTTTAGAATTATTTCAACAGTTCATATAGAAAAATAAATTTGTTGACATGTTTGAAATTATAATCAGTTCTTCATTGTTTCTTTTTTTTGTGTGCGTTTTATAGAAAGACTTCCAAGATAAATGGAATTGAATATGTTCCATTCATGAGTGTTGACCTGAGGGAACGTTTTGCTTTTCCTGTTCCGTTCTCGTGAGTATTTATATTCTTTGATTGTAATTTATAAAAGTGCAGCTGCTTCACTCACATACACAATGTTTTTTTTTTTACCCTGCAACAGCTGTATCTAATTTTCGCACTTACACTACCATTCAAAAATTTGGGGTCAGTAAGAATTTTTTTTTTTTTTTTTTTTAAAGAAATGAATACTTTTATTCAGAAAGGACACATTAAATTGATCAAAAGTGACAGTAAAGACATTTATAATGTTACAGAAGATCTCAAATAAATGCTATTCTTTTGAATCTTCAATTCAATAAAGAATGCTGTAAAAAATGTATCACAGTTTCCACAAAGATAATAAGATTATCACTATAACTATTTTCAACATTGATAATAATAATAATAATAATTATAATAATAAATGTTTCTTGAGCACCAAAACAACATATATGAATGATTTCTGAGGGAACATGTGACACTGAAGACTGAAGTAATGATGCTGAAAATTCAGCTTTGCATCACAGAAATAAATTATATTTTAAATATATTGAAATATAACAGTTTGTAATAACATTTAACAAAATTACTCTTTTTATTTATTTATTATTATTATTTTTTAAATCAAATAAATGCAGCCTTGGTGAACATAAGATACTTCTTTTAAAAAAAATCTTACTGATCCAAACTTTTGAGTCTTAGTGTTTTTAAGAGCAGTAGTCCTATAACACTGAGTGAAATGTGGCATAGTCAAAAGACCTCAGTGACATGATTGCATTTACACTTAGGGACAAATGTGGGAAACTGGCTCTGTCGCCGAAGCAAAAAGCCATATTCTCACGCTGGGTTCGTCCAGATGACATCTGCAATAACCCCACCATGATCTTCACTGTGTCCAGCTTCAGCATCAAGCAGGTCTCACTTTATGCATCATTGACTAAGTCTGCTTCTCATTAAAACCACTCCCAAACCAGTGATAGTAATAGCCTAGTGTTTAAAGCAGTTGTGCCATTCAAAAAGCTCTGTTGTTTGCTCATGTAACTTTTAGGTTATGTAATGTTGTTTTATTTGCTCACGTTTGCAGACGGTTGTGTCAGACTGTTCCTTTGTTGCCTCATTGGCCATCAGTGCAGCATATGAGAGACGCTACAGCAAAAAGTTGATCACAAGGTACAGCTGTGTTTACCCTAATAGTTTGACTCACCCTTGGATTATCAGGCTGCTTTTTGTATGGCTCATGGGCTGAATCAAGCTCGTGAATGTCAGGTGTCATCAGGTTGAAATGTAAAAAATTCCTGAACAAGCACCTCTAATTTCCTGTAATTTTAATTAATTATAACAAGACGTATAGGATTCAATGGGAGGTTCCCACAATTATATAAAAATGTGTATTTGTGTTTGTATGTAGCATCATCTACCCACAGAACAGGAAGGGAGAGCCAGAGTATAACCCCTGTGGGAAGTACATGGTGAAGCTGCACATTAATGGTGTCCCGAGAAAGGTACTCAACCTCTCTGAGCCTCGCCTCCTCCAATAACTTGCCTTTTATCTGTTGCCTTCATCATTGTTTGAAGATAAACAGGTTTTTGAGATTGTATTGTTATAGTTCAGGTATGTGTTTCTCTATCAGGTGATCATTGATGATTTCCTACCCGTGGACCGCAACGGCGAGCTGCTTTGCTCCTATTCCAGTAATCGCAACGAACTTTGGGTGTCGCTCATTGAGAAGGCCTACATGAAGGTCATGGGAGGATATGATTTCCCAGGTTCCAATTCTGTGAGTGGCACTTCTGACTCAAATGCTGCACTAAATAAAAATGTTCTGTCATCCCTAAGTCTCTATTGCTCTAGGGCTACATTTATTTGATTAAAAATGCAGTAAAAACAGTAAAATTGTGAAATATTAACTTAAAATAACTATATTCTATTTTCATAGATTTTAAAAAGTAATTTATTCATGTTATAGCAAAGCTGAATTTTCAGCATACGTTACTTGGTGCTCTTATTATTGTCAGTATTGAAAACAGTTGTGCTGCTTAATATATTTGTGGAAATCCCTGACACATTTTTTTTCAGGATTCTCTGGTAAATGTTCAAAAAACATCATTTATTTGAAATAGAAATCTTTTGTGTTATTACAAATGTCTTTACTGTCTATTTTGATTAGTGTAATGCATCCTTGCTGATTAAAAGTATTTATTTCTGTCAAAAAAACAAATCATACTGACCTCAAACTTTTGAATGGTGGTGTATACTGTTTTGTACAATTAAACACTAACAACAATTATTTACACTAAAATTAATCATTTTACATGCTACAAGTGAATTTAGGCAACACCAAAAAAACTGGGTGACACGTTTTTTGTGTGTGTTTCATTTGTAGAATATCGATTTGCACGCTCTCACTGGCTGGATCCCAGAGCGTATTGCTATGCACTCAGACAATCAGTCCTTTAACAAAGATGACACTTTCCGCATGCTTTTCCAGAGGTAAGCACACATTCACAGTACACACAGTCCACCGGTGTGTATTGATGTCTGACCACTGTAAGGTCACATGCTCCTTTAGATTCTGTAGTACGTAGCTACTTTAGTACTTTGCTGGCCTTATTCCACTTGCTTGTCTTGATTCTGTGCATAAATAGTTTAGATAGTGCAGGGTTATTCATATTATTTATATATTAATATAGTATATATTAATATTTTAAATGATCTTCAAAATATAAAATATAACTATTTTAAAATATATTGATTACATTTTAAATATAAATGATTTATATATATATATATATATATATATATATATATATAAAATTTTAAATTTTCTATAATCTATTATAATTTTCTAGCTTTATTTTTATTTGTTTTAGTTTTAATAATTTGATTTTATTTCAGTTAGTTGCCAATGCAACATTTTTCTTCTCTTTCTTTTTTTTTTTTTTTTTTTTTAAGTTTTTGATCTAATATATTTTTATTTTTTTAGCTTGTGCATTTCAGCCTTATTTCTTTCACCAAAAAGAAAAACAAACATTTTTAATAGTTTTAGTTAACAAAAACAATCTTGATCTATTCTGGCAGGTTTCACAGAGGAGATGTTCTCATCACCACAGCGACAGGGGTCATGACTGAAGAAGAGGGGGAGAAGTGGGGTTTAGTTCCCACACATGCTTACGCTGTCCTAGACATCAGGGAATACAAGGTGACACACATAACCCCTGGTCTATGTTAAATATCTTCTGCTTAGAGGGGTCTCATAACTGCAAAAACATCATCATCTAATCCTTGTTCTCACAGGGTAAACGCTTCCTCCAGCTGAAGAACCCTTGGAGCCATCTCAGGTGGAAAGGCCGCTATAGCGAACGTGATGAAAAGAACTGGACACCAGATCTTCTCAAATACCTCAATTTTGACCCCAAAACTGCACAGAAGTTTGACAATGGTAAGCCAGTGCTAAAATAACAGTGGCCCTGTTTACACCTAGTATTAGGATGCGTTTTGGTCGATCGGATCACAAGTAGAACAGGGAGACACGTACTGTTTACACCTGGTGTTTTAATCTGTCTCTTTTGTCCACTTTCGACCACTTCTGTCCTGATTTCTTCAAGGGGAGGGCCTATGGGCAGGTAAATGTATGGGTTTTTCTCAGATCTTTCGATCTAATGGACAAAATAAGCTTATGCAATTTACATATGAACGCACAACGGAAAAACATACGGAGATCAGCAGCTTTCGTTTCTGATCTGACAGCCGTAAGACCACAGCGAATGCTGTGAGTGAGTGTTAAATCAGGAATGCCACTACTGCCGTATGGAATCCCAAGTCTGCCAAAATTAAAAATAAATAAATACATAAATAAATATACAAAGAAATGTAAAAAAAGCATAAATAAATAAGTATATAAATAAATAAACATAGAAAAGCAAAAAAACAAAAATAAATATTTACACATTTATTTCCTTATTTATGTATATATTTATTTTTTCTTTTATTTATACATTTATTTTATTTATTTATACATTTATTCATTTCGATTTTTATTTATTTCCACATATATTTATTTATTTATTTCCATATTTGTTCATTTCTACATTTCTTTATTTCTACATTTCTTTATTTTTACATTTATGTATTTTTACATTTCTTTGTCTGTAGGGTAATGAGGGCGTGGTTTACCTCAGACATAGCCGTTGAGCTCAGAGTAGGTGAGAGAGAAGTGTTGAGGCCACAGTGACACCTTGTGGTGTGCCCGAAATACAAGAAGTGTAGCCTACTGACATTAATACTGGGATGAATAATTTGGATAGGTAATATGGTCAAAATCTTATATCACGGGTTAAGTAATATCATCCTAACTGTACTGTGTGACATGGATAGGCTACTCTTTATTTCGGACAGGGGCCGTAGAACATCATCTGGTCTGGATTTGTAAAATGTCCTGTGCTGGC